>NW_026606182.1:5567500-6017400 GCF_029834395.1 Sorex fumeus | reverse complement strand
AGTGCAGAGCCAGGAGGAACCCCTGAGCATTGCCGGGTGTGACCCAAAAAGCACAGAAAATAAATAAATAAATAAATAAATAACAAAGTACATTGCCTGGAGAGCTTTCTTGGTGAAGATACTTGGATGGCAAAAGCTCTTGGGTTCTGTTTGTTTGCTGGTCACCCCCAGCAGTGCTCAAGGAGCACTTCTGCCGGAGCTCTGGGTGCAGACCGGGTTATGCAGTGAGTACCAGGACCAGCCAGGAGCAAGGCAAGAGGCTTGATGCCTGTTCTCTCTCTTCCCAGTCCGCCCTCTGTCCATATTTCTCTCTTTTTTTTCTTCTGTCTGGGTCGCCCCCCAGCGACGCTCAGGGGTTACTCCTCTCCTGGCTCTGCACTCAGAAATCACTCCTGGTGGTTTTTTAGGGCACCCTATGGGGTGGCGGGGATGGAACCCGGGTCTGCTGAACGCATGGCAAGTCCTCCCCACTGGGCTACCACTCCAGCCCCTCTCTCTGTTTTGTTTTTTTTTGCTTTTTGGGTCACACCTGGCAATGCTCAGGGGTTACTCCTGGCTCTGCACTCAGGATCTACTCCTGGCGGTGCTCAGGGGACCATATGGGGGTGCTGGGAATTGAACCCGGGTCGGCCGTGTGCAAGGCAAATGCCCTACCCGCTGTGCTATCTCTCCAGCCCTCTCTGTATTTAACTTCTCTTTCAGTTCTTTGAAATCCCAAAACTGGGAGCTGGAGGGATAGCACAGCTAGCGGGCGCTTGCCTGGCACGCAGCCAGCCGGGTTTGCTCCCCAGCACCCCATAGAGTCGCCCGAGCCTAGGTAGGAATGAGCCCTGAGCGCGGGAGCCAGGAGTCAGCCCTGCGCTCCGCCCGGTGTAGCCCAAACTCCCAGAAAACAAGCCTGAAAACTAGATCCTTCTGCTTGTTCGCGCCCTGCCGTGGTCCTTCCAGACTGAGGCTGCCGGGCCCTGCGTTTGCTCCTCCCTCGCCGTTTCTCTCTCGTTCTCACTTTCGTCCTCCCCCCCACAACCCCTGTGGACAGCCTGTGGGACCAGCCGGGAGGGGAGCCCCTCGGGGGAGCCACCGTGGGCTCTGCCGTGTCGGGGCTGCTGCACACTCCACGCGAGAGTCTGAACGCCCCCAGACCAGCGGACTCCTGGGCAGCCCCAGGGGAGGCCAGGTCCGGGCTCCCCAATCTCTGTGCCCACTGGTGCGCGTGTCCACTACGCTGGCTGGCTGGGGAGCCACCTACCACCACCCCGGGGCAAGTGCCCGGGGGCCATCCTCTGCCCCGCAGAGCACAGAACCAGACACCCCAGACCTCTCCCCATACCACCCCGGGCAGCCCCCCTTACCTGCCCCCCCACTTGCCTGCCTACTGACTTAGCAATGTGCTGAATTATTAATATATTTTCATCTTTAGAAACTAGTTCCTCCGGCACGTTCAATATCTTCGGGGAGTCAGGAAACGTCTCCGACAGAACAGCAGAAAAGGAAACCCCTTCTCAGAACCTTCCAGAAGCAGAAGCCCCTTCTCGGAACCTTCCAGAAGCAGAAGCCCCTTCTCAGAACCTTCCAGAAGCAGAAGCTCCCTTCTCGGAACTTTCCAGAAGCAGAGGCCCCTTCTCGGAAGCTTCCAGAAGCAGAAGCCCCTTCTCGGACCCTTCCAGACTGGCTTCTGCCCTTCGTTCCCTTCAGAACCCGCCCTGGCCTGCGTGCTTTTGGGCGGGGGGGGACATTCAGGGTCGTGGGCTTTCAGAGGAGCAGAAGAGGGTTGAGGGTTGTTTTTTTGTTTTGTTTTGTTTTTTTTGGGAGCTCACCCAGCGGTGCTCAGAGCTTACTCCTGGCTCTGTGCTCAGCGCCCCTTTCTGGCTGTGCTCAGGGGACCCTGCGCAGTGGGTGAGGGAGACAGGGGGCCCAGGCAGAGGAGCCTGGCACGGGCCGGGCTGTGTCAAACAGCCAGAGAAATGGCTCAGACGGTGAGTTAGTGTGGCCGGCCGCTCCCGCCTGGCACCCCCTGGACTGTGCTTCTTGGCCCCATGTGGGTCCCGGGCACCCGCCACCCTATCCAGGGGCCCCCGAGCTCTCGGGAGGAAGGAGGCGTCCCGTGCGGGCGCTCACCAGCACCCTGGTACCACTTCTGGGCACGGAGGAAGCAGGTTTGGCCCGGAGTCAGGCCCAGTCAGCTGCCCGGCTGATGCCACAGAAGCCCTGCCCAGGAGAGTGGACCGCGGAGCGAACTGGATGCCCAGCCTTCAGGTCTGCTCACCCGGGCACCGGGGTCCCGCCAGCCCTGCCCACTCCCTGCCCACGATGTGACTGAGGGCACGGTGACAGCCCGCTCGCGGCTCCTGAGGGCCGGCCCGGCGTCGACTGTTTTCACAGCTGAGTTATTTCTGACCTGGCCAGAGGCTGGAGGCAGCAGTGCAGTGGAGGCGTTTAGCAGCAATGCCAAGGTCAGCGGGTCTGGGCCCAGCACTGGCCGCTGCCCCCAGCACCGGGACTCTACGGAACAAAAGTAAAACAACACCTGAAAGTACTGACCCAGTTGACAGCCAGCGACATGGCCGGGCTGGACGGCCATGAGTACAGTAGGGGGTCTCCAAGTGCTCTGGGGTGGGCTCGGCCCAGAGCAGGAAGGACCCTGTGCAGCTTGAACCTGGACCCCTGGGCCCGAGGCTTCCTGACCACTTCTCAGACGGGCTCCCGGGTGAGGCTCTGTCCCACTGTTTCCAGATCATCCCAGAGGGATGATACTCCATGTTACCATGGCAACCGAGGACCTTCCCTGGCCTCCACCAGGATAATGATACCAATGGGGCGAGCGTCTGCTCAGTTCCTGGCGGACGGACACGCTCCTCTCCCTGCTGCAGCCACAGTCCCTGCGAGACGGTGACAGCGACAGTGATGGTGGGGATGGTGGGGATGGTGGGGGTGGTCATGATGGGGGTGTGATGGTGGTGGTGAGTGGTGACGGAGGTGACGTCTGTTTGCTTGAGGCCGCGCCTATCTCCGCTCCGCTCAGGTGATGGTAATGTGGAGTGATGGGGGTCAACTGAACCTAAGAAGGGGACAGTGTGCGGCCCTTAGCGAAAGCAGCCAGGAGCAGAGAAGAGGCGACAGAGTGTCCGCACACAGAGGAATCGGAGGGAGAGATGGCCCCACACTTCAGGCGCTACGCCGTCCGGTCTGCCTCGCACCAGACGCAGAGGGGAGAGTCCCTCCCTTGGGGCCCCGTCCTCTTTCCCAGTCCCTCGGCCAGCCACACAGACACAGGGCCGTCCTCTTGGGGCAGGGCAGGGCCAACGGGGCCAGAGGAAGGAGTGACCCAACGATGGATCCTCATCCTCCGAGGTTCAGAAGCGGGTGGGTACTCGATCATTGTAGAACTGAAGCCCAAGCACAAAAAATTTGCACCTCATGGTGTTTCACTAAAGGAGGAGGAGGAGGAGGAGGAGGAGGAAGAAGAAGAAGAAGAAGAAGAAGAAGAAGAAGAAGAAGAAGAAGAAGAAGAAGAAGAAGAAGAAGAAGAAGAAGAAGAAACAACAACAACAACGAGGCGGGGAAATCCAGGCACCGCCAGGCGTGGCCCAAACCCACCACCGGGATCCAACCGAGCGAAGAGCAAACGACCGGGAACAGCCCGGACACACCCCGCTGAGCCTCTCCTCTGCGTGCCCCAAAATAGAACCGGTTCGCAAGCACATCAGACCTTGAGGAGACCAGCCAAGGAGCGTAAGTGATTATTGATCCAGAGCTCTGACGGACTGAGAAGTTTCCAGAAACGTAAGCCATTATTGATCCTGTCTCTGACAGACTGAGACGCTTCCAAGCTGTAAAATCCTTGTTAAAAAAAAAAATTTTTTTTTTTTGAAAGAGAAGGCGGGTGGAGGTTGGGGAGAAAGAACTATTACAAATAAATCCCGTGAGCTCGAGAGGGATGACCCAGGTGGCAAGGGGTTAATCTCAACCATCTATGAAAACGCCGAAACCCCCGGGGTCAGGAAAAAACCCTTGACCAACAGAGTTTCTATTTTCTTTTTAGTTTTTTGGAACTTGACAAAATGATACCGAATTTCATCTGGGAAAATAAACATGTGAGAGCAGACTGAGACATTCTGGGGGGGTCGGGTGGGGATCAAGGGGGGTTGAGGGCGACAGGCTTGGCCAGATGTGGGGCTTGTTGCCTTCTCAAGGTCAGTGCTGCCTGCTCGGTCCAGACGCAGAACAGAGGCCAGGAGGATGTAGGGATGGCGGGCGGGGGGTGGGGAGGGCTCCACAGTGTGTGTGTGTGTGTGTGTGTGTGTGTGTGTGTGTGTGTGTGTGTGTTCTCATAAAAAAAAAGGGGGCCTTTTGTATCAGGGAGCAAAAGGTATTATTCAAACCCACTGTGGAGAGATAACCGGGTCACCAAGCATCTGGAAAAAATAACGCAGAATCCCTACCTCACCCCTCACACCCAGATAAATTCCAGATGATCCACCACTCAAATCACAGCTAAAAAGTGAACCATTAAAACTCTCAGTGAAACCTAGTCCCATTATTTATACACACAAGGAGAAGCCCCTGAGGCAGGTTCAGAGACCCCGGGAGATGCTTTGGATGGATTGAAGGAGAAATCTGCGAGGCTTTGTTTTTCCTCCGAGATTTAAAAAAAAAAATCCATTTTTGCAAAGACACACAACTGGGGTTGCCCTGCCGGCTGAGGGTTGTGAGCGATGAGGACCGTGGCCAGTCATTCTCCCGCAATCTGGAACTTTCCAGCCCTAGGAAAACACCCACTTCGATCCATCTGTGCTAAAGAGTCCATTATTTATGAAGCATAAGGCAGTCCTGGAAGACCCAGCCCACACCGGCGGGGCGGCCGTCAGTCTGAGGGAGGAAGGCGTCCAGGGTTGAAGAAGACAGAGGAAACCCAGCAAGAAGCCAGAACTGTTTCGAATTTTTTTTTTTTCTTTTTAGATCACTCCCAGCGATGCACAGGGGATACTCCTGGCTCATGCACTCAGGAAATCACTTCTGGCGGTACTGGGGGAACCCAGTGGGATGCTGGGAATCGAACCCGGGTCGGCCGCGTGCAAGGCAAATGCCCTCCCCGCTGTGCTCTCACTCTGGTCCCTGTTCTGAGCATTTCACAGCAGCCTCTGGACCCTGCCCCCAGCCCTCGCCGTGGCCCCAAACCAAAGTGACAAATAGGACTGATGTCAAACTGGTAGATTTCTCAGGGAGATCAATGCAGCTGTGTGCAGAGGACGGACAGAGGCTGGTGACAGCGACCCAGGGTGGGTGGGCAGCGGCCGCAGTGCCCCGGCCGGTTCCTCACGGAGCTGGGTCCATCCCTGTGGGCCCCTGGCCCACGCCTGGAGTGATCCCCGAGCACAGCTGGGTGTGGCCCAAAAACCAAAGGGGGGAAAAAATTCCTTTTTTAAAGATTTTTAAAAACAGTTCTTAAACCTTTGAGCAGGGTTGTTATCGGAATTAACCAGACAATCGTTCCACCAACTAAGAACGGCCACGCACCACCACCCATGGAACCAAGAAAGAGCTATCAATCTGTTAATCCTTTCTGTGTCCGGGCCGGGGGGAGGTTTCCTGTGTTGAGTCGGGGCCAGAGTGATAGCACAGCGGGTAGGGCATTTGCCTTGCACGCGGCCGACCCGGGTTCAATTCCTCCACCCCTCTCGGAGAACCCGGTAAGCTACAGAGAGTATCATGCCCACACGGCACAGCCTGGCAAGCTCCCCGTGGCGTATTCAATATGGAAAAAAAAAACAGTCACAAGTCTCACAATGGAGACGTTACTGGTGCCCACTCGAGCAAATCGATGAACAATGGGAGGACAGTGGACAATGCTCCAGTGAGCAGGGTCAGAGGACCGGAGCTCTGTGGAAGCCTCCACCTCGGGGGACCCATCCAGCTCCTTGGAAGGCCGCGGCCAGCGGCACGAGATGGGGGCGCAGAGGCGGGCGGGAGGAGACACCCCAGCAACCAGAACAGCAGTCACGCTTGCTGACCGCGGCCCACGAGAGGCTGGAGGGAGACCCAGAGGCTGGACCTGCTCACCCGAGCACGGACCCGGGTCCAGCACCCACATGGCCCAAACGCAGAAATCAGCTTCCTGGAGAGGGAGAGAGAGAGAGAGAGAGAGAGAGAGAGAGAGAGAGAGAGAGGCACAGGCTAGAGGCTTTCTGTCTTGCCTGCGGCTGACGGGGTTCAGTCCTTGGCGCTGTGTGGTCCCCAGGGTGCCAATATTGGAGACCCCCTGCACTGTGGAGTCTTGGAAAACCCCCAAGCACCCAAGGTGATCTCTGGGCCAATACCACCACATCCTTGGTTTTGGGGCCATTCCTGGCTCTGTGCTCAGGGTTCACTCCTGGCTCTGTGCTCAGGGCTGACTCCTGGCTCTGTGCTCAGGGCTGACTCCTGGCTCTGTGCTCAGGGCTGACTCCTGGTTCTGTGCTTGGGGCTCATTCCTGGAGGACTCAGGGATCATGTGGGGTGCTGGGGATCAAACCCCAGTCGTACCCCTTTGGAACCCTGATCAGCTGCGTGCAGAGGCAGCGTCCTCCTAAAACAGAGCCTAGGAGGAAAGACTGTGGTTCCCAAATGCCCACCCCTGTCCCTGAGAATCTTCCGGGTAGAGTAGACTCTTCCATCCTGAATACATTCCGGAAGTCGCTTCTTTGCTTTTCAAGTACACCATAACTTACAGGTGATTTGTATGTTTGACAGCCCCTGAGGGGCCTGGGGGTGGGGGACTCAGTCCAGATCCAAGACATGGAAAGGTGGGTCCGGGGCTCCCCCCACCTCCTCTTCCGCTGGTGCTCCCTGCAGCCTCGCTCAAGACCCCGGTCCCCTGCCAAGGTGCCTCACCCCAACACAGACGCCCCTCCTGCCCCTCCCCTGCTCTGCGGGGGGCGGGGGTGTCAGAGAGCAGAGCCTGGCAGTGGGAACTGCTCAGCGCTGCTCTATGCCCCTGAAGTGAACTTGACCAAGTGACCCCCACCTTCCTCCGTGCCTCAGTTTCCCCATCTGCACGACGAACCCTCATGGGCGCCTCCCCTTCCTGTGCAGACAAGCAGGCCAGCACACAGTAGGCGGCTTAAGGAACACGGTCCCTGAGAGGGACGATGACGGCGGCGCTCCCGTGTCAGGCAGAATAAGGACTCATTTAGGAGTCTTCTGGACGGAGGCCCAGAACCCAGAACGTTAAAAGGATAAATGATCGCCAGGGGGGGCTGGACACGGGGCTGGGCTGCCCGGGGGAGGGGACCGGGCTGAGGATTTAAGTCGGGGGACAAAGGATGCCGCGGAGCCAACCCGGGCCGCGCCTTTGAGTCGTGAGAAGAGCTATTTTCTCGTTGAAGACCTTAAAGAGCTATTAAGTTGGGCAAATCCTGGTAAAACAGCTGGAAACCTAAGTAGCAATTTAAACAGCCCTGGGCCCTGAGCCCCGGCTGGAATGTGAGCGCGGCGGCGGCCGCCGGCCCGGCCCGCATTGTCTGGGCTAAGAGGATTGAGCGGGACCGGCCGGGCCTGAATGCGGCCCCAGCCCAGAGCAAATCCGCAGGCTCCGCCCAGCCCGCCGCCTTGTTTTTTTTCGAAGTGAGTACACAGAACTCGCATTGACCGTCCTTTCTCCCCGGGCCCTTGAATCGGCCCATTCTTTCCCGCCGTGGAATAAATGAAGGCCGGGAGGGCCCGCAGGAACCCGCCGCTGTAAATAATGCAGGTTCCACTGATCCACTTCAAAAAAAAGTCCAGGGGGTTGGGGGGTGGAGGGGTAGAGGGATCGGGAGGGGGGGGCAGGAGCCCAGGGAACTGGGGGGACCAGGGGGGACCCTGCCGAGGGAAGGGCTGGTGGGTGACAGCCCCGGGGGGCGGGACAGAGGCCGAGTCTGCCCCAGTCCTCACGGTCTGTTTGCTTTGCAGCCTCAGCCCTGAAGCGCCCCCCAAAAAGGGCCGCGGAGTCGCTTGTGATGAAGATCTCGTCTGATTTGGCCTTAATCCACCCGCGGAATCAAACCTGGGGGTGAGGGAAAGAGTCCGTCCGTCTGTCCGTCCGTCTGTCCGTCCGGAGCTTAGATCAGCCCTGGGGAAATGTGGAGCCTCGGCCACTAGGCTTCCCGGCCAAATCCCGGGAACCACCTCACCCCTCACAACCCCGCACAATCTCCCGCCGAGCTCGGCCTACCACCACCACCCCCAGGCGCAGAGACGCAGCCAGGAGACCCCGTTCCTCAGTCACTCCCCCACCCCGGCCGCTGGCCTTGAACCTCTGCACCGAGGTACAGACCGTTTTCTCTCAGAAGTGCCCCCAGGAGATGGTGGGTTAATGCACGGCCCCACCCTTGCTGCAAGAAGCGAACTTCGCACTGGGGGGAGCCTCCTGAGCCCCCCCAGCCCCCCAACCCCGCGGCTGCCTGCGGCCGCCCTTGGGGAGGAAACCCAGGTACAAATTCTGCTGTCAGTCTGTCACGGCCCCTTCAAACAAAGACAAGGGGGAGAAGCCCACGCTGGTGTTCACTGTGTCTGCAAACACAGAATCCAAGAATCCGAGGTCCTATTTTAGTGGGTTTGTTCCTTGCTTGTGTGTGTGTGTGTGTGTGTGTGTGTGTGTGTGTGTGTGTGTGTGTTGGGGTCACATTCAGCCGCGCTCAGGGCTCACTCCTGGCTCTGTGCTCGGGGCTCACTCCTAGCAGGGCTCGACCCCCAGATTTGCTGTGTGCAAGGCGAGCGCCTGCCCCCACGGCCCACCCCACCCCACCCCCAGCCCTGACCCTGTTTTAAACTTGCCTTTGTCACTTTGTAGCAGGAACTTTCCGCAAGATGTTTCCAACAGGTGGTAACAATATTCTCTGCTTTCACCAAGGGTGGTAACAATATTCTCTGCCTGGGGCTGGAGCCGTAGCTCAGCGGGGAGGGGCGTTTGCCTAGCACGCGGCTGACCCAGGTTCGATTCCCAGCATCCCCTAGGGTCCCCCGAGCACCGCCAGGAGAGATTCCTGAGTGCAGAGCCAGGAGGAACCCCTGAGCATCGCCGGGTGTGACCCAAAAAGAAAAAACAATGTCTCTGCCTCTGGGCTTTGCAGCAGCCAAACTCCCAGAGAACATGAGCAGGCTGTTTCCAGTGACCCTTCTCACTAAGGACCCCGCTGTCCCCAAGCCTGCTGGGATGGTGTCAGCCTCCTGGAGAGGCGACCAGCTGCGTAGGGTGCTGGCATCTGCCTCTTTGGAATTTCTACTTTCCGTACACCACGGGGTTCAGGTGTGTGTGGACCGTTTCTTTTGTTTCTAATATTTAAATCCTGCGGCTGGAGCAATAGCACAGCGGATAGGGCGTTTGCCTTGCACGTGGCCAACCCGGGTTCGATTCCCAGCATCCCATATGGTCCACCGAGCACCGCCAGGAGTGATTCCTGAGTGCTGAGCCAGGAGGAACCTCTGAGCTTCGCTGGGTTGCTCAGAGGTTAAAAAGCAAAAAAAAAAAAAATCCTATTTCTCCCTTCACTGTCATTCCGATGATGAGGTCGGGGGTCTCACAATGGCCTGGTGGTGGTGATCCCCGAGCACTGCATTCCATAGAGGGGAAGCCCAGGGGCATGGTGGATGTGATGCTCCCTGGGGTTACTGTGGTGCTCAAACAGCGCTCCTGGGGCTGGACTCCTCATTGCAGTGCTCACACAGCCAGCACTACCTGACAGTGTGCAGGGAGACCACATCCTCCACAGGCATTTATGCGTCTGGATGAAAGGAGAGAAGCAGACTGTGAAGTTGCGTGCGTTGAATGAGATTGGAGAAGCACGCTGGGCCAGAGCTGTGGACCAACGAGTGCGTTGCCACGTGTAGAAACTTCTAGAACAGGCCAACCAAATCCACAAAGACTGCAGAATGGGGGTTCCCTGATTTAGGGGGCGAGGTAATGTGTCAAAGGGTAAGTGGGAATGGGGGACACTGGGAACACAGTCAAATCTCTGTGTTGGCCTCAGGCCCCTGAGCTCTGCCCAGCACGGGGCGCCCGCGTCTCCCCTCTTGAGATGTGACTTTCAGACTTCTGCATCCGATGCGGGGCTGGGGGCCCTTTCCCCTCTGGAGAAGCCCGCCTTCCCTCCCTCTCTCTCCCTCTCTCTCTCCCTCTCTCCCTCCCTCTCTCTCTCATTCTCTCCCTCTCTCTCCTTCCCCCTCTCTCTCCCTCCCTCTCTCCCTCTCTCTCCCTCTCTCCCTCCCTCCCTCTCTGTCATTCTCTCTCCCTCTCTCTCTCCCTCTCTCTCTCCCTCTCTCTCCCTCCCTCTCTCCCTCTCTCTCTTCCTCTGTCCCTCTCTTTCTCTCCCTCCCTCTCTCCCTCCCTCTCTCTCATTCTCTCTCCCTCCCTCTCTCTCATTCTCTCTCCCTCTCTCTCCTTCCCCCTCTCTCTCCCTCCCTCTCTCTCATTCTATCTCTCTCTCTGCCCCCTGCACTGCTTCCTCAGAACATCCAAATGAAATCTGTTATACTTCAAAAAAAAAACCCTTCTGTTCATCCATCCACCCACCCACCCATTCATCCATTTATCAATCTACTCACCCATCCACCCACCAATCTATCCACCCCCCACACACACCCATCCACCCATCCACCCACCCATCCATCCCTCCTTCATTCATTTATTCTTTTGTGGCAATGCTGTGTGTCTTCAGGCACCTGCGAGCTCTCTGGGCCCCACTCTGCATCTGTCAGTGGGGTGAACCCACCATGCAGGGTGTTTATGGGGTTCCCGGAGCTGACCCATGGCCGTGACCCATGGCTCCTGGCCGTGATGCCCCAGTGTCCCTCCCCATCCCAGCCCTCACAGTGCTCAGGCTGGGTTATTCTGTCCAGAAGAAACCAAAACAATTGCTTTTAGTTAGGCTTTTTTGTTCATTTTTATAGAAAGCAGGATTTATTGGGGTACGGTGTCTGGGAAACGGGGTCTCAGGAAGAGCCCCCGCTTTATCCAGGGACCCCAATGACAGAAGTTCAATCCCTGTATTATCTCTCTGGCCTCTTCAGTGATGTCTTTTGAAGCAAACGTGTTTTGAGTTGGATGAAGTTGAATTTTTAAAAATTACTTGTGCTGTTGGGCTGGAGCGATAGCACAGCGGGTAGGGCGTTTGCCTTGCATGCGGCCGACCGGGGTTTGATTCCTTCGTCCCTCTTGGAGAGCTTGGTAAGCTACCGAGAGTATCCCGCCCGCATGGCAGAGCCTGGCACGCTTCCCATGGCGTATTCGATATGCCAAACACAGTAACCGCAAGTCTCATAATGGAGACGTTACTGGTGTCCGCTGGAGCAAATCGATGAACAAGGGGACGGAGACCCCACAGACATCAGGTGACGCTTCTCCGTGCCTCCAGATTCGTCCTCGTCACACTCAGAGCAGGAGAAGCCAACGTGGGATGATTCGTCTGCTTTTTGGGGGCCACACTTGGGGGGCTCACGGGCAGAGTGGGGGGGGAGGCGGCTGCTCATCCCTGAGGATCACGGGCCCAATTCTCCACACAGCGCTGGGCCCAGAGGCCTTCCCTGGGGAGGAGCCGGTGGCCGCAGCTCATGTTACTATATTTCACCACATAACCGCTGCAGATCTGAGGCCAAAACTTTGGGGGGGGGGGGGGGGAGAGGCGGAAAAGTGAGATGCAGCCGTTCTGTGGAGCTTTTTAAAAATACACCCCGTGCGATCATTTTAATTGATCGAGCTTAGCGTTTCTTTTGGAAACCTGAGCTTCCCGTTATGTAAGAATTGGAAGGTATGACATTTTCATCTCCCGATTTCCATAGACCTCAGGGAAGCTAAAATTAAAATAATTTAAGTGGCTGTTGCAAGTTCGGGGGCTGTGGGGGAGTTGGTGCAGTTAAATATACACAACACGGAGTTGATCATCTTCAGCGTTTGAAGTCGTGGCTTCACTAGGGTTATTGTGCAGACGCCCCTGCCGGCACCCACAGCCGGTGCAGCTTCCCGGCCCCTCCCCACCCTCCATCCCCCGCCTCATTCCTCCTTCCTGTCCCCAGGAACCTGTGACCTTGAGGGGCCCTGCTCCCTCGGGGGCTGACTAGTCACAGTGTCCTGAGATCAGGCCTGAAGCACCTGTTAAGTGTTTCCTTTCTTTATGTGTTGTTTTGCTTTTCAGGCCCCACTAGGCAGTGCTCAGGGCTGACTCCCGGCTCTGTGCTCAGGGCTGACTCCCGGCTCTGTGCTCAGGCCTCACTCCTGGTCTGTGCTCAGGGCTGACTCCTGGCTCTGTGCTCAGGGCTCACTCCCGGCTCTGTGCTCAGGGCTGACTCCCGGCTCTGTGCTCAGGGCTCACTCCTGGTCTGTGCTCAGGGCTGACTCCCAGCTCTGTGCTCAGGGCTCACTCCCGGCTCTGTGCTCAGGGCTCACTCCCGGCTCTGTGCTCAGGGCTCACTCCAGGCTCTGTGCTCAGGGCTGACTCCCGGCTCTGTGCTCAGGGCTGACTCCCGGCTCTGTGCTCAGGGCTCACTCCTGGTCTGTGCTCAGGGCTGACTCCTGGCTCGGTGCTTAGGGCTGACTCCCAGCTCTGTGCTCAGGGCTCACTCCTGGTCTGTGCTCAGGGCTGACTCCCGGTTCTGTGCTCAGGGCTGACTCCCGGCTCTGTGCTCAGGGCTCATGCCTAGTGCTACTGGGCAGTTCAGGGCCGTTCCCCGGGGATTGGAGCGGCTTCAGCTCCACGCAAGCTGCCTGCGGGTCCTGTCTTTAAGGATGAACCATGAGTCGTGGTGGAACGTGGGTCTGATGTTCTGCTCACGGGGGTCATTCCCCTGTGAGCGCACACGGGGTGCGTGGACCCTGAACCGTTGGGAACGGCGGCGCTGGGTACTTGCCCGCCCCCCACCCCCCACTCGGCTCTCGTTGCTTCGGGTGCCGTCCCAGCAGTCTGAGGCTGCGTCTTGTGCAGGTTCTATTTTAGTGTTGGGGTGCGTGTCGGGTGGCAGCTGTGCCTCTTGCGTGCTCACGGCAGCCTGGTGACACCCCCCAGGCGTCGGGAACACCTGACGTGCTCGACGACTTCACAGTCTGTTTTGTGAGCGTCCGGACAGTGTGGGGAGGATGTAGCAATGGGATGTGGGAGGGGGCGACCAAAAGTAGGTCGAGAGGGGGCTGGAGCAATAGCACAGCGGGGAGGGCGTTTGCCTCGAGCGCGGCCGACCCGGGTTCGATTCCCAGCATCCCATAGGGTCCCCTGAGTACTGTCAGGGGTAGTTCCTGAGTGCAGAACCAGGAGAAAGCCCTGAGCATCGCCGGGTGTGACCAAAAAGCCAAAAAAAAAAAAAGTAGGATGAAAATTGGCAGAGGAGGGTCTGAGGGGGCTGCCCAGGGTCGGGGTCTGGGGGCGCCTAGGCCCTCCCTTGCCAAGTGGGGCTCAAGTCAGGAAGCCGGTAGCCACCAAGAGGCGTCTTAGGAAACCCCAGGTGCCGGGAGGGAGGTGGTGAGGCCGGGGGTACTCTCAGGAGGAGGCGGGCATTTTCCCTGGGAACTTTTTCGACTGCCCCCCACCAGGGCTGCCTCCGCTGGGACAGGCGTGCAGAGCTGGAGTCGGGGTGCAGAGGCTGCGTCTGGGGGAAGACGAGGAGGGTCCCATGCCCCGCCCGAGGGAGCCACAGGGCAGAAGGGGCGCGCCCAGCTCCCCCGGGGGACACAGAGGATGACGGGCGCAGGGAGAGGGCGCCGCCCAACTCATGCCCCAAGAATCATGGTTGATCCCCCGGAAGCGGAACAAAAGCCCCCGTTTCTCGCCCGTTCACTCAGCAGCCCTGAGGCAAGGCCTCGCTCAGGGCCCCGCTGGAGCTGGTCCCATCCGTCCGGGAGGAAACACATGTGACACTTCCGGTGTCACTGTACTCGTGGGGGGCCGCCCCCCAGCCTCTGGGAGCGTGGAGGAAATCTCAGCCCTGCTTGGAGCCCGGGGCTGGTGTGGGCAGGAGGAGGGAGGGTGGGGGGGAGGAGGGGTGTGGGTGCTCCAGGCAGAGGTGTCCCAGACACAGGTCTGGGGGTGTCCACCCCTTCAAGGCCTCGGCACGTTCTCCATGCTTTGTGTCCTGCGGTGTGACACGCTGTCCCCCGCCCCCAGGCCCATGACGGGCAGATTTGGGGGGAGGAAGCGTCCCTGGCTGCCAGCAGGCGGGGGCCGAGGGCACCTGGCCGGGCATGGGGCCCCTGAGGGCAGTGTGATGCTGTCTTAGAGACCCTGCAGTGAGCCACCCGAAGCCCACATCCCCTGTCTGTCCCTCAGTGTCCCTGACAACATGTGTGCTGGGGACACTTCTGACTCCCGAGACCCTGAGTGGCACAGCTGAGGACAAAAGGGAGGCCAAGGGGCAGGAGCCCGGGAAGCTCCAGGCCCCGGGCCCGACCCCCAGAACCATCCGACTGTGATTGAGGGGAGTGCCCTAGGGAGCCCCGAACACAGAACGAGAAGTCAAACCTGGTGGCTGGGGCCCCAGGTCTCCCCCAGGGGGAAGCTCCGGAGTGAGGGGCAGAGAGCAGCGCCCCTTCCCTTCAGTTCCCACCTGCCACACCCGCCCCTTCTGGTTGCCCAGGGTGGGGGGCCCCCTCACCACCTGGAGAAAGGGTGGGCCCCCTCCCCCATGGGGTGAAGACGAAGGCTCCCCTTCCCCAGGCTGCAGAGATCAGGGATGGAAAGACGGTGTGTGTGCATCTGTGTGTACCTGCCTTGTGTGTGCACACTCACGTGTGTTTGTGTGTGCATGTTGCGAACAGGTGTGTGCCTCTGTGTGTGGGCATGTGGTGTCTGTGTGTGTGTGCATGTCTTTGTGTGTGTGCCTGTATGTCTGTGCATCTCTGCATGTGTGCCCATGTCTCCGTGTGCAGCTGCAAGGCATGTGTGGCGTGCAATGTGTGTGTGTGACTGAGGGGGCTGTGTGTGTCTGAGGATGTCTGTGAGCCCGGGAATGGGTGAGGGTAGCAGGGGGGGGGAGGCTTTGCTGCCGAGCGGACTGGCGCGGGCCGAGTGGACAAAAAGCCTCGAGGCTGGCCTTTGAGTGAGGCCCGAGTTGCAGAAGAAAAGGGGGCGTTGTGATTGGTGGTCGCCAAGGAGATGGCGGGGTTCGCTGAACTTTCCTCCTCCTCCGAGCTCGGCCTGCGGCCCGAGGGGCCCTCTGGCTCCCGCTGCGCCCCTGCAGCGCGGTGTCCAGTGCGGGTCGCAGAGGCCAAGGGCGGCAGGTGTAGCCTCCAGCCTCGCCCTGGGGCCGCCTGACATCCTGGCGCCCGGCCCGCCCCCCACCCCCAGCCTGTCACTCGGGGGGCGGCCTCCGCCCCCTCCCCACGCGCGCCTGGGCCCTGCGCTCCTTCTGGGCAGCGGAGGTCCGCCCTGGGCTGGGCGCTGCCCCACCCCGACGGCGCGCGGGCGCTGTCCCCGCGACGGGGCCCAGGTCGCGCCTCCTGGGCGCAGGGCGGCCGTGGGCAGCGGGCACTCGGGCACTCGGGCACTCGGGCACGGCCGGTCCTCTCCGTCCCGCGGGGGCCTGGGCACGGGCGCGGCCCCGACGGGCGGCCCCCTCGACGCCCCCGCGCCGCCCCCGGGCCGCCCGGGGGGCCGGGGCGAAGGGGCAGCGCGGGCTCGCCCCCCGGGCCGCGCACCCCGGGGCCGCGCGACCCGGCCCCGCCCCCGCGCCCCACCTGCCGCCCGCCCCGAGGGACGGGGCGGCCCCGGGCGCGGCGCCCGCCCCGCCCCCCCGCCGCCGCCCATTGGCCGGCCGCGCGCGGAGCCCCGCCCCCCGGCCGCGCGGGCCAATGGGCGCGCGCCCGTCCTCGTCAGCGGCGCTGCCCGCGGCGGCCGGAGCGCGGCGGCGGCGGCGGCGTTGGGAGCGCGCAGGCGGCCGCTCGGTGGCTCGCGCCCCGCACGCCCAGCCGGGGGCCCGCGGCGACATGGGCGCGGCGGCCGTGCGCTGGCACTTGTGCCTGCTGCTGGCCCTGGGCTGGCGCGGGCGGCCGGCGGGGGCCGGCGGGCTCGCAGGTAAGCCCCGGGCGCGCCGCCTCTTTGCAAAGTAACTTCTGGGCGCGCGCGGGGCGGGGCGGGGGCGGGGGGGCGAGGAGAGGGGAGGGCGCGGGGGTCCCCGCTCCCCGCTCCCCGGGCTGCGCGCCGGCGCCCCCGGAGCCGGAGAGGCCCGGCGGGGTGGTGGACGGGGCCACCGACGGACCGGAGAGGGGGCGCGAGGCGTGGGGGCGGGGTGGGGGACACGCACACAAAAGGACCCGGGCCCGGGAGAGGGGGAGAAGCCGGAGGGGAGCGGGGGCCCGCGGGGGGGCGGCGCGCGGAGGCCCGGGTGCGGGGCGCGGGGTGGGGGCGACGGGGGGCGCGGGGAAGCCGGCCCGGACCCGCCCGAGGGCGCGGCCCGGCTGAGAGCGGGGAAGGGTGGACCCCGAGACCCCGGCCCTGGGGGCTCGCAGGGCAGGTCCGGGAAAGGGAGGGGACGCGCCGCGGGGAGGGGGCCTGGGGGTGGGCGGCGGCCGCGGGCCGGGCGGGTCCCCGTGCGTGTCCGGCTCCTCTCAGCCCCTGCGACGCTGCTTGCCGGGGCTTCTCGCTCCCTCTCTTGCCTGCTGGGGGTCCCCGCCGGGTGGGGTGGGGTCCTTCCTGGGCGTCTGTCCCGAGAGGGGCGCTGGCGGGGAGCCGTTTCCGCGCCGACCCCCGGGATCGCTCCACGCCCGCCTGCCCGGGCCCTTCGCCCCAGTGTGCCGGTTCCAGGTGCTTCCCCGTGGGCTGGGGCGCACCCACACCTGCCCCCGGGAGCCTGTGAGCAGACACCCCTCTGCTCTCGGGGGCTCCCTGCCCACCCCCCAAGGGGCAGCCTCCGCTTCCTGCCCGCATGGGGGCACCTGTCCAGGTAGGAACCGGGAGGAGGCAGGAGCCTGTGGGGCCCAGTGCTCTCCCCACCGGCAGGTGAGGGGACCCCCTCCTTCCCCCTCTCCCCCGCTGTCCCTGGGCTCTGGCTTCACGCCCGGGGTATCCCTCTCGCCGCATCCCCAGCTCCTTGCTGGCCGTCCTAGCTGGCCCCCAGCCTTCCGGTGCTCGGCTCTGCACCCCCAGACTCAGCCCCTGGTGCCCACTTTGGGGCAACTGTGGAGCTGGAACTGCCCTGAGCCGAGAGAACCCCCAAAGCGGCATCACCTGCTTGATGCATGCATCCTGTGTGTCTGTGTGTGCAAGTTTGCGTGTGCATATTTGTGGGTGCATGACTGCGTGTGCATGTTTTGTGCATGCATGTCTCCGTCCATGTATGTGCGCGTCTGTGTGTGCGTCTGTGTCTTTGTGTACGTGTGTGCATGTGTGTGTATATGCATCTGTGGGTCTACGTGTGTGTGCACGTCTGCATGCATGTCTGTGTAAACATGTATCTTTGTGCGTGTCTGTGTGTGTCTGTGTATGTGGATGCGTGTGTGTGCGCGTCTGCATGCATGTCTCTGTGCGTGTTCCCACGTGCCTGTGCCTGCATGTTCCTGTAGTGTCGTTATGTTCACCCGTGTTGCCTGTGTGGTCTGTGTGTATGTGTAGCGTGGATGTGTGCATGAATATAGCATGTGAACGTATGTTTTTATGTGTGCGCATGTGTTTGTGTGCATGTGCGTGTGGTGTGTGCATGTAGTCTGTGCATGTGGCGTTGTGTATGTGTGCATGAATGTGTCTTCTCTGTGTGTAGTTTGTGTTGTACACGCAAGTGTGTAGTATGTGGGGATGTGCATGCATGTGTGTCTGTCGTGTGGACATGCCAGTCTGTCTGTAGTGTGTGGATGCGTGCATATATATATGTGTGTGTATAATGTGTGGTCACGTACAGGTATGTGCATCCGTGTGATTGTGGGTTCATGCATGTGGTGTGTGGATGCATGCCTGCTAATTTGTGTGTAGTGTGTGGGTGCACGTGAGTCTGTATGGTGTGTGGACGTGTGTCCCCCACACACCCGCTGTGTGGGTCCCCAGCGCTGCCCATTCCTTGTCTTCCGGGGGGGGGGGCGGGCAGGGGGAGGGGTCCTGGGGAGGGAGGGGCTCCCCGCTGCCTGCCGGCACACATGGCGGAGGGGTGGAGGCAGGGCTGGCCACAAAGTGAAGACCCCCCCACTGCAAACTTCCCGCGGAGGGTCCCTGCGCTGCCGTCCGTCCATCCGTCCCTCTGTCCGTCTGTGCCTCATTCCCATCCCCGACCTGCTTGTTCCGTGCAGAGTCCAGGCTTTGCCCCTCGTGAGTGTCCCACAAGCTGCCAAGCTCTCTCGGCCTCAGTTTCCCGTCTGGCAGCCTGGGCCCAGCCATCTCCCCGTCTCTGAGTATGCGGGAGGTGCCGGTGATCTGGGGCATAGCAGTCTCGTTGCGGGCTGCACCCGGGGGGTCTGCACCAGGGGTCCCCGCTGCGCTCAGCCCTCCGAGCGTGTCCCAGCCTGGTGGGCTTCTCAGCGGAACGAGAGGGAGTCACAGGTGGGCTGGGTGCAGGGTCGGGCGGGAGCCCCCACAGACTGCAGCTGAGTCTGGGGTGGGGTGTGAGGAGCCCAGACTCGCCCCAGACGGGGGTGGCAGGGGTGGGGGTCGGGCCGCTCTCTGCAGCAGGCCCTGGGTGCTCTGTGCTCTCTGCAGGGTGGGGGCGGACTGTCTAGCGGGGGGGGGGAGGGTTTGCCTGGCACCCGGCAGGTCCAGGCGCCATCCTCGGAGCACTAGAGACAGAGCCGGGAGCAAGCGCTGAGCCCCGCTGGGTGTGGCCCCAAAGCCAGCCACAGCGGCCACCGGGCCAGAGGGACTGTGGTAGAAATAAGGGTTGGTCTGGGTCACCGGCCCTGCCCGCCACCAACTGTCTGCGCAAACTCCCCGGGGGCCACGGCCGAGGGGCCCAGGAGGAAGGGAGGGGAGCCGGGCCCCTCGCCTGCGGCCACCGCTCAGGTCTCATCCCCCCACCCCCAGGAGCTACGGACGTGGACGAGTGTGCAGAGGGCACGGACGCCTGCCACATCGACGCCATCTGCCAGAACGCGCCACGCTCCTACCGGTGTCTCTGCAAGCCCGGCTACAAGGGGGACGGCCGGCAGTGTGAAGGTGAGCCGGCCACGCCGCGGGCCGAGGGACCCCCCACTCCGGACGCCCCCCATCCCCGGCCAGCCGTGTGCGGCGTTCCAGATTCGGGCCTGCACCCTGCACCCACTTGTCTCTTGGCCCAGCAGGGCCAGGCCAGAGCCCAGTGGGGTGAGGGCTGGGGGCCGCCTCCCTGGGACCCGGGGCCAGATCCAGAACCTCCCTTGGTTCCGGAATGGCCGGGAGCTGCGGGCCCGTCTGTGGGCGTCGGGGCTGGCTCCGGGCCCAGGGGCGGGGAGGTGGAGGCCGGTGGGGCCGGCTCACGCCTGAGCTCGGGGTCCCCAGTTGGGCCTCAGCTCGGGAAGAGCGGGTCCTCAGAGCCGGAAGCCCGGGGACGTTCTCCCAGAGGCTTTGGAACATTCTGGAATGTTCTGGAATGTTCTGAGGCTGGCAGGGCCAAGCGGCTCCTACTGCTCCCCATGACACGCCCGTCCATCCCCCACTGTCGGCGGCCAGCCCCAATCTGAGGGGAAGAAGGAAGCCCAGTGGGGGCACGGGGCCAGCTGACCAGGGCCTCTGACCAGGCCTCACCTCCTGGGATGCTCAGATCGCGACCCCGCCCTTGCTGGTGGCATCTGATAAGGGCCAGGGCTGGGCCGTGGCAGCGTCCTGTGTCCCGTCCTTCCTGGGGTCCAGGAGCTGTGTGGGTGCTGGGGCGGGGACGCAGCTCTGGGGGCGTCTGCGGGGGCCACACAACCCCCCCACCCCCCGCCGCCCGTGACCCTGCAGAGCCGCTGTCCACCTGCCCGTGGCCGCGCTGGGCTCCCTGGACAGAGGCGAGGAACCGGGGTCTGGAGAGGGACGGCAGGGTCAGCCCGGACGCCACACACCCCCACGGCACACACACTCACACACGCCCCCCACACACGCCACACACATGCCTCGCAGGCGCGGTGTTTCAACACCCCACATGCGTCACACACAGACCACAGACATCTCACATACACCACACGCCCCACACACACACATACACACACACACACACCAGACACACCACATTCACACATGCCTGCGCCACACACAGACCACACCTGCCGCGAACACACACATCAAGCATCCAGCCCTCACACGCTATACACACACACACACACACACACAGAACCGTTCCCTGCTTCCCAGCCCCCCTCCAGCCTCCCCGGCTGCCCCGAGCACCGCCTCCTCCCCCCTGCCCCCCGGGTCCCAGCTCATCCCGGACCATCCTTATATTTGCCTCCTCCAGGCCGCCTTCCCAGATAGCCCCTTCCACAGCCCCACCCCTGCACGGCGCGGCATGGGGCGCCTTCCCTGCCCCCAGTGCCCGGTCCCTGCCCTGTAGCTCTGGCCATGGGGTTGCGTGACTCGCTCTTCCCACACTCTTCCTGGGTCCCACTGCCCCCCACGCTGCACCCCTCATTCCGACTCGGCCCCGTGGGCCCAGGGAGCCCTTTCAGGGCAGGACTTCCTGGGCAGCTCGGAGTCCCTGTGGGGTGGCCCCTGGGTCAGCCCCCCGTGCTGTGAACATCGGGGGCTCCTGGTCCTCCCCCATCTTTGCCCCGAGACTGGGAGGCCGGGGGGCCGGGCAGCTGGCCGGGTGGCGGTGGCCTTAGAGGGCCCGTCCCCATCCACCCGGCAGGGGTAGGGGGTCTGCGTGTTTGGGTCTTGCCCAGTGGGGGCTCAGGTGTGCTTCGGGGTGGGTGGGGCCCAGCGGGCGGGTTCGAGGACGCAGTGCTCAGGGCCTGCAGCGGGCTGGGCCAGGCTGGTACCCGACGTTGTCCTCAGCCCTAGCCCAGCCCCTCAGCTATGGCGAGTCGCGGCTGCCGAGTGGCCTGAGCGGAGGTGGGGGACATGCTGCAGGGACCCCGACTGTGACCCCCGTCCTGCCCCCCAGACTCGGCGGTCACAAGCTTCTCCCATGCTTTCTCTCTGCTCGGGGTAGGGGTGCCCACGCGTGCAGCTTGGACCCAGGGCCCCACCCGCCATAGCCGGACGCCGGACCAGCCCCCTGCTGGCTGGCTTGGGAGGCAACCGGGAGCTGCCTGTGGGGATGCGGGGTGTGGGGGGAGCCAGGGCCTGCGTGGGCTTACGGCGGCGGTCACGGCCCGGCACACGGCGCTGCCCCGCCTTGGCTGCTGCTGCTGCTGCTGGCGATGGTGGTGGTGGTGATGGTGATGGTGAGGAAGATGGTTTTAATGGTGTTGGTGATGAAGGTGGTGATGTGATGATGGTGATGACGGTGGTGGTGGTGAGGAACATGGTGATGGTGAGGAAGATGGTGACGGTGGTGATGGTGGTGGTGGTGGCGATGGTGGTCCCGAGGGGGGATGTTAAGGCAGCGAGGACGCTGGCGTGTCAGGGCTGTCGAGGCTGGTGGTGGTGACGGTGACCCGGGGGCTCTGCTGGGCAGCACGGGGGTCCCTTTTCTGCAGCTGTGACGTCCAGGGCGATGATGTCACTCAGGGCTGGGCCTCGCACCGTGTCACGGGCAGTGAGTGGACGTGATCGGTCCTCGAAGGAGCAGGCAAGGCCCCGCGGGGCTCTGCCAGCCCGGCTCTGAAGGTCGTCCAGAGGGAGGCCTGGGAGGTTGGCACAGCTGGGCGGCAGGAACGGAGCCGGGCAGACGCCTCCACTCAGCAGCTCTGACCCCGGACGACCCTTCAGCCAGTGGGAGCACCCCCCAGCTGCTCCGCCCAGCTCCCGAGGGGGCTCAAGGCCCGTCAGCCATGCACGCACCCCAGGCTCCACCCAGCTTTCCGCTGACCAGTCCAGCCAACTGCCTTTCTTCCGTCCCCAACCTGACACCCAGGTCACCATCTGGATCCACCAGTGGCGATGCCCCAAGTAAAGCTGTCGCCCGCTTTCTTTCCTCCTTCGAGCGGACAGCGCCTTCCTACCCCAGGACCTTTGCACGTCTTGTCCGCCGTCCCTCTCTCAGAGGCAGGGCCCCGGCGACCCCCGCAGCAGCGCATCCCCCACCGCACCCCCTGGCCTTGCAGGAGCCGCCTCCTGGTCTGAATTAGCGGCCTTGTTTGTGCTGGTTCCGCCGATGGGGGCAGGCTGGGGGCACGCGGTCCCCTTTAAATGCTCCAACTCATTTCACCTTAATTGCTTTGTTTTCATAGACATTTGCCGAGGAAAAGGACCAAATTATAGCTCGAATTGGGCCTTGCTAATCTTAATTAAAAGCGCTCCCTCCTAATGAGGACCAGACCTCGGACGAGGCCAACTGCCCTCCAAAGTCGTGCCTGAGTCACCCAGACCCTCCTGCTAATCACTGTTTAGTCTGAGCCGCGGTCCCTCCGCCGGTCCCTCCGCCGCTCTTCACGTCGGGCCTTTGCTCAGTGCTTGATCCCACGGCGAGTCCCGACCGCGGCCGCCCCACCGCGCTGTGATGAAAACTCTCGGGGAAAATGACTTTGGGTTCTGGCCACCGCTGATCACGTGTCTGACTGGTTTCCCTTTTTTTGTGGAAAGGGGAAAAATGACAACCTGACGGCATCGGGGAGGGGAAAATTAGCACGTAGGCCCGGCGTGTTTACAGACCGGCCGCGAAGCGTTTCCAACAAAATTCCCAGCCGCAGACCCGTTGAGCTGAACGGTGGGGCCGGGGCGGGGGCCGGGGGGCCCGGGGGGATCTTCAAACCAATTGGCCTTCTTAGGGAAATAACGTTTGTGATCTTATTAAGTCGTTTTCATCATCGTTCTTACACTTTTTTAGAACTCCACGTGCGTCTGTTTTGGGGGAGGTCGGGAAAGTGGGGGTTGGTGGCTTAGAGGAGAGAGGGGAGGGGATTCTTGAACTCTTTTTGTTTGGTTTGGGGGCCTCACCTGGCAGTGCTCAGAGCCAGCTCTGGGCTCTGGGCTCAGGGATCACTCCGGA
Organism: Sorex fumeus; assembly: GCF_029834395.1. Taxonomy (NCBI): domain Eukaryota; kingdom Metazoa; phylum Chordata; class Mammalia; order Eulipotyphla; family Soricidae; genus Sorex; species Sorex fumeus. Next base: position 5,994,438 of record NW_026606182.1, on the reverse strand, counting down.
CGGGGCCCCGGGGAGCCTGTGGGGGTGGGGGGTGGACCCCAGGTTGGCCACGTGCAAGTGCCCTCCCCACTGTATGATCACGCTGTCCCCCCCCAATCTGTTGGTTTTGTTTGTTTGTTTTGCTTTTTGGGTCACACCCGGCGATGCTCAGGGGTTCCTCCTGGCTCATGCACTCAGGAATCACTCCTGGCGGTGCTCGGGGGACCCTAGGGGATGCCGGGGATTGAACCCGGGTCGGCTGCGTGCAAGGCAAACGCCCTACCCACTGTACTGTTGCTGCAGCCCTAATTTTTTTTAAAATTTTTATTAGTGAAACACCAGTTGTAGACTTGCAAATTTTTGTGCTTGGGTTTTGATTATACAATGATCAAATACCCATCCCTCCACCAGTGCCCATTTCCCACCACCATGGATCCCAGTATCCCTCTCACCCCCCCATCCTCCCACCCTACCCCGCCTCTGTGGCAGGGCATTCCCTTTTGTTCTCTCTCTCCTCTTGGGTGTTGTGGTTTGCAAAAGAGGCATTGAGTGGCGGCAACCATGTTCGGTCTATAGTCTACTTTCAGCATGCTTCTCCCATCCTGGGCGGATCCTCCCAACACCCTTTACTTGGTGCTCCCTTCTCTGTCCCCGATCTGTTTTTAAAAGAAATAATTAAAGGCGGGGGAAATGGCCCTGCAGGGCTGGATGCAGGCCCCCAGGTGGAGGGTGCTAGTCCCCCAGCACCTCTCGGATGAGCTGAACCCCTCTAGTGTACCCCACAGACCTTGCACCCAGGGGTGGCTCTTCGGCCTCTGAGCTGGCTCAGGAGACTCCCCGCCTCACCCCCCAAAAAGGGGGAGACATGACAGCTTGTTCCCTGAGCAGCACGCGGGCGGGTTGGTCCCATGGCCGGGCAGGTGACATTCCCCGACCTTGGGCAGGGGTGGGGGGCCACGGGGGGCCGGATGCAGGGGCCCCACGAGTCTTCCCGGGGCTGGGCCTGTCCAGGGGGGGACGCCGCGGCCCCCCGCTGCCCACATGTCCAGCTCCCCGGCCCGGCCCTCTCGCCTCCATCACCGCTACTGGCCGCAGTTGGCTGTATTTGTTTTTCCGTCGGAGGAATGCCAGCCCGAAAAAACCATTATTTCTAAGAAAATAAACCTTGAGCCGCGGGGCCTTTGAATGTCACTGAAATGGCCGGCAGGCCCGGCCGGCGGCCGCTCCCGAGGGCCCGAGAGAAAAGGGCAGGTCAGGGGGTCTCCGAGGGGCACCGGAGGCTTCCAGATGGGCCAGAGCGGAGCCCACCCCCTCCGCCTCCTCCCTGCCCGCGCCCATCCATCAGGACAGCTACCAACATGGTCCAGGCGACTATCTGGGGGCCCCTGGGCGCCTCCCCACCGTTCACTGAGGGGACGAGAGATGTGGTGGGGGGCGGCAGGGAACTGGGGGGGGGTCATCAGGACCAAGGGAGGAGTGAGCCCCTTCTGCGGGGAGACGGATCTCGGGCCCCGCTGCCAATGCCCAGGGCCTGGCACTGGCCACCGCCTCCTGCCCCTCCACTATCAGGTGTGGCCCCAAACAAAACAAAAACAAAGAAAAAGAAAGCTTGCCCTTCCCGGGAGGGGCCGAAGCATCCTGGCTAGGTACCCACGGGGCTGGTCGCCGGGAGCCTGCGTGTTGTGAAATGGGGCGAGGGAACCCGCCGCCTCACACTCTGGCCTGGGGCACGACCAGAAAGGATGGGAGGACGCACTCGGTCCCCTGCCTGAGGCTCCCCAGGGTGGCCCCTGAACTAGGGTTGGGGTCGGGGGATGTGGGGATGAGGTCGCGCCTGCCGTGGGATCACAGTGGGGGACATGAGGTGAGGTGGGGGTGCTGTGTCCACAGGAAGGCAGAGACGCGCAGGGTGGGAAGGGGCAGAGAGGGGGCGTGGGAAGTGAACCCCGCGGGCCAGAGGGTGTTGGCCCCTGGGTTGGGGTGACGAGCGGGAGGGGGGAGCAGGGGCCGCTCTCTCCCCAGCCATGGTCAGTGGGAGCCCTCAGGCACGGGAAAGACTAGAAGGGCGTGTGTGTGTGTGTGTGTGTGTGTGTGTGTGTTGGTTTTGCCTGACCTTTGACCTTTCCCATCATTAACCTTAGCCAGACCCACTTCTAGCATTTTCCCGGGGAAGGGAGACCCCAGCCACGGGGTCCGCGGAGTCATTACAAACACAGGCTAACGGGGATACCCCCCCCCCTCCCGAAGCCACTGCCTCCCTGCCTGGCGCCCTCCAGGGAGGGTCATTAGCCGGAAACCGATAAAGGGGAACAGCTGATGGCTGATGGGTTTGTGCGCCAGGACACCCGTCCTGGGCTCCTGGGCTCCCTGCAGAGCCCCAGGCCAAGGATTAGGACTCAGGTCCTGCTGCTGAGCGCCCCTCTGAGACCCCTAGTCCAAGCTCTGCTTTTATGAAAATGAGTTAAGCCGGACCCTGCGTTCACAGTGGCCGAACGACACGCAGCAGAAGGGACCCTGTCCCACGGCATACAAGAACCACTGAGTGACGGGAGGAAAGTGGGCCCCCCCCCACCCCCAGTAACAGTCCCAGGGTCTCCTGCCGTCCCTGTGCTGGGACAGTGAGCGGTGAGAGTTGTCAGGGCCCCACGTGGATGGGCTCTGGGCTGGTCTTCTCTGCTCTCCTGGAGGTTGGCATTGCTTTTCAAACTAATTTTCCATTAAAAAATATAATAATAATAGTACTGTAGCACTGTCCTCCCATTGTTCATTGTTTTGCTCGAGTAGGCACCAGTAACGTCTCCATCGTGAGACTTGTTGTTACTGTGTTTGGCATCTCGAATACACCACGGGGAGCTTGCCAGGCTCTGCTTTGCGGGCGGGATACTCTTGGTAGCTTGCTGGGCTCTCCGAGAGGGGCGGAGGAATCGAACCCATGTCGGCCGCGTGCAAGGCAAACACCCTACCTGCTGTGCTATCCCTGCAGCCCAATAATAATAATAATAATAATGATGATGAAACAGGGGCTGGAGCGATAGCACAGCGGGTAGGGCATTTGCCTTGCATGCGTCCAACCCGGATTCGATTCCCAGCATCCCATATGGTCCCCTGAGCACCGCCAGGAGTGATTCCTGAGTGCAGAGCCAGGAGGAACCCCTGTGCATCGCTGGGTGTGACCCAAAAAGCAAATAATAATAATAATATAATAATGAGACAACCTCAGAAGGATCAGGTGGAGTTCAGGCATTTGCTTTGCCCAAAGCCGACCCTGGTTTCCTGCCCAGTGTCACGGACGGTCCCCCGAGCGCTGCCAGGAGTGACCCCAAGCCACCGCCCGGACAACAAAAAAATGCCCAACAGTCCAGGACTAAAGGAACAGATGACGGGCTGCGGCCTGGCTCTGCGGAGCGGCCGGGCTCCCTCCCAGCACCCCGCGGTCCCCAGAGCACTGCTGGGAGTGACCTCAAAGCACCCTGGGGATTAGCCTCTGGGTACTGCCAGGTGTGACCTCAGAACGAAACAAAAAACATCTCCCTCATTCCCAAGTTCCGGTAGGTGTGAGCTCTCGGAAAATAAACGGGTCTGGGCAGCCTGTGTGGCCTGGCCCCTCGCCGCGCCTGTCTGTCCCCCTGTCCCCCCTGGGGCTCACTTGGCTGCCCCCACGGCCTCCTGGAGTCTGGGTCAGGTTCCCTGCCCAGAGAGAAGGGAAGGGAAGGGAAAGGAAGGGGAGGGAAGTGGACGGAATAAAAGCCCAGAGACTGCGGCCAGCGCCGGCATCGCTCACTCGCGCCCACCCCACCTCCCCCCTCCCTTTCCCCTCTCCGCTTCAAGGCTGCCGGAGTGTGAGGTTCTGGGCATCAGAGGCTGGACCAGGCCCCCCTCTCCCCCCGAGTCTGAGAAAGAGAGAATAGAAGCCAGGGCTGGAGCGATAGCACGGCGGGGAGGGCGTTTGCCTTGCACGCGGCCGACCCAGGTTCGAATCCCAGCATCCCATATGGTCCCCTGAGCACCGGCCAGGAGTGATTCCTGAGTGCAGAGCCAGGAGGAACCCCTGAGCATCACCGGGTGTGACCCAGCAAGCCAAAAAAGAGAGAGGGGATGCCGTTGCGGGCTGCTGGTGGCCGGGGGAGTGACCCAGCAGCTGACTCAGTGACAGGGGAGGGAGCAGCCCTGTCGTGGTGGCCGGGGGCAGGCGGGGAGCCCCTGAGTCAGGCCAGCTCCGTTGTTCCTGCAGGGAGCGTCTGTGGGGGGGGGGCCGGGGCTCTGGGGACTTTGGCGTAAGGAGCCCCTCGCTCCATCTCTACAAACGGGGACACTTTCAGTCACTCAGCGTCTCTCCCATGCTCACACCCTCTATTTTTTTTGCTTTTTGGGCCATATCCGGCGATGCTCAGGGGTTCCTCCTGGCTCTGCACTCAGGAATTACTCCTGACAGTGCTCGGGGGACCCTATGGGATGCCGGGGATCGAACCGAGGTCGGTTGCGTACAAGGCAAACACCCTTCTTGCTGTGCTATCACTCTGGCCCGCTCACACCCTCTCTGGCCTTGGTCTGCCCGCCTGAGGGCACAGGATGGACGGAGAAACCACGCAAAGGCCCCGCCACGCTTGGGGCTCTGCCCAGCTGATGCCAAGGACTCCACGGGTGAGCTGGGGGCCACCTCCGTGCCCGGTCCCTTGCACAGCCACACGCCCTTGCTCCACCCGTGTGCCAGGGATGGGGGGAGGCCTCTTGCAGGGTGGGCACGGGGGGAAGGGGCTGTGTGGCTGAGCTATTGATGGGCACCAACACAGGCCTGACTCACCGTCCCTGTAACTTTGAGGCTACGGCAGCACCTGGTCACCTCAGAGCTGGGAGCTCAGGACCTGCAGGGGTGGGGTGGGGAGCTTCTGTCCCCAGGAGGTCATCACTGCCCCGGACACTTGTTCTGTCCTCCTGCCTGGCATGGGGCGACTGCGGCTGGAGCTGAGGGAAAGACCAGGTTGGTCTCACGCTCGCCAGATCCCCCGACCTGACAGCAACCTGGCAAATCCCTCTGGGCCCGGGTGCCCATACTCAGGACCCACCTAGCCAGGGCACTTTCGGCCCCTCTCGGGAGGGTCAAGCTTTCTTCTTCTTCTTCTTCTTCTTTTTTTTCTTTTTGGGTGACACCCGGCAACGCACAGGGGGCTCCTCCTGGCTCTGAACTCAGGAATTACTCCTGGAAGTGCTCAGGGGACCATATGGGATGCTGGGAATCGAACCCAGGTTGGCTGCGTGCAAGGCAAACGCCCTTCCTGCTGTGCTATTGCTCCAGCCCCCAAGATTTCTTTTTCTTTGTTTTTGTTTGTTTTATTTGGGGACCACACCTGGTAATGCTCAGGGATCACTCCTGGCGGTGCTCCTCAGGGGATCACACAGGGTGCTGGGGCTCAAACCCGGCTTGGCCGCAGACAAGGTAAATGCCCTCCCTACCCGCCGTCTTGTGGCTGGCTCCAGCCCGCTCTCTCTTCTTGAATTTGTTTAATTTTGAAATTATTACAGCTTAGGGAACGTGGTGGGCCGGAGCCATAGCACAGCGAGTAGGGCGTTTGCCTTGCACGCGGCCTACCCGGATTCGATTCCTCCACCCCTCTGAGAGAGCCCGGCAAGCTACCAAGACTATCGTGCCCACACGACAGAGCCTGGCAAGCTCCCCATGATTTATTCGATATGCCACAAACAGTAGCAACAAGTCTCACAATGGAGACCTTACTGGTGCCCACTCGAGCAAATCCATGGACAATGGGAGGACAGTGCTACAGGGAACGTGGTCACAACCATGATGACGCTGGTGGGGGCCAGTGCTTATGGTGTGTGTCCCCCCCAACCCAAAGTGCCCAGGGACACCCCCCCACAACTGTCCTATCCCAGCTCTGGTGTGATGGTCACTCCCTGCCACGGCCCGGCCCCCAGAGTTCTGTCATGGTTCCAGGCTGCTAATAATGTCAGGGTTCCAGCATGTCTCCACTCTCCTGTGCGAGCCCAGGGCTTCGGGGTGCATAGGGATGAGGGCAGAGTGTGGGCGCAGGGCAGATGGAGCCCTTCCCTGCCCGGGCCCTGCCAGGGCCTCCCGGCATCTCTACGGGCCCCACCCACCCACTTGGGCCACTGCCTGGGGAGGTGTCAGTTTCTCTGCAGATCTGGAGTTGACCCCAACACCGAGTGAGTCCGCGGGTTGAGGGGTCCTGACGGCAGGTCGTGGGGTGGGGTGGGGCAGCCCCAGCGGCCCGGCGTGTTGAATGTTAACCCGGTGGGTTCCGGTCAGCCTCCGAGGGCTTCACGTCCCGCTGGAACTCCAGCGGTGATCTCTGACCCCTGACGGGAAATGTTGAGAAAAAAGACTTAAAACGGCAAAAAAGACTGACCTTTGCAGAGGCTGGTGTCCATTGTTTCCGAGACAGAAGCCTTTGTTGTGCCGGGCGGATGCGGCAGAAGTCCAGCCCTGGCGCTGAGGAGGCCGCAGACCGGGGGAGTGGAGGGACTGTCCCTTCATTCCAGACCCTTGGCATTTGCGTCGCGCGCAGAGTTCATTTGCTCTGCAGCCCCCGTGTCTCCGGAGGGCTCTGGGGTCAGCTGCGGGGAGCCCATCCTGGGGTGTGTCCAGCGGGTTCTCAAACAGGGTCCTGCTGGGTCTGACTGTGGCACTCAGCGCTCGGGCCAGGGGGGCTGGGGTTGGACTCAGGGCCTCACACACACTGGACATCTGCTGTACCCCTGGGCCAGGGCCCGCGATGCGCTGAATGAGTAGCTGAATGAGCAGAGACCCCTGACCCCCGTCTCCTCCGCTCCCCAGCCTAACGCTGCTGCTCTCACGCCCCTCCCTTTGCAGATATTGATGAGTGCGAGAACGACTACTACAATGGGGGCTGCGTGCACGAGTGCATCAACATCCCGGGCAACTACAGGTGCACCTGCTTTGACGGCTTCATGCTGGCCCACGATGGACACAACTGCCTGGGTGAGTCCTGAGCGACGCCCCATCTGCAGCCTCTGCCCCAGGCTCCGCCCACGAGGGGGAGGGCTCACCCACAGGCCACGCCCACAGGGCGGGTTCATCTACAGCCTCGCCTATGGGGAAAGTGCTCGCCTACAGGCCCCGCCCATGGAGGGAGGGGTCTGAGCTACAGGCCCCGCCTAGGCTCTGCCCACTGGACAGGCTCATCTCAGGCTCCGCCCAATGGGGGGCGGGCTCATCCACTGTCCTATGGGGAAGAGCTCAACCACAGGCACCGCCCACAGAAGGGCGGGCTGATCCGCAGGCCCCGCCCATGGGGCGGGTTTATTCACAGGATAGACCTGCCTATTGGAAGGTCTCAACCACATGCTCCGCCTATGGGGCGGGCTCACCTATCAGCCCCGCCCCCATGCCCCGCCCATGGCTCAGCTCCAGCTGCCCTGTTTGCAAGGGTTTGCCTCGTGGATTAGGGACTCCCCACCCTTTTTTTTTTTTTTTTTTTTTTTTTTTTAAAGTAGAGGCCTTCCCAGTAGTGCTGGAGGGCCCAGAGCAGTCCCAGCACTATTGGGGCTTGGATCTAACAGTTCTGGGCTTCGCCCAAAAGTCAAGGGCAAGGGGGTCAGGCAGTGTGGGGGCGAGGTGGGATGTGGAGGTTGAACCCAGGGGGGCTGGCATTTGGGCCGGTGCCCCTCTCTTGGAGGAAAGAGTCACACTGGACTAAAATCCCCTCGGACACGCCGTTTCCCAAAGAGGCCATAGCGGTGCTGGGGTTTGGGCTTTCCCGGGACGGGGCAGCTCAGCTTCTGCCCAGAGCCGTGCACCATCTGCTGCAGGTCACCCCGGCTCTGCAAGGGGCCTCCCCCAGCTTCTCCGGCCTGCCCCCCAGGACTGAGTAAGCCCCAGTGGACCCCCGGACGGTGGCTGCAGGGGTATGGTGTGGCTAGCCTGCACAGCCTCCGGGGCCCAGCTGCCACTCTGTGCCTGAGCCCCGGGGTGGTTCGTTTTGTCTGTCTGTCCCACCAGCAAGAGGTGTGAAGCTTTCCCTCTGTTGTCTGCCCTGGAGCTTCTTCCCCAGGGGGAGTCACGGGGGGCTCAAGGCTCACTCCGGTGTTTGGGTTTCTAGAAGAATCCCCGCGGGGTGCCTCCTCCCGGGCTTGGCACCCCCTCGGCGGCGCCCGCCCCGGTGCTCTGGAACGTGTCCTCCTCGGGGTGCAGGAGGCTGATGTCTCCCTGTCTGGTTTTGTTTAATGCCTATTGCAGCTCAGACGAGCTCGTTATGGGAAACAGATCTGCAAACGTGTAATTACCCCGAAATCAGCGCTGAAACGGAGGTCTGGACAGCAGGCTGTGGAGGCCCAGGGGGGCCTGTGGGAGCGACCCCGGCGTAGGGTGAGGAAGGAGGGGGGGTGTTTGTGGCTAAGTCGGGAGAGGGGCCTCCTAGGAGGAGGTGGCTGGATCTCCCAAGGTTGCTGGGATGGGTGAAAAACACAGGGCAAGCTTGAGCTGGGGGCGTGGCCTAGGTGGGGCGTGGCCTAGATGGGGCGTGGCTCCGGTGGGCGGGGCCTTGCGTTTAAAGAGCGTTTGGAGGGAGGGGTTAGGATGCTCCCAGACTTTATTTCCCCCTCCCCAAGCTCAAGCACCTGGGCTGATGGCTAGGGGGAGAATCCCTGGAGTCCGAGCTGCCCTGTCTTGAGGGACAAGAGGCAGTGTGGCCAGGGTGCCAGGCAGGATGGCCAGGGTGCCCGCAGTGCTCGGTGCTGGTCAGCAGATGCAGAGTGTGTGCGAGGCATGGGCACTGGCCGCCCTCATCGGAGGGACATGGAGAGGGCTGGGGGGCGACCTCAGAACCCCAGGAGCCCGCCCTGGGACCGGCCCCCACGTGCCCACTGGGGTGTCCAGAGCAGCTCAGACCGGGGTGAGGGTCCCCCCTTGGCTCCATCTCACTGGCCCCCAGACACATGGCAGCTTCTGTGGCCACCGTGAAAAGGCTCTCTGGCCACCCAGCGCCCGGGCATGCTCGGTCCTCAGTCCTCCCGCGCTGCCCCCCCCCACTACGTCACGGCCCCGGGTACCCACGCTGCCCCGCATTCACCCCGCGGACCCCGAGAGATCAGTTCCAGCCCCCGTGCCTGGATTCGGGGGTTGATGACCGTGACTCAGCTACAGCCCTGCAGACAGTCGTTCAGTTGTCCCTGAGGAAGGCGGGATCAGAGGCCAGAGGGAGCACAGAGGGGAGGGCACTCGTCTGGCACATGGCCAACACCCGTTACATCCTCGGCACCCCAGACGGTCCTGAGCACTGAGCTGGGAGTACTCCCTGAGCACTGCTGGGTCTGGCACTAAAAATCATAATTAATAAATAACTAACAAGATAGAAGTCAGTCTGGACAGCTGTGTGGAGGCTGTGGGTGGCTGTGTGGGCAGCTGCGTGGGTGTCCATGTACCTGGTGTGGGTTGACTGGGTGTCTGTCCAGCAGGAGCTACTGTCCGCCCGCCTGCGGGCAACCCAGCTATCCCTTCTTTTGTTTCATTTTCTTTCTGGGTCACACCCGGCGATGCTCAGTGGTTACTCCTGGCTCTGCACTCAGGAATGACTCCTGGTGGTGCTCGGGGGACCCTAGGGGATGCTGGGAATCGAACCCGGGTCGGCCGCGTGCAAGGCAAACGCCCTACCCCGCTGTGCTGTCGCTCCAGCCCCCAGCTGTCCCTCTGGGTGGCCTTTCTTCCTCTTCTTGAAGCGTCGGTTCGGTGTTTTAAAACCACGCAGCAACACCTAAAAGAAGTCGGTCTCTCCAGGCAGGAGAGGTAGGACAAGGGCTAGGCCTCGCCTTGCACACAGCCAGCCTGGACTCAATTCCTGGTACTCTCCAACTGACCCCTGAACCCCTCCAGGAGGGGTCCCTGAGTGCAGAGCCAGGAGTCAGCCCCGAGCACGACCCGGTGTGCCCTTCCACCCCCCCCAAAAAAAATATATATATGTATGTATGTGTGTGGGCTGGAGCAAGAGCGCAGAGGGTAGGGCGTTGGCCTTGCACGCGGCCGACCCGGGTTCGATTCCTCCGCCCCTCTCGGAGAGCCCGGCAAGCTACCGAGAGTATCTCGCCCGCACGGCAGAGCCTGGCAAGCTCCCCGTGACGTATTCGATATGCCAGACACAGTAACAACAAGTCTCACGATGGAGATGTTACTGGTGCCCACTCGAGTGAATCGATGAACAACGGGAGGACAGTGCTACAGACATACGTGTGTGTGTGTGTGTGTGTGTGTGTGTGTGTGTGCAGCCTTGTCCCACTTGGCCACGGCACTCCTGTGGGACATTGTGGGTGGGGAGAGCAGGGTCTCCCCAGGGATGTTTGCACGAGACCAAATCCCACCCTTTGACCGGGACATGGTCCTTCCTCCTATGCGGGCCAGGCCGGGACCTCGACTCAGAGCCTGGCAGTGCCAGCTGCCCACCCCACTCCTCACCCTGCCCTCCCCAGGCCGACTCCCAGCCGTGACCCCTCAAGTGTCTTGTTCCTAGCTGCACCTGGCGCCCTGCGTGGCTGCTTAGCTGAGGACAGGTGGGCTCGGGGCCAGGGGGAGGGAGACACCTCCGTCTCCACTCCTAGATGTGTTCTAGAAGGTGGAGGGCCCCAGGCACTGCCAGCAAGGTGTACCCCAGTCACTCCAGCCCGCCCCCTTACTGCGGTTCACAGCCTGCCCGCCGGGGCTCGAACCCGCGCTGGGAGGAACCGCTTCAGCCTCAGCAAACCTCAGCTCCGCCCGTCCTCACTCTGCAGTGACCCTGGCAGCAGCAGGGCCTGGGGACACTTGTCCTCTTGGTCCCTCCGGGGCATGTCCCCTCTCTCAGCCGGGAGACATCCCACGCTCAGGAGGAGAGGGGCACTTGGGGCTTCGGAGCGATTTCCTTTTTTTTTTTTTTTACCCAGCGATGCTGGGGGGGGGGGGGCGGTTATTTCTGGCTTATCACTCAGAAATTTCTCCTGGCGGTGCTCGGGGGACCCTATGAGATGCCGGGAATCGAACCCTGGGTTGGCCGCGTGCAAGGCCAACGCCCTCCCCGCTGGGCTATCGCTCCAGCCCCATTCGGCGCGATTTTGAGCACGTTGGAGTTTCACCTTCCCTCTGGAGCCAGTTGGGGGCGGGAATGTCTGCAGCCCCCCTCCCCCGGGAGCAAACCTTCTCTCCAGCCGCCATCCGTCCTGAGGAATTCTCGAATCTAACCGCCGGGGACACCGGCGGGCACAGGAACCGGGATGAGAGCCCCACTCAGCCCCCAAATGGCTTGTCGGCGCGGCGTAATTGCTTGGAATATAGCAGCAGTCCTGCTCGAAAAATATTATTCCACACTCCGTGCCGTTGGGCTTACGAGCAATATTTCGGCTAATAGAAAAAGATCCTTTTATTCGTCTTAAATCAAAACCAGCAGTGGGCCGCTCGCTCCCCCGGCTCCCCCGGGCCGGGCCCCGTCTTCTCTGCAGCCCATTGGCCGGGACAGCCGGACGCCACCCCCCCACCCCAAACTCTCCCCCAGCCCGGCCCAGATTTCACCTTCACCTTGACTTGCTGAAAAAACACGGCTTGTGGCGTTCACGGGTGGAATCTGGGACGTGCTTCCAGAATGTTCCTTCCCCCACCAAGAGAAGTCACGTGCAGCCGGGGTCAGCAGAAAACCGTGTGGCTGTTCCCCGTTTATACCTCGCGAGAGTCCCCGGGCCCATGTGTCCCCCCCCCCCCCCCCGGCATGCTGGGAACCTGGGCCCTAAGGTGTCTCGGATGGGCGCATGCGCGGGGCCAGGGACAGTCACTTCCCTGTGGACGGGGGGCTGGGGGCTGGGGGTGCTGGGAGTTGAGGGGAGGCAGCGCAGGGTGGGGTTAGGATGGATGCCGGATGGGGCTGGTGGCGAAATAGCGAACGTAACCAAAGTAGAGAGAGGGGCCGGAGCGATAGCACAGCGGGGAGGGCGTTTGCCTTGCACACGGCCGACCCGGGTTCGATTCCCAGCATCAAATAGAGTCCCCTGAGCATCACCAGGAGCGATTCCTGAGTGCAGAGCCAGAAGATAGAACCCCTGAGCATCGCCGGGTGCGACCCAAAAAGCTGGGGGGAAAAATAAATAAAGTAGAGAGAGTATGGGAGAAATTGTCTGCCGCACAGGCCGGGCAAGGGTTGGAATGGGACGGGGGGAGACTGGGGATTTTGTGGTGGAAATGTGCACTGGTGAAGTGTTCGACGCTTGTGTGACCGAAACTCAAACATGAAAGCTTTGTAACTGGATCTCACGGGGGTTCAATTAAAAAAAATGGATGGTGGGTGAGTAGGTAGTCCATGGATGGCTGATCAATGAGTAGGTGGGTGGAGGGATTTGCTGGAGGTTGGGTGGGTGGATGGATGGATGGGTTCGTAGGTCGGTGGGTGGACAGTGGCCAGATAGACGGGTGACCACACTGGGAACCGCCCAGTGGTCAGACCCTCAGCTCGGCGAACCTCCATGCCCAACTCATGGCCAAGGTCCGGGGGCCATCTCTCAGACCAGGGCCATCAGCTGTGCAGGGTGACAGACACGTTTGCGAGCCCAAGTCACAGGGTGGGTTCTCCCGCTTGGTTCCGGGCTGAGGAGCGTCTTGGCCTCTGGCTCTGACGGCAGCATGTTCCGGGTCATGAGGGGCTTGAAGTGGCCTCAGGTGGGCTGGAGGGGCTCAGAGTGTCTGCTTCCAGCACGGACACCCCTGGGCATGGCAGTGGCTTGGACGAAGAGGTGAGGGGTCGGAGGGGTGAGGCCCGGGGGTGAGAGACCTGTGCGGGACATGGGTGGGGGGGGCGGCACGGGGTCCCCCTCAATCTTTCCTTGAGCATCTTGAGAGCAGCTGCCCGTGGGCTGGGGGCTGGGGGTCGGCATCTCCAAGGATGGAGCCCGCCTGCCTGGTTTTGAAGCCGGGACCAACCCCTGGTGCGTGGGGGGGTCTTGAGGACGGGGCTTTCCTCACTGGTCAGCAAGGGCTGTAGCGGGGAGTGCCCACGGCACCCCGTGGATAGGATGTACCCACACTCCCTGACCTCGGTACCCCTCCCACCCTCCCCCACCCCCTGGGCAACTCCGGGCTCGCATCTGCCCTTGCAGAGTCTTAGGGGCAGGGCTGGGGCGTGATCCTGGGAGTTGCTGGTCAGAGGGAGAAGAGGGCGTTGGGACCGTCTGGCGTGGCTGCACACATGGGTGGCCGTGGCCATGGCCGTGGGCTCCTCCACACCCCGGCGGGCCAGCGAGGCACAGCGCCCACCCCCAGGACAGCCGGACGGATGCCACGTGTGGGGCCGGAGCCTCCTCCAGGCCGCACTGCCTGTTTATTTGTCTTTAAACTTAGGCGTCTCTGACGACGCGTTTCTTGCTGCGGGAATGTGACCCGCTCGGCGTCCAACTCAGCAGCTGGGGCGGTCAGCCGCGACCCGTCAGCGCCAGGGTTCTGGGCGCGGAACCTGAGTCCCTGCCTGCCTGTGGCATCGTGTCCCTGCCCCCCGCTAGCCTGAGGTGGGCGAGGAGGGGGGTCCGGGCAGACCCTCTGCTTCGACTTCACACAACCCTGAGTCGGTGGCTGCCGGGTGGGGCTGCGAGCGCGTCCTCAGATGCCACCGGAGATGCCCGTGGCTGTGGAGGGGTGCAGTGGCCCGCATCCACCCCAGGACCAGGGGCCGGGGCGGGTCACAGCGGGGCCCCAAGGGAGCCTCCCTGTGCCCACAAAGGGACTTTGAGCAACTCCCAGCCTCCCGTGCCTCAGTTTCCCCCTCTGTGCTGGGGCACAGAGGAGCTGGTGGGCTCCAAAATGGGTCGACTGCCCTGGCGGATAGGGGGGAACAGCAGTGCTGAGGGGGTCTCTGGCCTCTCCCGCCTGGGGCCCTTCCCCTGACGCCCCCTTTGTCCCTTGCCACTCAACTTGGGTGTCAGCCCCCACAGAAAGGCCCCTTAGTGGCACCGTGAATGCAGGCCCTGCCTCTGCCCCCGGCCAGTGGGGGTCAGCGCCAGGGAAAGTGACCGGCCAGGAAGCAGGGCCGCCTGTCCCTGGACAAGGCCTCCCGCTGCCCCTCTCCCTGGCCGGCCCCAGGCCCCGGGCATCCCTGTGGGCTGGGCTGGGCTGGGCTGGACAGAAGTTTCTGTGTCCCGCGCCCCGGAGCAGAGGGTCAGCCCCCCCAGTGGGCCGGGAGGCGGCCGTGGGCGGGAAAGGCCGTAAACGGCGGCGGCCGCAGGCACCGGGCCCAGCAGACGCACCCCGCGGGCCGGCGGCAGCACGAGCCAAGGCTGGACCCGGTGCCCAGAGGACCCGAGCGGGCGGGCACGGAGCTGAGGGCCGCAGAGACACGCGGCCCGTGGGCGAGGGGTCCCCAGCCCACCCCGGCCTCCGTCAGGGGTCACCCTGGGCCCGCCGCCCCACACACCGACACCGCCAGGCCCGCGGGCTCGCCCTGTTTGCCGTGGCCGGTCGCCATCGCCCGCTGGGCACCGCTGCCTGTCACCCACCTCCCCCCGACCGCACGCGGCTGGAAATAGGCTGGCACAGACGCCCGCGCCCGCCAGCTCGCGTCTGTGGGCAGGGGGCATGCGGTTGCCCCGTCGCCTGGAAGGTGGCAGAGCCCCCCCGTGGCCCAGCCACTGACCACCACAGGCGGCCGCTCTCGGGACACGTGCAGTGGACAGGCCCCACCGGGGCTCTCCTGAGGCTTGGCTGCCCGGCGGGACAGGACGCCCAGTGTCCTCCGCGCTGCCCCGCCCGGACGCCGTCCGTCACCTGGCTGGGGTCTCGGCCGGGGTCTCGGCCCCGCTCCCGCCCGCACTCGGACCCCGGGGGTCCTGGCGCTCAGAGACGGGCACGCCGTGACACCCCCGCACACCGTGGTCAGCAGCGCTGTGCCCGTGGGTTCGCGGCCAGGACGGCTGGACGCAGCCTGACTTTATATGGTCACAAGCGTGGCCGTGGCCGAGCTCCCTGGCGCTTTCTCGCCATCTGCGGGGCACGTGGGGCAAGTCGCGGGTGCGAGGCCAGGGAGGCGCCTCCGCCTGACCAGACATACACACCCCCACCTGTGGGGCTGGGGGACGAGGGACGGGGCCGACAGGGGGACACGCGCACCCCATGTTCCTGCACCTACACCTGCAGATGCCCGGGGCAGCTTCTTCCACAGCCACACAGCCACACACACCACACACGCAGACACACAACACACACATCACACAGGCACCACACACACAGACACACACCACACACACAGCACACACAGCACACACACAGACATACACACCACACAGCACACACACCACACACACACCACACACACAGACACACAGCACACAGGCACCAAACACACAGACACACACACCACACACACACACCACACACACAGACACACAGCACACAGGCACCAAACACACAGACACACACACCACACACACACCACACACAGAGACACACACAGCACACACACAGACACACACCACACATACAGACAACACACACCACACACAGAGACACACACGCCACACAGACACACCCCCCACACATACACACACCACACAGACACACACAGACACATACATACACACCACAGACACACATACATAGATACACACCACACACATACACACAGCTCACACACACATATGCCAACACACAGAGATACACACGTAGACACATGCATGCCAACACACAGACACACACGCCACCAGACACACACAGCAACACACACGCAGACATGCATACACACGCCAACACATACTCGTGAAGCAGCACACACGCAGACACACTAACGCACGTAGACGCACACACATGCCCGCAGGGCCCAGGCACAGTGCCAGTGGAGCCCCCTGGGTCCTTGTCCTGTAGGTTTGGGGGGGCCCGGGGGTCTCGCCTGCCGAGCCCCTCCGGGGCCTGGTCCACAGAGGAGGGAACGCGGGTCTGAGTGGCCCCCGCGAGGTCACCAGCCAGCCGCCTGGGGACGGGCGGGCCTCAGAGGGTGCAGGGCTGGTGGTGCTGGGACCCGTCGTGGCCCGGACGGAAGGAAGGGCTGCCGGTGGACAGGGGCCCAGGGGCAGGAGGTCAGCGCGGGCCGGGGGCTCCGGGTCTCCGGGCGCCCCGAGGGGGGCTTGCCGGCCCGAGCCTCCTGCCCTGGTCTTGGGAGCCCCGAGCCGACCCGGCGGACCGCCGTGCGCCCCCCGCCTGCCCTCTGGCCGCCGGGGTGCCCTGCTTGGCAGCTTGCCGGCCCGGGCTCGGCCGCGTCTCTCCCGAGGCCGGGTCCATCTGGTTCTCATTTATTTGCACTTAACTCATCAAATGCAATTTGGCCCGAGCCGCGCCGGGGGCCGGAGGCTTTCCTGCCCCGAGAGGAGCCGCGGGCGCGCAGTAGGCCCGGGGCAGCGGCGAGGGAGCCGGGCGGGGCCGCGGAACGCAGCGGCTGTTCCAAACGGTGGAACGTTCCGGAGACTTGCAAAGCCACCAGCGCCGGATTATAAATAACAGCTCAGCCCCGTGCCCGGCCCAGGCGGGACACAGGCCACTGAGAAAAGCACCTCAGCCCTCACGGTCAGGCCCGGAGGCCGCTTCTTCCAGGCAGACCCTGGAGCATGCCCGGCGCCACCCTCTGCCCTCTCAGCCGGACTGGGCACGAGCCGGGAGCCCAGCCTCCAGCACCCAGACCCGTCCGGCTCCCTCCGGCCAGCACTTCCAGGGAGAACGGGCAGCCTGGGCCGTCGGGGTCAGGCATGGGGACCGGTCAGCCTGTCTCCAGCCCCCGCCCCCCCCCCCCCGGCCACGGCTGCCCGGGACTCGGTGCCCAGCAGGCGCCGGCTGCGGGCAGGAGCGGCCCCCGGGACGGTCAGCCACGGGCCTTCCCGCCACACACACAGGAGGGGCCTGTTCCCGAGAGGCCCCCCGGCCCCACCCCAGAGTCAAGGCCCGGCCGCGCGTGGCACAAAGATACTTTCTGTGCGGGGGGAGCCCAGGGGAGTCGCAGCCCCCAGCGCCCCCAGGGCCTTCCTACCAGCTCTGTCGCCAATTGGGGAGTCCTGGGAGGCCCGGCCCCAGGTGCCGCCTCTGCTTTGTGATGGAGTCCCTGTGGCAGGAGCGCCCTGCCTTCCGGAACATTCTGTGGGGTCATGAATAAAGACGAAGGATCCCAACTGCCTGCAGGCCTCCCCCCCCCCCCCCAGACTGCAGACAGACGTGCCGGCGCGGTGAGGCTCAGGCTGGGCCAAGGTCGGCCCCTTCGCCCTCAGGATGGAGGGGAGAGGGCTCGGGGTCCCACACCGGGTCAGGGTCCCGGGGAGCCGCATTCAGCCTAGAGACGGGGGCACCACATTCCCGGGACTTTTTATAAAGGGGGGGCTGGAAGTGCTGGGGCCACACTTGGCAGTGCTCAGGGCTGACTCCCGGCTCTGTGCTCAGGGCTGACTCCCGGCTCTGTGCTCGGGGCTGACTCCTGGCTCTGTGCTTGGGGCTTACCCCCGGCTCTGTGCTCGGGGCTGACTCCTGGCTCTGTGCTCGGGGCTGACTCCTGGCTCTGTGCTCGGGGCTGACTCCCGGCTCTGTGCTCGGGGCTGATTCCCGGCTCTGTGCTCGGGGCTGACTCCTGGCTCTGTGCTCGGGGCTGACTCCTGGCTCTGTGCTCGGGGCTGACTCCTGGCTCTGTGCTCGGGGCTTACCCCCGGCTCTGTGCTCGGGGCTGACTCCTGGCTCTGTGCTCGGGGCTGACTCCCGGCTCTGTGCTCGGGGCTGACTCGTGGGGTGCCAGGGATGGAGCCTGGGTCTCCTGGTGTCTGTCTCCATCCCAGCCTCGTCCTCTGCCACCAACTCGGCCCTGCAGCTCCCACCACGCCACCTCCAGGCAGCCTCCCACCTGGGCATGTGCTGTGGACATGAGTGGTCAGGAGAGGACGGGGGCAAAGTGAACGAACCCATGAGGGACCCCGGGTGACTTCTAGAGAACGAGCCACAGAGCATGTACTGGTGTTGGGGGGAGCAGGTGCTTGAGGGGGGCACATGTGTGTGCATGTGTGCGCACATGTGTGTACTGTGCATGTATGTATGTGTCCACAGCTCAGTATGTATATGCACGTGTACATGTGTGCACACTTGTGCGCACATATGCATGTATGTGTGGGGGTGTGCATGCGTGTGCATGTATGCACGTGTGTGCCCTCATGCGGGTGTATACATAAACCTGTGTACATGTATGCACATGTGTGTGCATGGGTGGAGGTGTGCACGTGCACATTTATGCACATGTGTGGGTGTAGGCATGTGATGTGTGCAATGTATGCACGTGTGTATTTGCACATGGGTGTGCACGTTGCACATGCATGTGTACACATGTGCACGTGCGTGTGTACATGCGTGCACATGCGTGTTATTATGCACATATTGACGTGCACATGTGTTTGTGCACATGCATGTATGCACGTGTGTATGTTTGCACGCATGTCTGTGCATGTGTGAAGGTGAGCGCGGATTAGAACTCCCAGCTGAGCGGTGTGTGGGCCGCGTCGGTGTGCCCAGGGCCCCGGCCAGCGTGCTGCCGACACCCCGCTCTGCTCGGGGCCGCGGTCCAGAAAGCATTTCCAGCCCAGCGCACGCTCCATGCCAGCGGCCTCTCGGGGCTGTGGGCCCCGCACCCAGGCTCCCCCAGGGCCGTTGCCCGCCGCCTGCCGCACCCGCCCCTGCCGCCAGAGGTCAGGCCTGCGAGCCGCCCGGCCTGTCGGAGGGTCAGAAAGCGAGTGGCCACAGAGCAGGGGGGACGGGACACTGAGTGGTGGGCCTGGGGAGGGCAGAGGGCGTGGGGTGCCCCTAAGAGGAGGCAGCTGAATGTGCCACTCCGTGCCTCAGTTTCCCCATCTATGACAGTAGCGAAGCCTTCCTGTGTATTCCGGCTGCTGTGAGGACCAGAGGCTCAAATACACGTGATACGTTCAGGGAGCCCCGGGACGGTGGAGCAGGGTTGGGAGCTCGGCCGCCTCTGGGGGGTGACTTGGTGGGCGGCTTGTCGTAGAGGGCCTGTGGCGTGTGTCCGCGGATGGCCACCAGGCTGCTGCCGGAGGCTCTCTGCGGAGTGCTCCGGGTGATCCAGAGACGAATGGCGATATCCTCTGGAGAGCCCTGCCGGGGGTTCCAGAGGGTGTGGCTAGAACCTTCCAGGGAGCACTGCCAGGCGTTCCAGAGGGCGTTGCTAGACCCTTCCAGGGAGCACTGCCGGCATTCCAGAGCGCGGGGGTCCTCTGAGCGTGCTCACAGCCCCGCCTTCCCCCGCAGACGTGGACGAGTGCCAAGACAACAACGGCGGCTGCCAGCAGATCTGCGTGAACGCCATGGGCAGCTACGAGTGCCAGTGCCGCGGCGGCTTCTTCCTCAGCGACAACCAGCACACCTGCATCCACCGCTCGGACGGTGAGTGAGTGCCGTGCTCTGGCCTGCCCTGGGACAGTCCCGGTGCTGGTCCCCGCGGGGCTCGACCCTGGGACCATCTCCCCGTGGCCCCGGCTTTCGAGTCTGTCCCGTGAGACTCACGAGCACTGTGGCCGGCTCCCGCGCCGTTGCTGGCCCCCGGCTGTGTGGAACGGCTCGAAGCCGCATCCCCCCACGCGTCCTCTCTGTGCCCCTGAGGGTGGACGTGGCAACTGCCCGGTGCCATGGGAGGGACGCGTCTCCGAGGGGGCTCCAGTGCCGAGACCCCCCCACGGTGTGCCCGAGAGGCCTCCCAGAGGGCCCCCCAGCTGCCTGGGATCGCCCACGTGACCCCTCGGTCGCCGGCAGCTCCGTGGAGCCCGCCCCCCGCCCCCCGCCGGCTGGTTCTGATTATCGGGGGCCGGATGCAGGGGTGGGGTCAGCCGGGGTCAGCCGGGCTCCTGGTGGGGAAACCAGGCCACGGGGCTCGGTCTTCCCAGGCACCAGCGGAAGTGGGGCCTGTGCCCCCCCCGGGCCCGGCCAGGCTGGGGGGCAGGTGAGGGGGGTCTCACTCGCAGCTGCTGCCCATGGCCCCGGCCCCGTGGACTCCTCTCCTCCGGAGTTCACACGCGCTGCGGGAGCCCGCCCCTCCCCTGCCGGTCTCTGCCCGTCTCTGCCTCCCCAACCCCCAGCCAGGACTTGATTCTGTCCCCGTGGCAGGCAGGAGCGAGAAGGGGCTTCCAGGCCTTGCTCGCTCGACCTTGAGACCCTCCATGGCCAGCACGGCCTGCCCGTCGGTCCCCATCCCCCATGCTGCCCGCCCAGCGGGGCTGGGACTGCTCAGCTTCTGCTGTGTGACCCTCGGAAGCCACTCAGCCTCTCTGAGCTGGGACCAGGAAAGTGAGCATGTCCACGCCACGCGGCGCTTGGGGCGGACGTTTCTCCCCTGGAGAAAGCAGGCGGCGAGGGCCAGGCCACCCCCAGACCGGCAGCAAGCCACTCGCAGCTCAGGCCCGACCCGGGGGCAGGCGGGCAGGAGTCCGTCCACCAGGACACTCGCGAGCAGGGCCGTTCCTTCCCGAGCCCAGCTGCCAGCGCGCCATGCCTGCCCTTAGGGGGCGTCCACCCTGCAGGGCCAGCCCAGGCCGTCTGCTGACCCTGTGGTGCCCTGTCCCGTGACAGCTGCTCTGTGCTGAGTCTGGGGCCCCGGGAGCGGCCAGAGCCGGTGGGGACTTCCGGGCCGGTTTGATGCCCGGGTAGATGGTGGGTTACCAGCCCCCAGCCAGGCCCTGAGGCTCCCGGGGTCATGTTATGGACAGCAGCTCCCCCAAATCCACGGGGCAGGCAGGGGTGACGGTCACCCCATGAGGCCCTCCGGGGCTCACGGTTCACGGTTTACAGCCCGTTTCCCGAGCACTGAGGCCGGGAGCACTTCCACAGTGGCAGCTGGAAATCCCCACAGACTCCGGTCAGGAGCCCGGCTGCATTCCGAGTGCTGGGATGTTCTGGGTTCCACCAGGCTCCAGGACCAACATTGCCTGGTGGGAATGTTCCAGAATGCCCCCTCCCTGTCTCTCGGAGACAGCCTGAGGCACCCGGCCTTTGTTCCTGATTCTTGTTTTTTTTTGTTTGTTTGTTTTTTGCTTTTTTGGGTCACACCCAGCGATGCACAGGGGTTCCTCCTGGCTCTGCACTCAGGAGTTACTCCTGGTGGTGCTCAGGGGACCATATGGGATGCTGGGAATCGAACCCGGGTCGGCCGCGTGCAAGGCAAACACCCTCCCTGCTGTGCTATAGCTCCAGACCCTTGTTCCCGATTCTTAGGGGGTTCGGTTAACTCGGAGCTTGTGGGGTGCTGTCCTGGTGCCCGCCCATGCGTGAGTCTGCCCAAGGATTCTGCTGGACTTAGTGTGGGGCTGTTGGCAGGCCACCCCGGAGGAGACAGCACCGTGGGGTCACTGTCGGGGGAGACGGGTCAGCTCAGGGGACACACGCAGTCAGAGGGGGCGCAGACTCCGGCCACGTCCCCTGCAGTGGCACCCTGTCAGATGGAGACCACGTCCACACTGGCAGCTGTGTGCCACACACGTACAGAGTACACGTGCATTATGTGTGTGTGTGTGTGCGCGCGGGGGGCATGTGTATGAACGCATGAGTTCATACATGCAGCGTGTACTAGTGTGCATGTATGTAGATCACGTGTACGTGTGCCTTGTGTGAGCGCGCGTGTATGCGTGCATGTGTATGGGTGGCGTGTGTGCATGTATGAGCGTGTACGTACATGAGTGGGTGCATGTGTGCCCACGTATGCATGTGTGTATGTGTGAGTGTGCATCTGTGAGCGTGCGTGTGCACACGCGTGTGTGCATGTGAGTACATGTGTGTGCATACGTGTGCGTGTGTATGAACGCATGAGTTCGTGCGTGCGGCGTGTACTAGTGTGCATGTGTGTAGATTGTGTGCACGTGTGCCTTGTGAGTGTGCGTGTATGAGTGCATGTGTATGTGCACGTGTGTACATGCATGTGTGCCCATGTATGCGTGTGTGTGCAACTGTGAGCATGCATGTGTGTGTGCACGTGTGAGTGCATGTGTACGTGTGGTGTTACGTGCACGTGTGTACATGTGTGAGTGCATGTGTGCACATGTGAGTGTGCATCTGTGAGCACGCATATGTGTGTGCGCCTGTGTGAGTGCATGTGTGTGCGTGTGTGCGCGTGCATGTGTGTATGTGTGGTCTGTCCAGGGGTTCACGCAACCAGCATTGAGGTCCGGAGGCTCCTCTGACTCGGGAGTGAGGCCCAGGCGGCCCGTGCACGTGCTCAGCCCACGAGCCGGACACTCCCTGCAGGCCACAGGGCCGGGGCCGGAGGGCAGCTGCCCGCCCGCGAGACACAGGCCTCGCTGACGCCCTCAGACCGTGGGGGCCGGACCAGCGCCACCCGCTTGGGGACGGTGACCAACGGCCTGCCCCGGGGCTGCTTCCCAGGGACCTGGTGGCGTCACAGGCACTTCTCAGGGTCCCTGCGGTGACCAAAGGGACCACGGCAGACCCACGGCTCAGCCACGGAGGGCGGGTGTGCGGGGACAGAGGCGCGCGGGAGGAGATGACAAGAGAATGGGAGGGGACAGGCGGGAGTGAGGAGACTGACCAGAGCGTCGGAGGGGACAGGGTGGCCACGGAGGGGACGGTCTGTCTGCAAAGTGGCAGGAGGACGGCAGGTGATAAGAGGAGGAGGGTGTGGCGAGTGACAGAAAGGTGCCTAAGGAGGGGACAGGAGGAGGTGAGTGACGGGAGGTGAGTGATAAGAGGTGTGATGACCGGAGGTGACCGGAGTGACCAGAGGCTGGCCGACGGCAGAGGCCAGGCCCAGAGCACAGGGGGCGCCTCCTGTTGGGGGAGCCGGGAGACGAGACCCCATGGCAGAGCGGCCCCTCGGCCCCGCCCCCTGCCCCCTCCACGTCCTTGTGCCCATTTGTGGGGAGAGGACAATGGACACGTGCCCTTGGGCGCTGGGCCCTGGGGCGGCTGGGCCGAGGGGGTCTGTGCCGCTGGGGGTCAGGGCCATGGGCGGGGGGCGGGGCGGGCTCCGGGATCCCCCACAGGCCCCAGAGTGGGGGCGGCGCTGCCCCCCCCCCCGCCCCAGGAGTCGGCCGGGCCAGAGACGCAGGAGGCCAGCGCGTGGGCAGCCCCGCGGCCGCGGCCGGTCAGAGAAACGATTCATTTAGCCGCAGATTTACGGCCGCTGCCAGAGCGGCCGCCCGCGGCCAAGGGGACAATAAATGGGGCCTTTACGAGCCTCCGGCCCATAAACAGCTCCTGCGGGCGAGCCCCTCCAGGCCGGGAGCCCACTGCCTCCCCCCCACGCCCCCCACCTCCCCAGGACGACCCCTCCCCTCACTCCCCGGGACTCCCCCCCCACCTCCCCGGGCCGCCCCCCACCTCCCCGGGACGACCCCTCCCCTAACTCCCCAGGACTCCCCCCCACCTCCCCGGGACGCCCCCCACCTCCCCGGGACGACCCCTCCCCTAACTCCCCGGGACCCCCCCCCACCTCCCCGGGACGCCCCCCACCTCCCCGGGACGACCCCTCCCCTAACTCCCCAGGACTCCCCCCCACCTCCCCGGGACGCCCCCCCACCTCCCAGGGACAACCCCTCCCCTAACTCCCCAGGACTCCCCCCCACCTCCCCGGGACGCCCCCCCACCTCCCCAGGACGACCCCTCCCCTCCCCTAACTCCCCGGGACTCCCCCCCACCTCCCCGGGACTCCCCCCCCCCACCTCCCCGGGACACCCCCCACCTCCTGGGCCGGTGTCTTCGGGGCTAAAGGGCACTTCGGGGACACTGCCGGGCGGGGTCCTGGGGTCTGTCACAGCGAGTCCCGTACTGAACCGGGCGGGAAGCTCCTGTCACCCCCAGAGTCGGGGAGGGCAGCTGGGCAGGGGCCACACGTGTCCCTGTGCCCGGCCCCGAGCCCTGCCCCTGCCCAGGGACCTCTCCCGCCCGGGCCCCCCCCTCCCCGGCCCCTGACGCCCCTCACAGTCCCGGGGCCCTGGGGGAGAGCGGGGCAGAGGACCCCTCGCCCACTCCCGAGCCCACAGTGCCCAGGCCCAGTGGACGTGTCCAGCTGCAGCCGGACCCGGAAGTGCCACTCGCTGGGGCCTGGCCCTGGGGACAAGTGTGATGGGGCAGCCTTAGTGACCCTTTCCTCTGCAGTCCCTGTTTGTCTGGAAGGATCCGGAAGGATCTGGAAGCTTTCTCTCCTTTCCCCTGATTTCTGCCCAGGCTGCCTGGAGGAGGCCTGTGGGGTGATGGCGCCGCCTAGTGGCAGGTCTGGGAATTGCAGGAGCGGTGCTACTGGCCCAAAGCCGAGCCCAGGGGTGGGGCAGGGCCCAGGGAGCAGCAGTGGGGGCGGCCTTTAGTGGACCCCACTGCCTCAGGGCCAGCGGAGCCCCTGTCTGCAGCCCATCCTCTCTGACCTCTCCCGTAAGGCCCTTTGGTGCCTGGCCACCCCCGCGGGGACAGAACAAGCTCCAGGCCCCATTCAGCCAGGGGCGTCCTGACCTGGGTGGACCAGGGTGGACCTACGGGGCGGACCCCCAGCCTCACCAACTAGAGGGTCCAGGCCCCAGGGGGCCAGAGCAGGCCCCAGTCCAGTCAAGGAACTTAAGGGTGGGTGCAAGCTAGGAGGTCTTCCTGGAAGAGGGGCTCGGGTCACTCAGGTCACAGGGCATGGGGCCTCCCTGCTCAGACCCGGCCAAGAGGCTGCGGGCATCTCTTTCCTCACCCCAGCCCCACCCCGGGCACCCCGAGACACTCGGTCTGAGTTGGCAGCACATAATTGCATTTGGTCGCGCCTAATCCAATTAGCTTCGAGCGGGCAGGCGGCCTGGCCTGACCGGCGCCCGGTCTCGGTGTCCAGGGCTGCCGGGAAGGACCCGGAACCAACAGTTCTGGGCCCCGGGTGGGGGCAGGCAGGAGGCGGTGGGCGTGCCGAGGGTGGTGAGCGGGCAGAAGTGGGCGGAGAGGCGGGCAGAGCCAGGGATGGACAGAGTCTGGGAAGCAGTCGCAGGCCACAGAGGGCACCCCCGCCCTCTGTGGGGGAACTGAGTCACAGCTGGGTGCTCAGGGAGGAGCAAACACACTTCGGTGCTCTGTGGAGGGGCTGCCCGGAGAGCTGCCTGGAGGTGGTGGCCTTGTTCGTCCTCGGCTCTTCCAGCCGCCACAGGCACAGGCTCTGTTCGTGATTCGCACTCCGGGCGGCCCTGGGGTCCTGCCAGTCCCAGAAATGCCGCCCCTCAGCCACCCAGGGACCCCAGGGCGGGAGATCAGGCCTATGCACCCGAGGGCCCCAGGGCAGAGGGGCTTTGTGGCTCTCACTCCACTGCACCCGGGGGTGAAGCGGTGACAGGGTGTCACCCAGCCCTGTGGGATCCCTCAGCCGCCCCCCCGACACACGCACGCCTACAACAAAGCCCCCCCGCAAGGGTCCCATCAGGGTCTCTGGTTTTAAATGTGGAGAACAAGAGTGCTCACGTGCGGGTTTTGGCGACTGTTTTATTGGTTTGGGGTCCACACCTGGCTATGCTCAGGGATCCCTCCGGAGGGCCCCAGGGACCGTATGTGGCACCAGGGGTGGGATCTGGGTCGACCAGGTGCCCGGCGGCGGCCTAGCCCCTGGGCTGTCTCCCTGCCCCCGTTTCTCATTTATTTTTATTTTTCGGTTTATGGGTCACACTGCCAGCGATGCTCGGGGCTCACTCCTGGTGGGGCTCAGGGGATCCTGTGGGACTCCAGAGATTAAGCCCAGGTTGGCCGCGTGCAAGGCTAGTGCCCTCCCCGCTGCCCCTGGTTTTTAATATGAAATCAGTGTGTCGACGCCAGTTTAATATGAAATCATATTATATTTAATTTATATGAATTATAATTCATTTAATATGAATTTGATTTAATATAATTTAATATAAATATTATTAATTAACAATAAATAAGAGTATTTTATTTATATATAACATACCTATATAATACAATAAATTATAAGTAAAAAGTAAATTGGTTAATTATTAGTATTGATATGATAGGATTTAATATAATTCGTTTAATATAATTCATTTAATATGAAATCATATCATAGCATGCATCGATGCCGATTCCTGAGCTGTGGTCAGTGACTGTCACAGACACAGCCTCGCGGGCTCCTGCCCGCGCCCAGGATTCCGAGGGCCACAGCACGTGAGCTCAGGGGCCAACTGCAGGGGGAGACCTCGCCTCCCCCCTCACCACCCCCCACCTTGGGTTGCCGCCGACACAGAGGGCCCGGGGGCCCCGCCACCTGCTCCGGGGGCCTTAACTCCCTGCTGGGAAGCGGCGGCCACATCTGCCCTCGTAACTGAGATGCTGCAGGTGCTCAAAAAACAGGAGGAAGTGGTGGGCTCCGCCTGACCCGTCCCTAACGTGCACACACACCTGCACACTCAGACACACACATTCATTCACATGCGCACACACGCTCACACACGCGTGGACACACTGACACGCACACACTCGCACGTGCACACACGCACACACACACGTGCTCACACACATGCACACACGTGCTCATACACGCATGCACACACTTTCACAGAGACAAACTCACAGAAACACATGCATACACAGTCACATGCGTGAACATACGTGCTCGCACACATGTATGCACACACGCTTGCACACGCTCATGCACACACACGCACGCGTGCACACATGCACAGATACCGGTTCCGGGCCAGGCATGGAAACCCTGCATACCTACCCCCCTCCTGCCCACACCCCCTCCCCCCTACACCCCCTCCCCCTGCACACCTGCCCTGCAGGGCTTCTGTGGGCACCCTGTGTTCAGAGCTGCAGGGAGGCATCAGAGCTGCCCAGCCAGGCGCGGTGGCCTTGGTCCCCTGTGAGGTCCTGCCCAGACAGCAGGAGAGCAGAGCCCCTCGTTTGCGCCCCCCAACCCCTAACCCTGTCCCGCGCATCTCTCTCCCCAGGGGGCATGAGCTGCATGAACAAGGACCACGGCTGTGCCCACATCTGCCGGGAGACGCCCAAGGGCGGGGTGGCATGTGACTGCAGGCCGGGCTTCGACCTGGCGCCCAACCAGAAGGACTGTACACGTAGGTAGTCGGTCGGTGCTGGGCGGGTGGGGGCCTGCCTCAGTCTCCTCCGCCCAGCTCAGGGCTCCCAGCCCAGACGTCAGGAGCTCAGGGACAGTCAGGTGCCAGAGAGGGACTGTCCCTGTGACTCAGAGGCACTGCATGCGGGCACGCTGTCCCTCACATGCCTCCCACGGCTGCACCCCCGTCTGTCACTGTGAGGGTCAGTCAGTCAGCTCAGGGGCTCACTAGGGACCAGGCACCGTGGACCCTGTCCCCCCAGGATCCGGGGGGTATTTGCATCCCGACAATAGAGGCCTGGGTGGGCTGGAGCAATAGGGGGGCGTTTGCCTTGCACGCTGTCCACCCGGGTTCGATTCCCAGCATCCCATAGGGTCCCCCGGGCACCGCCAGGAGTCATTCCTGAGTGCAGAGCCAGGAGGAACCCCTGTGCATCGCCGGGTGTGACCCAAAAAGCAAAAAAGAAAACAGAGGCCTGGTGGGCCAGGAACAACAGAAAGCGGGGGCACCCCAGCCCCGCGGAGACGCAGGCTCTGCCACACAACCCCCGGGGGCGCCCCCTCTCACCTGCCCCCTCGCGGCACCCCATTTCCAGCCAGGCCTGCTGAGGAGTCGGGAAGCGGCTGAGATTCGGGGTGCCTCCCCCGGGCCCTGAGCCTTCCCGGTGGTGTCACGGCGCTGGTGGGACGTGGGCTTTTCCGGAAGGGCACTCCGAGGACACTCAGGGGCTTCACTGGGAGGCGGCAACTGCTGAGGTTCAGGGACGTGGACACGAGTGGCCATTCGTCCCCAGCGCCTCGGGTGGGGTGGAGGGAAGGAAGCTGCAAGACAGCGGACACGCCACATGGACACGCCATGCGGACACGCTAAGTGAACATGCCATGTGGACATGCCACACAGAATGCCATGTGAGCATGCTACATGTACACGCCACGTGAACATGCCACTCAAACATGCCATGTGGACACATCATGTGGATGTGCCACACGGAATGCCACGTGGACATGTCATAAGGGCACACCACACAGACATGCCACCTGAACATACCACATGGACACATCATGTGGACATGCCATGCGGAATGCCACGTGGACATGCCATATAGTCACACTACATGGACATACCATGTGGATACGCCACATGGACATGCCACATGTACACGCCACACAGACATGCCACGTGGCCATGCCACTTGAGCATACCACATGGACACATCGTGTGGACGTGCCACGCAGAATGCCATGTGGACATGTCATAAGGGCACACTGCACGGGCATACCATGTAGATACGCCACGTGGTCATGCTATGTGTACACGCCACATGAACATGCCATGTGGACACATCGTGTGGACATGCCACGCAGAATGCCATGTGGACATGCCATAAAGGGCACACCACACAGACATGCCATGTGGATATGCTACATACCACGCCACATGTACATGCCACACCACACAAACATGCCACATGGACATGCCACTGGAACATGCCACATGAACACATCATGTGGACATGCCACGCAGAATGCCACGTGGACAGCCACATATACATGCCATACAGATATGCCACTCGAACATGCCACGTGGACACATCGTGGGACATGCCACACAGAATGCTATGTGGACATGCCATATGGTCACACCACAAAGATATACCATGTGGATATGCCACGTGTACACGCCATGTGTACATGCCACTCGAACATGCCACGTGGACACATCATGTGGACATGCCACACAGAATGCCACGTGGACATGCCATAAGGGCACACCACACGGTCATGCCACGTGGACATATCATGTGGACATGTCACACAGAATGCCACCTGGACATGCCATAAGGGCACACCACATGGACATACCATGTGGATACGCCTCATGGACATGCTACATGAACACGCCACACGAATGTGCCATGTGGACATGCCATGCAGACATGCCATGTGAACACGTCATGCGGACAAGCCATGTGGCCATGCCACCCAAACATGCCATGTGTGCATGCCACGCAAACTTGCCACGTGGACACATTATGTGGACATGCCATGCAGATATGCCATATGGACATACCACCAGACATGACATATGGATATGCCATGTGGACATGCCACATGTACATGCCACATGCATGTGCCACGTGGACATGCCAAGCAGACATGGCACACTCACAGGGCCTCCAGCCACCCTGGAGGGACCATCCGGCCAGCAGCCCGCGGGTGGCCCCAGCCCGGGGGAGGGGCTGGACAAAGCTGCCCGGGGGGACTAACCCCTTCTGTCGGCTCCTCTTTCTCCGCACGGACGGCCACGGTGGTCACTAGTCACCTGTAACTATGGCAACGGGGGCTGCCAGCACAGCTGCGAGGACACGGACGCGGGGCCCCTGTGCGGCTGCCACCAGAAGTACGCGCTGCACGCCGACGGCCGCACCTGCATTGGTGAGTGTCCCGGTCCCTGCCACGGCCTCCAGGACGGCGACCAAGGACGACAGAGCCACAGCTCTGCTTTGGAGACCCCCGGCCTGCGTCTGTGCTCAGGGCCCCGGGGCCCCTGGGGGTGGGACCTCGTCCTGGGCGTGGGCTCGCCAGACGCCGGGCCACAAGGCCTCCTCAGACAGAGGCCGCTGGTGAGGGCCCCCGGGTGCACAGTTGTGGGGTGGGGTGAGCCCCCCGTGTGGGGTGCCCAGGTACCCTCAGGCTGCTGCGTGAGGCTTTCCTTGGGGGCGATGGATGACGTGAGCCCCAGCTGGGGTTCACTGGGGGCCGCTAAGCCTCCTGCATCCCCGGGCTGCTGGGGCGGGGGCTTCCACCGGACTCTCCACACCCGCCACCCGCCTGTGCTGGGGACTGCCCGCCCCCGGCCGAGGGAAGTAGGGACTGACTCGGGGCGAACAGCTCCACGGCAGCTTCTGGGGTGTGAGAGAGAAGAGGGGGTGCACCGGTGCTGGACCCTCGCTCGGCTTTCTCCTCGATGCCCGCCGACTTTGTAGCAACGCCCCCCCCGCAAAGTCACTTATGTTCATTTTTAAGAACCGGGGTCCGCTGGCTTGCAAGGCCCCGAGTTCGATCCCCAGCTCCGCGGGGTCCCCATCCCGGCACCCAGGGGCCCCGGAGCACCTCTGGGGAAGCCTTGGCTGAAAAGTACAACCAGGGTTCGCTCTGCACCCCTGGCCTGGAAGCCGCTGGGGCCCCGGGTCCCTGCTCCCCTCCCGGGCCGTCGCCCCCCGGTGCTGTCGCTGTGGGGCCCCCCACCCCTCTTGTCCCGTTCACTCCGTCTCCCCCTGCTTTTGTTGATGGTGCCTGGTTGCCTCTCTTGTCTGCTAAACGAGCCCGTCAGTCTCAGAGCCGAAAAGACCAACAAAGACCAAACAAAACGATGAGCGAACCCCTGTCTCAGACGGTATCTCTATTGCAGCCTGATCCCATCTAGAACCTTCTTACCCCCCCTCCCCTCCGCCCGGCCGCCTCTGCGGGTGCGGCCCCCCACCCCCACCCGGCTCATCTAACCCATCTGTCTTCGTCTACCTGACACCCCCCTCTTAGTTTGTCACTCCTGAGTGTCCGCTGCATGCGAGGGGCCACCCCTAACGGAGCTTCACACACGCCGCCCCTCCTTCACCAGTTCTGGGGAGACCCTCCCCGGGCAGCCCAAGCCCTGTCTCCCCTTGGCGGAGCCTCTGCAGACCCCCGTCCCCAGACCCCAGCCCGTGTCCTCGCGGGAGCGCCCCCAGCTGCTCCGGGTCCCTCAGACAAGCAGGCAAACACGCCGCCAGCGTCCCGCGGTCGTGCGGGCACCCGGGGACCCCCGTGCGCGGTGCATGGCGCGCTCCCACCCGGCCTCACCCCCTGCCCGCGCGCTCGGCGCGGACCCGCCTGCTTCTGCGTCCCGCGCGCCCCGCCCCGCCCTGCTGCCGGTCGGAGCGGGGAGGGGGCTGCGTCCGTGTGTGTCCTCGTGTGGCCTCCCCTCTGCACGCCCCTCCTCCCCGCTGCGCCCTGGCCAGCCCCGCAGGGCCCGGGAGCGGCTGGCGCGCCGGCTCGCATTAACCAGGCGCCCGTCTCTGTCTCTGCCCTGTGTTCTAGAGGAGGATGAGGCTGCAATGGAGCGCGCGCGCTTCAGTGCCACGTCAGTAGCTGATGTGGACAAGCGTGTGAAACGGCGGCTCCTCATGGGTAACTCTTCTTCCACTTCCTTTGCCCCCCGCTGGCGTGCGCGCGTGTCCGTGTGCGCCGCGAGCGCGTGCATGTGCCTGCCGGGCGGAGGCGTGTGTGGATGCGTGCGCGCGTGCGTGTGCGCACACGAGTGCGCGCGCGTGTGCTTGTGCCTGCCGAACAGAGGCATGCGTGAGTGTGCGATTGCGTGTGTGCGTGAGTGTGCGTGTATGTGCGGGTGCCCGCCGAGCAGATGCATGCGTGTGTACGTGCGTGCATGCGCGTGTGCGTGTGTGCGCACGAGTGCACGCGTGTGTGCTTGTGCCTGCCGAACAGAGGCATGCGTGAGTGTGCGATTGCGTGTGTGCGTGAGTGTGCGTGTATGTGCACGCGCCTTCCGAGCAGATGCGTGCGTGTATACGTGTGTGCGTGCACACACGAGTGCGTGCGTGTGTGCTTGTGCCTGCCGAACAGATGCATGTGTGTATGTGCATGTGTGTGTACCTGTGCCTGCTAAGCAGGTGCATGCGTGTATATGTGCGTGTGCGTGTGCGTGCACGTGCATGCATGCATGTGCCTGCTGAGCACATGCGTGCGTGCACACGCACGTGTGTGCTTGTGCCTGCCGAACAGAGGCGTGTGTGTGCGCACGTGCGTGTGCCCGACAAGCAAACGAGTGTGTGCGCGCGCATCGGCGTGTGCGTGTGCACGTGTCTGCCGAGTGGGTGCGTGCACGCGCGCACGTGTGTGCGTGAGCGTGCCTGCATGTGTGCATACGCGGATGCTCGTGCACGTGCCGTTGAGCAGATGCGTGTGTGCGTTATGGACCTGCTGAGCGGGTGTGTCCGTGCGTGTGCCTGCCGGAACGGGCGTGTGCGCGTGCACGTGCGTGTCCCGGCGCGTGTGCGCCCATGCGCGTGCGTGTATGTGCATGCGCGTGCCTGCCAAGCGCGTGCCTGCGTGGGAATGTGCGTGCGCGTGCATGCACATGCGTGCCCTGCGTGCGCGAGCCTGCCGAGCGCGTGCGTGGGCCGCGTCCTTGCGTGTGCGTCCGTCCGTGTGTGAGGCGGGAGCTCCTCTCCGGATTGCACACCTTCTTTCCCCTTTATAAATTCTTACGCCCCCTTGAGTACTTGCCCCCCCCCCAGGCGTGTCCCGGGGCTCTGCGGGATAGAGCTGGGGGGGGTCCAGCCTTGCAGCGCCCGCCCCCACCCCTCCAGCTCATCTCGGATGCGCGCGGGCCCCCGGGAAGGTCCACTCGGGCCCTTGCAGCCTGGACAACGGCGCCACTGACCTGGTGCCTCGTGACCCACGGGCTGCCCAGCTCATGGGGGACCCCAGGCCCAGACCCGTTGGCCCTAGCCCCACACAGGGCGCCCCGGCCCTGGGCTGGGTCCACTTTGAGGGGCGAGGGGCGCCCTCCTGAGTCAGCCGCTGCTGGACAGACGAGGGGCAGGAGGGGCCGCCACGCTGAGTGAAGTGGACAGAGCAGGCCCTGGTGGCCGAGCGGGAGCCCAGGTGCCCCGAACTCAGTCTGCCCGCCCCCACCTTCCCGGGCCTGGGTCGCTTCGTCCAGCTCCTGGAGCTGCCTAGGGGCAGCGGTCCAGCCTGGACTCCCAACTGCGGTCACTTCGTGCTGACCTTCGGGGTCGCCCCCTTGGATGTTTCTTGGACAGCCTCAGAGGCCAGGGCGCCGGGAGTGCGGGTGCCCCTGGGATGGGCAGGGCTGGACCATGATGATGCCACCCATTGAGACAGACCTGGGGGCTGGCAGTGTCCGGGACCCTGGAGTCCCGTTGGTGGCACACACAGACAGACCCGCTCCGCCAGCAGCCATGCCCCCCTGCCCAGAGCTGCCTCATGGGCTCTGGGAGGGGCTCAGGAAGGATGAGGATGCGGGGACCCCCAGCAAGTCCCAAGAAGGGGGCAGGGTGGCACGAAGGCGGCTGGAGGCAGGTGGGGGACCCCAGGGCCAGGCGGAAATTATTTGGAAGTAGGTCGCACCCCGTGCTGACCCAGTCACTCAGGGCCAGAGGAAGGCAGGCGCGAGGCCGGGGTCGGCGCAGGGGGCTCCCCAGCAGTGCCGGTTCCCAGACCCCGAAGCGGGGCTCGGGGGCGAGCAGGGTCTCCATCCTGGGGTGCGCCATCCCTGCGGCTTGCTCCCCCAAAGCAGCGCCGTGAGAGGCGGCAGCGGAAGGACCAGGCTCAGAGCGGCCCCTGTGGTGGGTCGGGAAACGGGGTGGGGTGGGGAGCACTGTGCGGGGAGTCCTGGGCCCGTCCCATCCGGCAGTGCTGTTTCTGAGTGCCTGCGGTCCTCTGGGCATAGGCGCCGCTGCGAGGCCTGGGGATGGGTGATGGGGCTGAGATTCGGGTTGAGGTCAACGTGGACCCGGCACCAGAGGGTCAGCTTGGCCTTCGGGGTGCTTCCAGGCCCCCCCAGGGCTCCAGCAGCAGCAGCGGGAAGAGATGGGGGGCAGGCCTGAGCTCTCTCGGGTGCCCTGCCCGCCTATCCACTCCCGGCACTGATCGCTGGACCCCCACTGTCCACGCCTGGCCCTGAGACGTGGGTTTCTCCGCTGCTGGGGTCAGCCTGGCTCCGCTCTCCCGGCCCCTCCCCCACCCCTCTCGAGCCTCCGTGACACCCACGCCCACTGGCTCCGGCCCCTTCTGCCTTTAGCACATGACCCTCCCCGGAAGCCCCCCATCAGGACCCCCGTACACCCCACAGAGGCCCCCCCAGTGCCGAGGGCATTGCCTCCCGTCCTCACGGCTGTCCCCACCACCTGACCGGGTCACAGGGGGGCAGGGGCATTGGGCCGGCTGCAAAGTGTCTGCACCCCGAGTCCAGACTGACTCGGACTCTCGGCTCAGCACCCATCCCGACCATCAGACGAACAGCCAGGCCAGGGAGACGTCCCCTCCTGGCACAGCCCAGGACAGGCACCTGTGCCCACGTGACACTCTGGAGAGGTGGAGTGTCACCCCTAACGCCCCACAGGCCGGCGTTCTCTGGAGCGCAAACTCTCCCTCTCTCCCTCTCTCTCCCTCTCCCCCTCCCTCTTTCTCTCCCTCTCTCTCTCCCCGCACACCCCTTCCTGCACCCGCTGCAGCCTTGGGCTGTGCCCTTGCAGGGACCCAGGAGTCCCCTCTCAGCCCGGTTAGGCCTGGCGGCAGCTGACGCCCCCAGTCTCCTCTTCAGCCGGGGACGGACACGGTGCTCTGGGGAGGGATCGGACAGCACATCTCATCCCTGAGCGTGGGGGCCAGAGCTCGGGGTTTACCCAGGAGGTGGGCGATGGGCACCCCAGCCAGGCAGCAGTGCAGGGGCCAGAGCCCGGTGCGCCTGGAGTCCGGGCGGGGCCTCGAAGCCATCTGCATCCATGGGCCGCGCTGACCGAGGCAGGCGTGGCGGGGAGGTCACGCTCGGGGATGGGTCGCCCGCAGCCCTGATGGGCCTCGCCACCATCTCCTGACACCAGGGGCCATGGCTGCTCGGGACGGCGCCCGGTGTGGGGTGGCCTGGCCATGGGCCCTGGCCCGGCCCGTGAGGCCTGGGACCCCAAGTGCACGGCCTGGCGGAGACCAGGTGAGCAGACCCAGGCGGCGGGGGCCTCTTGGGGTACACCCTGGTCCGTACCTGCCTTGCGGGGAGCTGGATCCAGGGGGTGATGGGGCAGGTCAGGGGTCCTGGACCCCGGACCCCCTGGACACTTCCCCACAAGCCCCCAGCTGCCCCCCGGCCTGTCCACCCCACCAGCGTCCTCACTCAGTCACAGTGAGCCCCCTGGGATGGCCTCAGATATGGGGTCACCGGTCCTGGCCCGCCCTGAGGCTGGACTGCCGGGGTCCAGAAGCCCCTCTCCCAGTGGGCACGCAAACCGGGGCACCCTCCCTGAGACCACCCCCACCCAGCCACCCCCATGCCGGGGTCCCACGGGGACCACTGGGGGGTGCAGATCACCCCCACCCGCCCAGTCCGCAAGGGACCGGCATTCTGGCCGTACGCAGAACACCTGAGCCGGGCCGAGTTGGAGGCACCCCAGGCCTTTAGCGCCCACCAAGAGTGCAGGGGACCCTCAGCCAGGCATGCCAGTCAGGCCCAGGGGGCAGCCCCCCACCCCCGACAGAGCCGGCCACTGTCAATCTGCCGGGTCCCTTTCTCCCTGCCCCCAGGCCCGTGTGCTGGACCCCCCCTCTGCCGTTGCCCAGTTGAGCCCCCCAACCCTTGCGGTCCCCCCAACCGTGCTGGTGCCAGTGACCCCCTGCCTGCTCCATCCCCGAGCCCCCCGCTGCCGCCCCAGAGCAGCAAACACACATTCTGCTCTAGAGACAGTGCTCCTGGCTCGCCCATGTGGCTGCTGGGGTCCCACCCGGGATCTGCCCCCCATGGGGCCTGGGAGAGCAGAGCGGGGGTCTCATGAGGGTCCCTGACTCCTCGTCCTGGGTCTATGGGGCTGCAGGCGGAGACTGTCTCCTTGTGACTGTCGGTCGGGTCTCGAACCCAAGGCCTCCCGCCCATGATCCGCGGCCTCTCCCAACTTCCTGTTTCATCTCAGTATTTTCTCCTGGGTGACCTTGGAGCCTCCCGCACCTGTGAAGGAGCCCGGGCCTGAGGGACCAGTCATGGGGGTCTTGCCCGCAGCCCCCAAGCCCCAGTGTCTGGGGGGCCTGAGGAAGACACTTCAGAAAGGCCCTGAGCTCTTGGGGGATGCCAGGCTGCAGGCCACACGCGGGGGGCCCAGGGCTCAGGGTCTGAGACACGACTGGGTGTCCCCGTGTGCAGCGTCACCTGGCTGGGGGAGGGAATCCCGGGATTCTGAGTCCTGGGCGACAGAGGTCTCTGTCGTGGGCACTGAGGGCCCCTGGCCCCCTGGGGTGACCCAGGCCAAGGCCTCCCCACACCCCCTCGCCCCCGGGACCAGCCCCTCCATTCCACCCGGACAGCCTGGCCTGTCCCTGGCCGGGGCCCGGACAGCATCTGCCCGTCCCCCTGACCCCGGCAAAGACAAGGCGATGGCAGCCGGGTGGTGGCCGCGGTCCTGGGGGGATGACACAGTGGCCCAAGGGGGCAGGGCCGGGCCTGAGCACAGGGCGAGATGCCCAGGGAGACGCCCAGGGAGACGCGAGATGGGCCCTCAATCCCCCCATGCAGACGTGCGGCTCCCCAGGGGTCGGGGACCCTCAGCCGGCGGCTCTGGGGAATCCCGAGGTCGGCAGCCTCCGCGGCCACAGCTGTCGCTCACGCCACGCCCCAACCTGCCCTGCCCTAGGGGCTGCAGGGAGGAGCCGGGGTCTGAGGGTCAGGGGCTGCAGGGTCCCACGGTGACCTCCATGCCCGACGCCCCTCGCTCTGGGGGGGCTGGGACCCCCTATCCCATCGGGGCCTCTGGGAAGGGACGGGAGAGCTGGACGCCTCTTCGGGGGGCTTCGTGCACCCACCCCGCACCCCGCCCTCTCTGAGCGCCCCCCAAAGGCTCCTGGACCCAGGGCCGGGCTGCAGGTGTCCTCGGCCCTCCCGCCCCTCTGTGGGGGTCCTCAGCAGGGGAAGGTCTGCCAAGTGCGGCCGAGCACTGGGCGTGGGGTTCGGGGCTAAGCGGCCCCTCTCGCGGCCGTCACCCCCCACACCCCGGGGCCTTCCCACAGGCAAAGGTCTGCGGGTTCCTCTCGTAGGAGCTGGGGCCCCTGTGACTGTCCCCTCCTGTGGGGCCCCCTCTCCCTGCCCGTGGGAGCCCCCCAGCCGCCAGTGGGAAGAATAAACCAACTGGGGGACCCGCAGGGAAAGGTCTTTGGCTGGTGCAGGTGGCCCTGCCCGGTGCCTCGGGGCCCCTGGCTCTCTGCACCCCGGTCAGTTGGTTGGTCCAGGCCAATGGGGTCACCAAGCCCAGCCCCATGAGAGCCAAGGCTGCCGCGCCCCTCGCTGGCCCCCAGCCCCGCCCCCCCGGCCTGGGCTGGCTCCATCTGTCTCTCCCCGCGGGGTCCGGACCCCGCAGCCTGCGGCCCCCAAACCCCTTTGAATCTGCAGACGGGGAAAACTACCAAGTCCCCATGAGCCTCACGGGGACAAAAAGTGACACAGTTGTCTCGGCCCCGGGGAGCAGGGCTGGGGCCGCGGGGGTGTGTCCAGGTGTGCAGGGCTGGGGCTAGGGGGGGGCCCGTCCAGGGATACAGGGCTGTGGGGGTTCGTCCAGGGGTGCAGGGCTGACCCACGGGCCCGCACACTCCCGGCCGGGGTGCCCGCCCTGTGCCCCCTACAGGCCCCGGGGCTCAGGCCCGTCTCTCCCTCCCCAGAGACCTGCGCGGTCAACAACGGCGGCTGCGACAGGACATGCAAGGACACGGCCACGGGCGTCCGGTGCAGCTGCCCCGTGGGCTTCACGCTGCAGCCCGACGGGAAGACGTGCAAAGGTCAGAGGTCAGAGGCCGGCCGAGTCCCCGCGGGACCCGCGTGGCTCTGGGCAGGCGGGCAGCAGGGTCTCTGCCGTGGGGGTCCCGGGTCTGCCCCCCCGGACGCGAGGACCCTGCACGCATCTCGGGGAGGGACGGGGTGGGGACGGGGTCTGGGATGCCCGAGACGATGATGTCTCTTCCCGTGGCTCCTGGCGCGAGGGGTGTTCTGGGACTCCCAGGGGTGAAGGGGGCCGGGGGTCCCCAGCATAGAAGCCCCCCCATCCTCCCAGTGCTCCCAGCTCCTAGAGGCGGCTGTGGGTGAGAAGGTCCCTGAGGCCGGGGGACTGCGCCCTGGGGGCCTCTCGCAGCCTTGGGATGGAGAACGTGGCCCATCATTTTAAAAGGATGATGTCTGTGGCCCGGCCAGGCTCGGGTCAGCCGTGTGCCTACAGGGGGTGGGGACACCCCCCGAGCTCACCAGCCCAGGAGGGTCTGGCTGGGCCAGCTACGGCCCAAGGGGACGGACTCGGGCCCAACTCAGACACCAGAGGGCGAGACCCTGGCCTGGAGCCCCCAGCCCAGATCCCCTGCCCTGAGCAATGGCCGACACCCAGCCCAGCCAGCCTGAGGCGACAGAGAAAGGCTTCCTAGGGTTTCACAGGGTTCCTGGGAGTCCCAAAGTAACACCAAGCCGTGGGGACTGAGGCCCGCGTGGGAAAACCCCGGCCGGAAGCCCCCCTTGGGAGTGGGAGGCTATACTTAGACCTCAGAGTCAGGGCCGGAGCGTGGAGGGCGTTTGCCTTGCACACGGTCAACCCGAGTTTGATTCCCAGCATCCCATAGGGTCCCCCGAGCACCGCCAGGAGTAACTCCTGAGCGCAGAGCCAGGAGGGACCCCTGAGCATCGCCGGGTGTGACCCAAAAAGCCAATAATAATAGTAAAGTAAAAGTAAAGGCCCTCCCGTTGATCATCGATTTGCTCGAGCGGGCCCAGTAACGTCCTGGGCGGGGGGGGGGGGGGGAGGGGGGGGGGTCCTGGACCAGCCCTCCTTCCCCTTCTCCTGGCCAACCCCACCTGGCAGATGCCTTTCACGTGGCCCCCGGGGGGGTGGGCCTCCCAACCTGGCCACGGCCCCCCCACTACTCCCCCCATCGCCCTGCGGACCCCCGACAGACGCAGCCCAAACCCATCTCTGTCCTCCAGACCCATCGCCCCAAGACACAGGGCAGATCACTCTGGGAGGGACTCGCAAGAAAGTTCCAGAAGCAGGGACCACCCTCCCCAGGACAGTGGGTTTCTGAGCAGAGGGGCCACTGGGCTCCCCAGGAGCTCAGCTGGGAGCAGAATCTAGGGGGGCCCAGACGCTGCCCCCCAGGGCCACCAGATGGTCCCCCAAACCCCCTGAAGTGGTCCCTGAGCCAGGAGTAAGCCCTGAGCACCCCCGGGTGTGACCCCAAAACAAACCACAAGAAAGTGTTTTCTGTGGAATTGCCGAGCGTGTGTGTGTGTGTGTGTGTGTGTGTGTGTGTGTGTGTGTGTGTGTGAGCGCCGGGGACCCCAGGCCCAGCGTCCCCCCTGGCAGCCGGCGTGACTGTCCCCTCCCTTGGTGCTCCAATGCCCGGGCTGAGCTGGGCTTCTCTCCCGCCCACCGCCCTCGGCCCCTGCCCCCGGCCCCCCGCAGACATCAACGAGTGCCTGGCCAACTCGGGCGGCTGCGACCATTTCTGCCGCAACACGGTGGGCAGCTTTGAGTGCGGCTGCCGGAAGGGCTACAAGCTGCTGACGGACGAGCGCAGCTGCCAGGGTAAGCTGGCGGGCAGGGGTGGGGGCGGGTGGGGGTGGGGGGGGTAGCTCGCCAGGGACACCGCCTGGCCACGGGGAGCCAGGACCCAGCCAGGTCACGGAGCTGGTGGCCAGCAGCTCTGCCCTGCCAGGTCCTCCCGTGGCTGTGTGTGTGTGGGGGGGGGGAGGGCGTTAAGGGGGTTGGGGGGAGTTCTGCCCCCCCACGTGGCTTGAGGGGCAGAATGCTGCCACCTGGTGGAAGGCGCTGGCCATTGCAGGGGCTCTCCTGCAGTCCGCCCAGGGGTGCCCCAGAAGCAGAGACAGTGGGAGAGTTGGGGGGGGGGGGGGAGGTGTCGAGAGAGCACAGCGGGGAGGGCACTGCCCTGCACCCAGCCACCTGCACGCAGTCCCCAGCACCCCACACTCTGCTCAGCCCCATCAGGAGTCACCCCTGAGCACTGCTGGGGGTACCCCAAAACCAAATTTTATATGTGTATATAGAATTATATATATTGTATTATATATGTCAATGCTATTATATTAAGTATAGAGTGCCTGCCTTGCACACGGCCAACCCGGGTTCGATTCCTCCACTCCTCTCAGAGAGCCCAGCAAGCTGCCGAGAGTATCCCGCCCGCATGGCAGAGCCCGGCAAGCTCCCCATGATATATTCGATATCCAAAAACAGCAATGAGTCTCACAGTGGAGACGTTACTGGTGCCCGCTCGAGCAAATCGATGAACAACGGGAGGACCGTGCTACAGTGCTGTGTTAATCTCTTATTAATAATAACGTTAACCCTAATAACATCTATATGAGGGTCAGGCAGGGAGCGGGCAGGGCTGCTTAGGAGCTTAGATGGGGCTGGCCTCATTTGATCCCCGGGCCCAGGCAGGGTCCCCCAAGCACCGCCAGGAGTGACCCCTGAGCACTGGGCCTGGCCCCCAAACCGAACATGAGAACAGAAAATAAACTAGCAGAGTCCTCCCAGCCCCTCTCGCGGTGCTGCCCCCTGGTCCCCGGGGAGAGGGGATGGGAAGGGCGGGGTCCTCACCCGCATCCCCCACCCGCCTGTCCCGCAGACATCGACGAGTGCTCCTTCCGGCGGGCCTGCGACCACATCTGCGTCAACTCGCCCGGCAGCTTCCAGTGCCTGTGCCGCCCCGGCTACGCGCTCTACGGCGCCACCCACTGCGGAGGTCTGCAGCCCCCCGGGGCCACCTCCCCGAGGCACGCGCCGACCTGCCGGGCCTAGGGGGCACCTGAGCTGAGCAGGACCGGGAGGGAAGGAAGCCTGGGCACGCCGTGCTCTCCGCGGTTAGGGGACGCCAGGCAGCCGAGAGCTCCGTGCTGGGGTCCCGCCGGAGAGGCCCAGCCGGGAGGCCAGGAGGGAGGGAGGCCGCGAGGAGGGGCCTGAGCAGAGGCTCCGGGAGGTTGGGGAGGGCGGGGGTCCGTGCACCCCGGGTTGAAGCAGGCAAGTCAGGTTTCCGCTGGCTCTGGGCATGTGTGAACGTGACATGTACTTGTGTGTGCACCAGGCATGTGTGTGTGCTGAGAATGTGAAAATATACTGTGTGTATGTGTGTGCAGGTGGTGTATACATGTGTGCATACATAGGTATACACACATGCACACACATATGTACGCATGCCTGATGCACAAGTGCACACACATGTGTGCACCAGGCATGTGTGCACATGTGGTACATGTGTGTGTGGTGTGGGAGGTAGACATACATGTGTGGTGGTGTATACATGTGTGTATACATAGGTATACACACATGCACACATATGCATGCCTGATGCACATATATACACACATGTGTGCACGAGGCATGTGTGCACATGTGGTACACATGTGTGTGGTGTGGGAGGGAGACATACATGTGTGGTGGTGTGCACATGTGTGTATACATAGGTATACACACGTGCACACATATGTACGCATGCCTGGTGCACATGTGCACATGCATGTGCACGAGGCATGTGTGCACATGTGGTACACGTGTGTGGTGTGGGAGGGAGACATACACATTCATGTGCATCGGACATGCGTACATATGTGTGTGCATGTGTATGCGTGTGGTGGATATATGTGTACATTGGTCATGCACGCAAACGTGGTGCACGAGTGTGTGCACATGATGTACACACGTGTGTATCAGGCACGCGTGTACACACAGTGCATGAGTGTGCGTGATGTACGTGTGTGTGCATGGGGCATGCGTGCCCATGCGGGGCAGGCGTGTGTGCCCCTGTGTGCACCCGTGTGCGTGGGGCGCCGTGCTGCTAGCGGAGTGGCTGGCTTGGAGGCGGCTGTCAGGCTGGGCTCCGCTCCTGCTGCCCCGTGGGCCGTGGGGCCGCAGCGCCTCACCCGCGTGTGCCCGCAGACGTGGACGAGTGCAGCGTGAACAACGGGAGCTGCGAGCAGGGCTGCGTCAACACGGAGGGCAGCTTCGAGTGCGTGTGCCCGCCCGGGCGGCGTCTGCACTGGAACCGCAAGGACTGCGTGGGTGAGTGCGGGGCGCCCCTGGGGAGCGGCGAGCAGGCCGGGCTCAGGGCGCCGGAGGCTCCACCCCCAGAAAGCCAGAGCCTCACTGGGCGCGGGCCTGGGCCCCCCACACACACAGGCAGCCTGCCCCCACCTGAGCTGCAGGGAAACCCCCGACGTGACGGGAGCCCCGGCTGCCGTCCCCAAGTGAGGCGACACTCAGCTCCTTTGGTCTGAGTCTGGCGCGACCTGAAGGGAACAGAAGCCTTAAGAGGCTCGAGGCGTGAGCTGGACTCTAGCAGGGAGGACGTGTGCTTTGATCCTGGCAACACAAAGGTTCCCCGAGCACAGAACCAGGAGTGACCCTGAGCACAGAGCCGGGAGTCAGCCCTGAGCACCTCTGGGTACGGCCCCAAAACCAAAAAAAGAAAAATAATTCCTTGGGGGCAGTGGATGCTCAGGCTGGGCTCAGCCTTAGGGCCATCCCTGGGACAGCCGGGTCCCTGGAGCACAGAGCCGAGAGTAGCCCAAGCACTGCCCAGTGGGGCCCTAAAGCAAACAAGGAAACAGATTCAGACCGAGCTGGGGGTCGGCGAGTCTCCCTGAGCCGTGAGTTTGCTTTTCTTCATCCTGAATTCATTTCACGCTCCTGCGGCCTGTCCTGCCGTGACCTGAGCCATGTCACCTCCCACGGCACTTTTTTTTCCAACTAAAATCTCATTTCTTTTTGGGGGTTAGTAGGGGGGTCACTTACAGCAGTGCTCAGCGGTTCCTCCCGGCCCTGTGCTCAGGAATCACTCCTGGCGGTGCTCTCTGGGATGCCGGGGACCCAGCCCGGTGGGCCACGTGCCAGGCAAACGCCCTCCCCGCTCTGCTATATTGCTCCGGCCCCTACAAACCCCATTTCCGCCCCCTAGCCCCACCCCTGCTCATCCAGCTGCAGGGCTGGTACTGACCGGTGGCCACTTGGACATCCAGAGTCACCTGTGCTGAGGCCCGGGGGCGCTCACGCTCTGAGCCCAACCCAGCAGTGCCTTGGGGGGTTGGCACACACAGCTCCTGCAGAGCCCGTGTTCCCAGTGTGTGCCAGAGCCTAGGCGGGGGCAGGGGTGGGGGGTGGGGGGCCTGCTGGCAGTAGGGCACAGAGGCAGGAACTCCCAAGCGCGTTAGTTCGCCGAGCAAGGCAGAGACCCACGCAAGGATGCACTGGGAGGCCGATCCCTGGTTGCCAAGGCGACAGAGTCCGGCTCCAGGCTCCCGTGGGTGATGCTCAGACCCAGCCCGTCCTCGGCATTTCCTGCCCCTGACGCTGCCCGCTTCACACAGGGGTCTGTCGTCCTCACCAGGGCCAGTGCCGGCAAGCCCCGGCCTGACCTCCCGGACCCGGACCCCCTGCTCCCAGCAGCCCTCTCTCGCATCTTCCTTCCCGCAGACACGGGTCAGTGCCTGTCCTCCCGGGCCAAGGCCTGGCCGCGCACGCAGCTGACCTGCAGCCGGACGGGCGGCGTGGAGAGCTGCTCCCTCTCCTGCCCCGTGCACACGCTCTCTGCCCCAGGTAAGGGCAGCCCGGGGCGGGGGGGGCGCCCCCCCGCGGTCTCTGCTCCCCCCTCCCCTACCCCCGGGGTCCCGGCTCTCACCCCCGTCTCCCCGCAGACTCGGAGAACAGCTACAGCCTGAGCTGTGGCGTCGCGGGGCTCCGGGGCAGGACGCCCCAGAAGCGCAACAGCACCGGCCCCGGCTGCCCAGGTAACCTCTGACCCCCCCCCACCCGAACCCGGCCGTGGGTCCCGGTCTCTGAG
The DNA here is from genome assembly GCF_029834395.1 of Sorex fumeus. Taxonomy (NCBI): domain Eukaryota; kingdom Metazoa; phylum Chordata; class Mammalia; order Eulipotyphla; family Soricidae; genus Sorex; species Sorex fumeus. Next base: position 5,950,810 of record NW_026606182.1, on the reverse strand, counting down.
CCCCACGGTGCCGTGGCGGCGACCCCTGACCCTGCATTGCAGGGGACCCTGGCCCCCTGGAGCCCCCGACACAGCAGGGAGGGGCTGGGGGGGTCCCGAGGCGGCCTGGGCGGTTCCCCAGACCCGTCTCCCCACGCTGCCTTTCCCTCTCTGCCGGCCTCACCCCCTTTTTCTCAGCATGAGCCGGGTGAGAGGCTGGGGGTGCCGGGGGAGGGAGACCCCCTGGCTGGAGCCTGGCCCCACACCACAGACGCTTTGGGGAGAGAATCTGACGCGGCCCCCGACCCCCACCCCGGCCGCCAGCCGCCCCTCCCACACCTGCCCACAGGGGAGGCCACACCTGGGGGGCTTTGGGCTTTCGCCAGGTGCCCCCGCCGCCCCCATCAGGCAGAAGGCCCGTTTCAAGATCCGAGATGCCAAGTGCCGCCTGCAGCCCCGTGGCCGCGAGCCCACCCAGGACGATCCCCGGCAGCTGCTGCCCGGTGAGCCCCGGACCCGGGGGCAGGACCGTTCTCCCCAGCACCACCACCGCCGCGGAGGGGTGCGGGGTCCCGGGAGTGGGGGGTGTCCCTCGTCCTCCCCACACGGTGGCAGAGGGAACTGTTCCGGGAAGGTGGCACTGCCAAGGGTGGCTCTGCACAGAAGGCCACCCAGAGCTTCCTGCTCAAGCCTGGCGGGGTGCCACGGGGTGAACCACAGGGCCCCGCCAGTGGCAGCGTAGGAGGAGGGTGGCCAGAACGAGGTTGTGTGGGCCCGAGCCGGGGCATAGCGGGAAGGGCAGTGGCCTGGCACGCGGCTGACCCTGATTCCGTCCCTGAGAGCCCAGAGAACCCCCGAGCACTGCCAGGAGTGAGCCCCGAGTACAGAGCTGGGAGTCAACCCTGAGCACTGAGCCAGGAGTCAGCCCTGAGCATAGAGCCAGAAGTCAGCCCCAAGCACAGCCAGGAGTGATCCCTGAGCACTGAGCCGGGAGTCAGCCCTGAGCACTGAGCCAGGAGTCAGCCCTGAGCACAGTTGAGAGTCAGCCCTGAGCACAGAGCCAGGAGTCAGCCCCGAGCACAGAGCCAGAAGCAAGCCCTGAGCACAGAGCCAGGAGTCAGCCCTGAGCACAGAGCCGGGAGTCAGCCCTGAGCACAGAGCCGGGAGTCAGCCCTGAGACCGGCCGGGTGTGGCCCCCACCCCGAATGGAGGCTGTGGGCTGTGGGCAGCACAGGGAGAAACTGGGGGCCGGGGGGGATGGTGGTCTGTCCCGGGGTCCCAGGGCCCTGAGCAGAGGGGCACAGGCGAGGCCGCGGCCACAGCCGTCCCGTCCCTGTCCAGAGAACGGCCACGTGACCTCCGTGACCCTCAAGTGCGACTCGTCCAAGAAGAAGCACCGTGGCCGCGTGGGCCCGTCCCGGGAGGCGACGCACATCACCGCCGAGTTTGAGGTGGAGACGGAGGCGGACGGGGCCTCAGGTGGGGGTGCCCGAGGGGGGCAGGGGGCAGCGGGGCAGGGGCGGCCACTAGGGGCGGGACCTGGGGTCCAGCCCCTCGCACTCAAACCGTCTCCCCTGGATGCTGAGGGACAGGCAAGCCCCCCAAGGCAGGGGTTGGGACCCCCGGCTCCCAGCACAGACCCACACCCTGGGGAGACCTTTACAGTGGGGGCCTTAGGACAAACAGGCAGCACGGAGCAGAGGCCTGCCCCGGGGAGCACCTAGGAAGTCTTCCTGGAGGAGGCAAATCGGACAAGAGCAGGGAACTGCCTGCACGCCGAGGGAACAGGAGAGGCAAAGGACAGAGGACAGAGAGAGCTGGGGGCGGGAGGGTGTTCAGGAAGCAGAGGGGGGCCGGGAGTGTGCGACCCCCGCTCTGCTCTGCTCCGGGCGGGGCGTGAGTGGGCTCTCCCCTCCCACAGGCTCCTGCGAGGCGCAGTGTCTGCAGAAGCGCGTGGAGCAGAGCCTCCAGGCCGCCGTCAGGGCCCTGCGCAGGGCCATCAGCCGCCAGCTCTTCTCCGTCCGGCTCGCGGGCACCGAGTACGAGGTGGCCCAGCGGCCAGCCAAGGCCCCAGACGGCCAGGGCGCGTGCAGCCTGGGCCAGGCACTGCAGGACGGCAGATGCGGTGAGTCCCGCCCGCTGCCACCCCTCTCCTGGGGCTGGGGGGTGGAGGAGGACAGAACTCGGACACAGACGGCGGGCGGGCGGGGACAGAGGGGCAGGGTCCTGTCCTGCCCGGGGCAGTGCACAGCCGACCCTGGCTAGATCCCCGCACCCCACAGGGTCCCCGAGCACTGCCAGGACTGAGTCCCACTGGGCCAGGAGGTGACTCAGTGCAGGGTGTGTGCCGGGCGGGAGGCCGCGTGGCCATCAGGATGCTCAGCTCAGCCCCCGCCCTGCCCCGCTGGCCTTTGGCACGTCCCCTCGAGGGCGAGGTGGCCCCCCTGCGAGCATGGCCGGGTGGACAGTGCAGGCCCGTCTTCCTCCCACGCCTCGCTGCCTGGGGCTGGGCGGTGCCTCGGAGACTGTGCTCACGGCCGCAGCTGCGCTGTCCGGTGTTGGGTGCAGGGTTGGGACGGTCCCCATCAGCCCGCGGGCGCCCCTACATGGAACTGGGTCCTCGTGCCCCCCACGGCTGCAGGGACAGAGGGGGACATGGGCCACGGTGGACACTGCGTCTAGGCCCTCTGGGCAGGACGGGTGGGGGGTGGATTTGCGCAGACACACGGACACGATTTCAGTGACTTCTGTGTCGGAACGTGTGTGCACACGTGTGCGTGTACTCATGAGTGCCTGCAACGTGTGTGTCCTATGTGTTTTCATGTGTGCACATGTTTTGTGTGTGCATGTGTGCTGTTTGTGTGTGTGCTGTGCATTGTAATATGTATGTGCATGTTGTATGCGTGTACATGTCGTGTGTCATGTTCCTGTGCTGTGTCATGTATGTTGTATGTGCATGTGTGTATTGCAATATATATGTGCATGTTGTATGTGTGTACGTGTCATGTGTTGTGTGTTCCTGTGTTGTGTCATGTATGTTGTGTGTGCACGTGTGTATTGCTGGGTGGTGTGTGCAGGTGTCATGTATGTATAGTGTGCATGTGTGTGCTGTATGTTGTGCATGTTCCTGCGTGTGTTGTGTGTACATGTGTCATGCATGTATGTGTGTTGCGTGTGCATGTTCCTATGTGTGTTGTGTGTATGTGGGCCACGCGAGTATCGTGTGCGTGTATGTCGTGTATGCACATGTTGTGTGTTTTGTCTGGTATGTGGCGTGTGCCTGAGTAGCCTGTGCATATCATGCATGTCTGTAGGTGATGCTGTGTGTCATGTGTGAGTGCGTGTTCCTGTGTGCGTGTGCTCGTGTGGCACACATGCGTTGCCGTGTGAGTGTGCGTATGTGTTGTATGTGCAGGTATGTGTGTGCGTGTGATAAAAACTAAAGCCACAGCCCCGCCCCTGCATGTCCCGCCACGGCCTGCCTGAGTTCCCAGGAGCGGGGCCCCTGCACGGGCAGGAGAAGGGACAGGCACGTGGTTTAGACGGAAGGACGGACGTGGAGGGGACAGAACCAAGCCGGGCAGACCAGGCGCCACAGGAGGGAGAGGGGGCGGGCACGGCGTGGGGGGCACAGGCGGGGTCGGGCCTCCCGGGCCTCCCACCCACACTCGGGGAGGGGCCCTCAGCCCGACAGGCGCCCCCTCGGTCCCAGCCCCGCACCCCCGCCCTGTCCCTGCAGTGCCCTGCGGCCCTGGCACCCACTTCGACGGGGAGCTGGGCCAGTGTGCGCCCTGCCCGCCGGGGACCTACCAGGACCGGGAGGGCCAGCTCGGCTGCACCCCGTGTCCCAGCAGCGACGGCCTGGGCCTGGCCGGCGCCCGCAACGTGTCTGAGTGTGGAGGTGGGTGCGGGTTCGCATGTGGGAGGGGGCCGGGGGGAGGGGCCCATCCATGTGGACCAGCACCCCCAGGTTCCCTCAGGCTGCCGTGAACAGAGCCCGGGCCACACCCGCGTGGGCAAGGGAGGCGGCTCTGCGGCACGGCGCAGGTCTCCGTGGCGAGGCCAGATTCCATCCCTGCCCGGGAAAGGAGCAGCAGACACATGCCGAGCCATGGCACAGGGCCCCTGAGCCACAGGACAGGACCCCCAAGCCACAGGACAAGACCCCTGAGTCACAGGACAGGGCCCTGAGCCATGGAACAGAGCCCTGAGTCACAGGACAGAGCCACGGGAAAGGACTCCCCCAAGCCATGGGACAGAGCCCCCGAGCCACGGGACAGGACCCCAAAACCATGGGACAGAGCCCCCAAGGCATACGGCTGCATCGTTTACAGCCGCTGCCCTTGGCCTCTGCAGCCACTGAAGCTGCCTGACGCACATGGTGCCCCGTGGGGGCCAGCAGGGTCCTCTGTGCCATGGCTCCCATCCCGGGGCATGTGGTCGGCGTGTGCCGTCTCCACTCCTTGGGCATGTCATGCTTTGCCCTGGGGGTGTCCTAGAATCCCCTTCTCAGTCCACTGACCTTGGCCCCATCTGTGAATGGGCCCAGCCACACCCTCTCCTGGGCCACGTGGCCGGCACCCAAGTGAACGGGGTGGAACAGGGCACCCAGGCTTGGGAGCAGAGGGACGACGCGCTCGGCCTTCTTGGGGACGGGAGCGCCCACAGCCCTGTCCAGTCTTTGTGGGCGCCCTGGGGTGGACTGAGCACCCCCCCCCGTGCAGACCCGCCTCTGCCCCTGCTCTCTGCGAGCACGTGTGGGCCTGGGACCCTGCACACCCTCCTTTCCCCGGCTTGACCCTGGGGGACGTGCCCCCCCCACTGCCAGAAGGTGGGGCCCGGCCAGAACCTCCCGGTGCTGGGGGGTGGCTGTCCCCCGCTCTGTGGCAGGGCACCCACTCAGCGCTGCCCGGCCGTCCAGGCCAGTGTCTGCCAGGCTCCTTCTCGGCCGACGGCTTCCGGCCGTGCCAGGCCTGTCCGGTGGGCACGTACCAGCCTGAGCCAGGGCGCACCAGCTGCTTCCCCTGTGGCGGGGGGCTGCTGACCAAGCATGGGGGCACCACCTCCTTCCAGGACTGCGAGACCAAAGGTAGGACCTCCCGGGAGCCCCCCAGCCAGAGCCCCGGGATCCCCAAGGGGTCCAACCCAGCCCCACTCCCAGCCCGGCCAGCCCCCACCTCTGCTGACCTGGAAGACCCCCAGGGAAGCCCCCTCTGCTGAGTGTCTGGTCCGCGGGCCACCCGGGGCTGGACTTCGCGGGAGAGACGCCCCCCGCGGGAGCTCGGCCCCCATCACCCCTGCCTGCCCGGCCACCCCCGCCCCGCCCCTGCCCTGCCACCCCTCCCTGGACAGACCCGGCTCACGCCCCCCGCAGTGCACTGCTCGCCGGGCCACCGCTACAACACCACCAGCCACCGCTGCATTCGCTGCCCCGTGGGCACCTACCAGCCCGAGTTCGGCCAGAACCACTGCGTGGCCTGTCCCGGCAACACCAGCACCGACTCGGACGGCTCCACCAACGTCAGCCACTGCAAAAGTACGTCCCGGCGGGGACCCCCGTGTGGGCGCTGCCAGCCCGGCCCTGGGCCCCGGGGCCGCCCTCCTGGCCTGCTGTCCACTGCCCTGGTCATGGAGGGAGACGGGGAAGGGCAGTTCTCTGTGTGTGTGTGCGTGTGTGTGTGTGTCTGGGTGTGAGTCTGTGAGTGTCTGAGTATCTGAGTGTGTGTCTGTGTGTTTGTGAGTCTGGGTGAGTGTGTGGGTAGGTGTGTGTCTGGGTGTGAAAGTGTGTAACTGTGTGTGTCTGTGAGCATGTGAGTGTGTGTATCTGAGTGTGTGTCTGTATATATGTGTCTGGGTGTGTGTGAGCATGTGAGTGTGTCAGTGTGTGTGTCTTTGTGATTGTGTGTATCTGAGAGTGTGTCTGTGTGGGTGTGTATCTGTGCGTGTTTCTATGTCTGTCTGAGTGTGGACGTGCGTATCTGAGTGTGTGTCTGTGTGTAGATGTGTGTCTGAGTGTGTCTGTGTGTGGATGTGTGTATCTGAGTGTGTGTGTCTGTGTCTGTCTCTACGTGTATGTCCATATGTGTGTGTCTTGTGTGAGTGCGTGTGCGTGTGTGTGCGTCTCTGCGGGTCTGTCTGGGGCTGGGGTGGACACAGGCAGCCCTGGACTCTCCTGCCCTTCCCCGTCCCTGTGTCCAGCCCACAGCCCCTTTCCCGGCCTCTCCCCGCAGGGCCCCCCGGAGGGAGGCGGGTCGCCCCTCAGGGACCTCCTGCTCCCTGCGGAGCCTGGGCAGGCGTGAGGGAAACTGAGGAAGGAGGGAGGGGCAGGGGGCCCAGGCCCGCGCGCCACAGCTGGCTCTGCCGGCAGCCGGGTCCCCCGGAAGACCAGCCGCCTCGGCCCCCCCAGACCAGCACTGCGGAGGCGAGCTGGGCGACTACACGGGCTACATCGAGTCCCCCAACTACCCCGGCGAGTACCCCGCCAACGCCGAGTGCGTGTGGCACATCTCCCCACCGCCCAAGCGCAGGATCCTCGTCGTGGTCCCCGAGATCTTCCTGCCCATCGAGGACGAGTGCGGAGACGTCCTGGTCATGAGGAAGAGCGGTAGGTGCGGGCGCGGGGCCGGGGCACGCTGTGCGTGCACACGCATGCACGCGCCGTGGACTACACAAACACTCTCCATATACTACACACATGAGCGTGCACCCCCGTATACTACACACACATGCACACATACCCCATATGCCACACACACTCCATATACTGTGTGCACACGCACACCCCATACACCCCATATACTACACACACACACAAACCCCATATACTACACACACATGCACACACTCCATATACTACACACATACACCCCATATACTACACACACACACACAAACACACATGCAATCCGGAGCACGCAGCACATGCACACATGCACACAATCATATGCTGTACTCACACACACTCCATACATTACACACACCATATACTACACGCACACACAAACACACATGCAATCTGGGGCACGCCTCACATGCACACACTCCATAGACTATGTGCACACGCACATCCCATACACCCCATATACCACACACACGCATACACTACACAGTATACAATTACACTACAATTCCATATACTACACAAACACACTCTCCATATACTACACACATGCATGCACCCCATATATACACATGCACACATACCCCACACACACATGCACACACTCCATATACTACACACATACACCCCCATATACTACACACACACACACACACACACACACACACACACATACACATGCAATCCGGAGCACACAGCACATGCACACATGCACACACTCATATGCTATACTCACACTCCATATACTACACACACACACACAAACACACATGCAATCTGGGGCACGCCTCACATGCACACACGCCATATACTACGTCACACACATAGACTCCATATACTACACGCACACGCGCGTGTGCGCACAGCTTGGGGTACACCACACAGACACGCTCCATGTACTATACCTATGCATACACACTCTACATGCCACACACACATGCAGCCCAGGGCACTCGGAACATGTACATGTACATGTACACGCACACACGCACACGCATACACTTGTGTGCACACAGCCCAGGCGCATTCTGCACACTCTTTCAGACACGTTCCCCCACACACCCCAGCAGGCTCAGAAGGGCCGGCGGGGGCCAGAACCCCTGCGCGAGGCAGGGCTGCTTTCCTCCTGGCGCTGAGCAGGTCTGGAATAAGGAGGGGCACCAGCGCAGGAGCGGGATGGGCTGGGCACGCAGCAGTCAGGGAGGCTTCCCGGAGGAGAGGGCACCGCGACCGTCCTCAGAAGGTGGGGTCCGAACTGGGCTGGAGAGTGGGAAGGGCCTGGTGGAGCCCGGAGAGCGGGGGCATTTGGGAGCTCGTGTCCGCACCCCCAGCCTCGCCCACGTCCATCACCACCTACGAGACGTGCCAGACCTACGAGCGCCCCATCGCCTTCACCTCCCGCTCCCGCAAGCTCTGGATCCAGTTCAAGTCCAACGAGGGCAACAGCGGCCGCGGCTTCCAGGTGCCCTATGTCACCTACGACGGTAGGTGTGGGCGGGGCCACGCTGGGTGTGGGCGGGGCTATCGCTGGGTTGGGCGGGGCTATCGCTGGGTGTGGGCCTGGTGAGCGCTGGTGTGGGCGGAGCTACGCTGGGTGTGGGTGGGGCGTCGGTGTGGGCGGGGCGATTACTGGGCATGGGCGGAGCTATCACTGGGTGTGGGCGTGGCGAGCGCTGGGTGTGAGCGTGGTGAGCTCTGGGTGTGGGTGGGGCGATTACTGGGTGTGGGTGGGGCGAACACTGGGCATGGGCGGGGTGAACGCTGGGTGTGGGCGTGGCAAACACGGTGTGGGCGTGGTGAGCGGTGGGTGTGGGCTGGGCGAGCGCAGGGTGTGGGTGGGGCGATTACTGGGTGTGGGCGGAGCTATCGCGGTGTGGGCGTGGTGAGCGCTGGGTGTGGGTGGGGTGATTACTGGGTGTGGGTGGGGCTATCGCTGGGTTGGGCAGGGCGAGCGCTGGGTGTGGGCGGGGCGAACGCTGGGTGTGGGCGTGGCAAATACGGTGTGGGCGTGGTGAGCTCTGGGTGTGGGCGGGGCGCACCTGGCCGCGGAGTCTCGCTTGCTCGCTGGGGGCTCTTACGGCCGCCCCGCCCCGAGGGGTCCCCTCCACCTGCTTCTCCCCTGCCGGTTCCGGGGCGCAGAGGATTACCAGCGGCTCATAGAGGACATCGTGCGGGACGGGCGGCTCTACGCCTCCGAGAACCACCAGGAGATTCTGAAAGTGAGCGCGGCCCCCCGCGGGACCCTGGAAAGGGGCGCGGGTCCCTCCAGGCCAGGCAGCCTGCGACCCCCGTGCTGAGTCCTGGCCCGGCTCCTCTGGGCTCAGCTCGCCGCCTCGCCTGGGAAGCGGGCTGCTGGCCTGGGCAGGTGTGGGGGGCGGTGGGGAGGGGCCCAGAGGTGCCCCTGCTCAGAACAACACCAGCGCCCACCCACCCTTCCCCACCGGGCAGAGCCTGAACCCCGCACCCCCTCTCCTGGCTGTCAGGGTGACGGTTGGAGCTGGCTGCACGGGGTTCTCTGTGCCCCGCGATGTTGGGGTCCCGGCAGCAGAGCCATTTTCAGTCAAATACCAGAACCCCCAAAGTCGGGGCCGGAGTGAGAGCACAGTGGGGAGGGCATTTGCCTTGCACACGGCATCCGACCCGGGTTCGATCCCCAGCATCCCCTAGGGTCCCCCGAGCACCGCCAGGAGTAATTCCTGAGTGCAGAGCCAGGAGGAACCCCTGAGCATCGCCAGATGTGACCCAAAAAGAAAAAAAAAAGATCCCCCAAAGTGCACCAGCTTCCGGGCTGGGGAGGTAGCCCCGAGGGCCAGAGCACGTGCCAGGGGTTTGATCCTCAGCATCAGGCTGGCCGTGCCAAGGGGTCTCCACCCCGCTGTATATCTCCCCCCTTCTGCCCTCTCTCTCCCCCTCTCCCCCTCCCCCACCCCCGCCCCCCACCCAGGACAAGAAGCTGATCCAGGCGCTGTTCGACGTGCTGGCGCACCCGCAGAACTACTTCAAGTACACGGCGCAGGAGTCCAAGGAGATGCTCCCCCGGTCCTTCATCCGGCTGCTGCGCTCCAAGGTCACGCGCTTCCTGCGGCCCTACAAGTAGCCGCCCTGCCCGGCCGTCGGCTCGAGGCGGGCCCGGGAGAAAGCGGGGTGACCGGCGCCCCCGGGGACGCCCGGGAGCAGGGGCGAGGCAGAGTGGCCAGGCTGGGGATGCGCGGGCACCCTGGGGGGGCTTTGCTAGGTGGGGTCCCCGGGCGAGGGGCGCTCAGCCGGTGGGCTGGCAGGAGAGGCCCCCTCGAGGGGCGTCTGAGAAGTGTGTCTATATATATATGAATATAACTATAAATTTATATATTCTCTATTTGTGGGTGCGGAGGGGCCGTCCTCCTCCGCCCCCCCAGTCCAGCTGTTGCTGAGACGCTTCTCCAGATGCGGGCCCCTCGGTGAAGGGCTAGGGAGCAGTGCCGGGTCCCGGGGGACAGGGACCTCGGGGCCTCTCGAGTTCCTGAAGAGCCGGACCTGGCATGGGGCAGTAGCTGTTCTCTCTGAGGGGCCGGGGGCGGCTGCTGGGTGGATGCCGGGGTCCCAGCACTCAGGCCTTAGCCAGGCCTTCTCAGACCGACACCCCCCCCCGCCCTACCCCCAGTCCCAGCCTGGCCCAGCAGGGGGGAGCGGCTCGGAGGGGAGTGTCAGCCCCTGGGGCGGGCCTTCACCTGCACCCACAGGCAACAGTGACCATCAGCTCTGAGCAGCCCCCACCTCCTCCCCCCATTTCCTGCTGGGAGTTTGGGGGTCCCCATCGAGGGAGCAACCCTGCACCCCTGCCGCCCGGGCTGCGGAGGAGGGAGGGGCGATGGGTGAGTGGACCAGGGCGAGGCCTGGGGAAGGACAGTGGTCGGGTGGGGCGCAGGGCCTGCTGCCCCCAGACGTTGACGTGGGCCAGTCCAGAGCCCAGCCCCCCGCCCAGCAGCCGACAGGAAGCTGCCCTCCTGCCCAGCACCTGCCCTCGCTGGAAAGGAGCCAAGGAAGAAACTTCTGGAAGCAAAATGTTGTCACGAAGTTTGGACTAAGCTGGCGCCCCCGGAGACTCTGAGGCGGTGGGCAGCAGGGATAGACCCCTCCCCAGCTCAGCTCCACCCCCAGACCAGGAGAGGGGACCCGCCTCAGAGGCCAACCCCGGGGTGATGGTGTTGGGGTCACTGCGGGGGCGTGACCTCCACTGCTCCCAGAACTGGCCCCTCCCCCACCCTCCCTTCCTGGGCCGCACCCCAGGGCCCTCACTGCCCCGCCAAAGGTGGGGCTCCCCCCCTCTGTTCCAGGCGCGGGGTCCCCAACCACCCCAAGTAGCCTCAGGTGGGGGGATCCTCGTGGCCTGCTGCTGTAGCCATGTCTGATGGGCATTTGGGGGGGACCCCGGTGTCCCCGCTAGCCCCCGCAGGAAAGGAGATGCTGGGCTCAGTTTCCGGGGCTCCTAGAAAGGCTGAGAAGGGGCCAGGGGACGCACAAGGCTTCCAGCCTCTGGGCAGCGCTGCCCTCCTACCGACCCGCGTGGGCACAGAGGGGGTCCCACCTCTGCCCGGGGCAGAAAGGCCTGGGGCCAGAAACAGGACCCTCACCAGTGGGGATGGAGCCCAGCAGCGCCCCCTGGGGGACAGGTTTGTCACTGCTCCGAGCCCCCTAGGGGCTGGTGGGGGGGGCTCCCTCCCCAGTCCCAGGGGTCCCCTCTGTTCCCGAACAGGAAGCCCTGAGGGTCTGGGTGCCAACGGCAGCCGCTCACAGCATCCGTCAGCACACAGGGGCCAGCCCTGGGCCCCGCAGCAACACAGCAGCGCCCACAAAGCTGTGTCCGCAGGGGTGCCGATGGACTGGACTGGACTGGACTGGACAGTGTGGGGGGCTGGGCACCGGATGGGGTGCAGAATCTCTCCCGACGCTAGCTTGATTGCACCCCAGAGGAGAGCGGGTGCTGTGCCGGCAGCGGGCAGCCAGCAGGGTGCGGGGAAAGACAGCCCAGCTGGTCCCAGCTCCGCAGAAACAGCCCCCCAAGTAGCACCTCTGAACCCCAGTGGGGGGCGGGCCAGGGGCTCCGCGGCGGGGGGGTCCCCAATATTCACGGGGCCACATTTCTCCTCCTGTCACCTCCAGCCTCACCTTGAGATATAAATGTCATTGCCCGCCGTGGGGGGTCGATGTCACAATAAACGAGAAAACCCCGCTCGGTCCTTGGTCTTGTGACTCTGGGGGGGGGGGGTGGGGGGCAAGTGTGGGCGCGGCAGATTCCTGGGGCAGCTGGAAGCGAAGAAGCCGGTTCCTGAGCCTGAGAGATGATACAGCAGGTACGACGTTTGCACGCGGCATCCTGTATGGTCCCCCGCGCCTGCAAGGAGTGATTCCTGGGTGCAGAGCCGGGAGCAACCCCTGAGCATTGCTGGGTGTGCCCCACCCCGTAAAAAAAAAAAAGGAAGAAAAGAGAGAAAAGGACAGAGACAGAGAGAGACAGAAGCCTGGGTATTGGGCGAAGCTTTCCAAAGGATCTGATGATTTGGGGGCAGAGCGATAGTCCAGTGGGGAGGGCATCAGCCTTGCACGCGGCTGACCTGGGTTCGATACCTGGCTTCACATAGGGTCCCCCACCCCCAAGCGCCACCAGGAGCGATTCCTGAGTGCAAAGCCAGGAGTAACCCCTGAGCACTGCTGGCTGTGAACCAAAAAGAAGGGGGAAAAAAAAGTTTCCCTGCTATCCCTGCGGGTCAGAGCTAAAGCTGGCAGGCATTTATCAGACAGAGGGCACCGCCTCGGGGGCCAGCCAACGCCCAGAACACACCTGGGAGCCAAGACAGAAGGACAGGAGCTGGGCCGTTTTGTGCTCCTTGATCAAGCCGGGCCTGAAGCCCACACGGACATCTTGGTTGTGTGTTAGGTGAGAGTTGGGGCTGCCCCAGCTCACCACAGGGCCCAGGGAGCCTAAACACCAGAGCTTGTGTGGCGGGGGGAAGGCTGAGATGGTGACGCTGGCCCACTCGGCCCCGAGCCGGAGTTCTCTTCCTGGATCACAGCCAGCCTTCTGCGTCCTCACTGAGCGGGCAGCAGAGCCTTACGGTATCTCTGCCTCTTCTCCTGAGCGCCCCGCCCTCCTGGCTCTATCGCTTCCCCACAGGCCCCATCTTCTATCAGGGTCATCTTGGCTCCCCGGGCTCCAGCCTGTGAATTGGACTCGGTACAGAGCACTCAAGTACCGAGTCCATGGCGTGGCGTGAGCCCGTCTGAGCTGGATGCACTGTTCCACCCGGCCCCGGCAGAGCCACAGAGGGGGAGAGGAAGTTTCCAGCAGAGGCAACGTAAGCTGCTCAGAATAAGACACAAGGTCTAGGGCCCACGCGGAGGGCCGGACGGCTCGCGGGACGGTGTGAGGCAGGTGGCGATGCCTTCCTGGATACAGCTGCCTGTCCCGAGGCAGACGAGAAGCCCGGACCCTCAGAGAAAGACGCCTAAGGGCTGCAGAAGGTCCCCGGCGGAAAGAGACCCTGTTCAGGCACTTGGGTCTTATCAAGAAGTCACTGCGGTGCCACCCAGAGACCTGCTCCTCTCTTAAGATCCAAGGCCGGACACTGGAGCATAGGACAGCCGTGGGACAGGGGAGGACGCTTGCCTTGAACCCCCTGCGGTCCCCTGAGCTATGCCAGGAGTGATCCCTGAGCACAGATCCAAGAGTAAGCCCTGAGCACTGTCAGGAGTATCCTCCAAACCAAAACCAAAAGAACTAAATCCAGCTTCGGGGTGTGTGTGTGTGTGTGTGTGTGTGTGTGTGTGTGTGATGCGCACCTTGCCCTCTGCATAATCTCTCTGGCCCCCGGAAAGAGACATTTTTTTTGTGGCAATGCTGTGGCTGGTGAGAAAACACTATAGGGGGGTCCTGGGGACGTGGCTCCGGGGCACAGGGTCCACTGGGCAGGCCTGAGGCTTGAGCTCCACCCTGGGGCCCCCCTGCACACCACAGCCTGTGTGACCTCATGGCAGGCATGCGTGTCCTCCCAGGTCACCACAGCAATCCAGGGACCAGGAGGTCCATCTTCATAGGCCCGGTCCGCTGCAGCCCTGCATGCTGGAATCTAGAAGTTTTAGACTTTGCAAAACGCCCTGGGCATGGAACAAGCTGTCCATACTGATGTTCTTGGCTCAAACTCAGCGTTAACGCTTTTGGGTGTTGGTGTTGGCTGTGTTCAGGGTTTACTCCTGGTTCTGGGCTCAGGGGTTGTTCCTGGTGGGGTTTAGGGGACCATATGGGGTGCAAGGCTTGGTCAGAGGGTTTTATTAGACACTCAAGAACCTGAAAAACTAGCCGCTTCGAGAGTAATTTTTTTGGTTGTTGGTTTGGGGGCCATGGCCGGCGGTGCTCGGGGAGCACTCCTGGTGCGTCTCGGGGTTGGGGTACCATGGGGGGGGGGTGCCGGGATCAAAGAGCAACGTGCAAGCCAAGCACCTTACACGCAGCAGCATCGCTTTGACCCCCCCCAAAGAGAATGATTTTTGAATTCCGAAAGCAACTTTCAATGCCTTGCCTTGTAAGAAAAAGCCTTTGCCTTGCACGCGGCAGACCTGGGTTCGATTCCCAGCATCCCCTAGGGTCCCGCAAGCCCCGCCAGGAGTAATTCCTGAGTGCAGAGCCCAGAGTAATCCCTGAGCATCAATGGGTGTGACCCCAAAAAATGCAAAAAAAAAAAAAGCCTTTGGGTTTTCATTGCATCGGTTTATCTGGCCCAGTTCAACGGAAGGAGGCGGAGGAGGACCAGCTCTCTCGGCTGCACCTGACTCTGAAAAATCATCAGCGTGGGCCCAGCTGTGCCCCCCACCCGACGCTCCAGGCCTCGACTTCCCCCCCGGGGACGAACCGGAGCCCCCCACCCCCACCCCGATGGCGAAGGCATCGCGGGAACCGGCGCAAAGCGCACGGCGGTGCGTGAGCAAACGCAGCCCGAGCAGCGCGCGCGCGCGCACAGGCCGACCGCGGCGCCTCCCGCGCGCCCCCGCCCCGCGCACGCGCCCCGCGGGCCACCGGCCCGGCCCCGCCCCCCCGCTCTGCGCACGCGCCCCGCGGCCCGCCGGCCCGGCCCCGCCCCCAGCTCCGCCCCCAGCCCCGCCGGGCCCGGGCGTGCGTGCGCGTGCACGCGGGCGCCGTGCGCGCTCCCGGGGCCCGCGGGCGCGCGCGCGCGGGGAGGCGGGCCCCTTGCGGACGCTCCCGGGCCGGCTCTGCGCGCGGCGGCCCAGGCGCCATGGAGGGGGACGCGGCAGGTGGCGGCGGCGGCGGCCCCCCGGGGCCCCCCGAGCCCGAACCCGACGCCGAGGCGGCCGCGCGGGCCCAGGCCGAGTTCGCGGCGCTGTACGGGCCGGCGCTGCGGGCGTCCGGCGTCCCCGAGCGCTACTGGGCGCGCCTCCTGCACAAGCTGCAGCACGAGGTGCGCGGGGTGGGGGGTGGGCGGTGGGCGGTGGGGGGCAGGGCCGGGGGGCGTGGGGTGGGGATGGGGCGCTGGGTGGGGGGGCGCGCTGGATGGGGGATGGGACGCGGGGCGGGGGGATAGGCGCTCTGGGCGGGGGAGGGGCGCAGGGCTGGGAGGGGGAGGGCGGGGAGGCGGGATGGGGGTCTGGGGGACCCCCGGCCAGGCCCTGGCTCCTGCCCCCACGTTGCTGTCCAGGGCCCGCAGCGTGCGTGGTCCACGCACCCCCCACCCCGGGGCGCCCGGCGCTGGCGTCAGAGCGCTGGAGAGGCTGGGCGGGGTGGGGGACCGGGGTGCGCCCGCTCCTGCTTTGGGTGGGGGGCGACCCCCGGGGAGGGGGCGGGGCCTTACTCCTCCTCTGCTCAGGGATCCCCCCTGGTGGTGCCGGGGGACGGGTCTTGGGCTGTCCGGCTTCTACTTGGGTCCCTGCCCTGAGCCCCTGCCTCGCCCTCCCCGCCCCACCCACCCCCGCTGCAGATGTGGGAGGGGGCTCCTAGGAGCTGGAGAGCTGAGGGTGACGACTTGGGGCGCCGGCGAGGTGGCACCCGCCCTTCCCGGCTGGTCCGGTCCTGCCCGGAGCCCCAGGCGGGTCCCGCCTCCCTGGGACTCGCCCTTGGTCCCGCCCGCTTGTCCCTGGCTTGCTCTGGCCAGGCTGTGGGGGGACCCCAGCTGTGGTGGGCCAGGATAGAGGCGCCTGGCCAGGGTGGTCACTCTGCGGGCGCGGGTGGCCGTGGCCCCCTGCTGTGTGCACCAGCACCCCAGGAGCCAGCCCCACGCCCGTCACCCCAAGGAGAGGAAGGAGCCTTGGAGCCCCCTGGGAGTGGGTGAAGGCTCTCACAGCACCCCTCTCCCCTCAGCTTTGGGGTGCAGGGCCGAGTCCCACCTCGGGGCCTCTCCACATGTCTCTCATGCCTGGCCAGGGGCCATGTGGTCCTTCCCCCCCACACCCCGACACTGTGTGGGTCTGGGGGCTCCATCCCGGGCTATTTCAGCTGCCTGCATGCTGGGGCTGGTCGCTCCCCTGGGGGACACCCCCATACCCGGGAGAGGTGCTCGGGGCTGCCAGGACCCATCACTCCCTGTGATGCTTCCGGGGGGGGGGGGGGGCTGGCAGCCGGTCTTGAAATCCTCAGGGTCACAGCTGGACCCTCGGCCCCTGTGGCCAAGGCAGGGGCCCCCGGAATGCACTCACGAGTCCAGCAGACCTGTGGAGCTCGGGGGGGAGGGGTGCCGGGAGTGTGGGGTCCTGCTGCAGCACCCACGTGTTGTGGCCCCCAGGTCCTGGACGCCGGGGAGATGTTTGGGATCATGCAGGTGCAGGAAGCGGAGGAGGAGGAGGCCGGGGACGCCGGGGGCACCGCGCGGCAACGGCCCAGCCCGGGCTCCGAGGTCTGCTACAAGGTCATCGTCACCCACGAGGACGGGCTCCGCGCCGATGACCCCAACAGGTGGGGCCCCGCGCCGGGCGGGCCCTGGGGGTGCCGGAGAGGGGTGGCAGGGGGGCGGCCCCCAGAGCCCCTCACCCCGGCCGTGCCCGCAGCATCTTCCTCATTGACCACGCCTGGACCTGCCGCCTGGACCACGCCCGGCGGCAGCTCCAACAGATGCCGGGGCTGCTGCAGCGTATGGCCAGCCTGATGGGCATCGCCTTCCACGGCGAGCTGCCCCGCGCCCACGTTGTGGACCAGGTGCTCGAGGAGATGTGGAAATACAACCAGACCTACCAGCTGGCCCACGGGGTGAGCGGCCTGGCAGGGTGGCCGGGGCAGGGCCCTCTCCTCTGCCTTCCTCCCCCAACGCACGTTCCAGGCCGCACCCCGGTCTTACTCAGGGGAAGATGGATTTCTTAGAACCTCAGCTGGGATGTCGTTGCCACCGGGAAGTCCTCCCTGATTGCAGCAGTCCACCTCTCCCCCCCCACACACACACACGCATGCACACGTGCTGCCCCCGAGCCCCCCCAGATTGGAGGGTGTGGCGTGTGGGCAGAGGCTGACCTGCGGGGCCTTCTCTGCCCCCCACCCACCCCCCCAGACGGCCGAGGAGAAGGTGCCGGTGTGGTACATCATGGACGAGTTCGGGTCTCGCATCCAGCACTCGGACACCCCCAGCTTCGGCCTGGCCCCGTTCTTCTACACCCCCCAGGAGGCGGCCTACAGCCTGCTCTGGCCCCTGCGGGACCTGGCCACCGGCGGTGAGTTGCCCCCGCCCTGCCCCGAATCTCTCTCTCACACACACACACCCGCTGTGAACACGTGTGTCCCTGACGCGGCCACGCGTGTCCCATGCAGAGGAGGTGACGCGGGACTTCGCCTACGGCGAGACCGACCCCCTGATCCGGAAGTGCATGCTCCTGCCGTGGTTCCCTGCTGACCTGCAGGACATCAGCTGCCACACGCCGGAGCCGCCCGACCAGCACTACCAGGTGTGGGGGGGGGCAAGGCACCCGTTGGTGGGAGGGGGCAGGCGGCCTCAGGAACGGCAGCACACACCGAACGGCCGCCAGGGACCAGCCGCAGTCGCAGCCTTGGGCAGCGCGGGGTGCTGGCCCCCAGGCCGTGTGGGCACAGGGAGGCGGGGCGGGGGGGGCCTCACTTCCCTCCCAAGCCCCTCGGGGGACGGGGTGAGTTCTCCCTCCTAAGGCGGCAGCAGGCAGGCACACTGGAGGTGCCCGGGCACCCAACTCACTCGGGGTCGCCCAGACTCGGGGGCTGAGGCCGCGGGGTCAGCCCGTCAGCATCGCGCCCAGGCCGGCCGTGTGCCCCCTCTGGGCGCCCCCACCCGGCCGCCTAGGGGGATGGAGCCTGCACAGCCTGGGGTCTGCAGTCACCCCCGGGCCTGTTCCCGGCACCAAGGCTGGAGTGATCCCCACGCTGGTGGGTGTGTCCCAGAGTTAAGACAGTAGGAAGGGGCTGGAGTGGTAGCGGGGAGGGCGTTTGCCTTGCACACAACCGACCTGGGTTCGATTCCCAGCGTCCCATATGGTCCCCTGAGCACCGCCAGGAGTAACTCCTGAGTGCAGAGCCGGGAGTAACCCCTGAGCATCGCGGGGTGTGACGCAAAAAGCTAAAAAAAAAAAAAAACAAAAGAAGCGGCCAGGTGGGGAACAGACCTGCTGTCCCTGGCCACGGGACGCTGGTGGCTCGGGACACGGGGCTGCGGGACGGGCGCTGGCGGGCAGTGCCAGGCTCTCACCGGGCTGTGGTTCGCAGGCAATCCTGCAGGAGAGCAAGGAGACGCTGCCGGTGCTCATCGAGACACCCACGTATTCCCGCGAGCACATCTTCAAGTAGGGGCCCGGTGCTGGTGGGGACGGCGGGGAGCTCATCGGCGTCTCGGGGGGCCGTGGGTGGGGGCGGCCGCCCAGTGCCCTGACGCCGCCGCCCCCAGGGTGCACACGGACGTGCTGCAGGTGTATCAGAACCTCACGCACCCGCGCTTCGTCTTCACCTCGCGGGAGGCCGAGGCCGACATCCTGCACCACTTCTCCCACTTCAAGGACTACAGGTGAGGTGCCACGCCGCTGCCGGCCCCTCGCGGCTGGCGCCCACCGCTGACCCCGCCGCTGCCCCTCGGCAGGAGTTTCAGCCGGGAGCGGCCGCACGTGATGCTGAACCAGTTTCCCTGCGAGAGTCTGCTCACGGTCAAGGACTGCCTGGCGGCCGTGGCCCGGCGCGTGGCGGGCCCCGAGGGTCCGGCCTGGCTCCCCCGAACCTTCAACCTGCGCACGGAGCTGCCCCAGTTCGTCAGCTACTTCCAGCAGCGGGAGAAGCGGTGAGCGCCCACGCAGGCTCAGGCGTGCACGCACACGGACACACTCACGCACACACGTGATGCCTACGTGCCCGCACACAGACACATGTACACACACACACACGGGCACTCACGTGCCACACAGACCCGCGCGCGTGGCGAGGGACCCCCCGCCCAGCTGTGCTGTGCCCCCAGGGGAGAAGACAACCACTGGATCTGCAAGCCCTGGAACCTGGCGCGCAGCCTGGACACGCACATCACCAGGAACCTTCACAGCGTCATCCGGCACCGCGAGAGCACCCCCAAGGTGCGCCCGCCCCCGCCCCCCGTGGCCCGGGCTTCTTTCTGGTGGGGGGTGGGGAGTGGGGTGGGCCCGACGGTGACTGACGGCGGCGCGTCCCCGGCCCCGCAGGTGGTGTGCAAGTACATCGAGGACCCGGTGCTGTTCCTGCGCGAGGACGTGGGCCGCGTCAAGTTCGACCTCCGCTACGTGGTGCTGCTACGCTCCGTCGACCCGCTGAGGCTCTTCGTCTACGACGTCTTCTGGCTGCGCTTCTCCAACCGGTGCGTGTGCTGCAGGGCCCCCGTGCGCGCCCCGGGCCTCCCCGCTGTGCCGCCCGCTCACCCCTGTGTGTCCCTCTGTGCGTCTTGTTTGTCCGTCCGTCCACGCCAGGCCCTTCTCGCTCGACGAGCTGGACGACTACGAGAAGCACTTCACCGTCATGAACTACAAGCCGGACGCGCCCCTGAAGCAGGTGGGAGGGGCGGGGCCGGCGAATCTGGGGGCGCCGGGACCCCCCCCCCCCGCCCCCGCCCACCCCGGGCAGGCGTGAGGGGCGGCGGCGGCAGTGCTGGCCACAGTCCTGTCACTGAGTCGCCCGCAGGGAGCCCCCGGCCTGACCGGCCTGTCTGCACAGGTCCACTGCCAACAGTTCGTGCCCGAGTTCGAGAAGCAGTACCCCGACTTCCGCTGGAAAAAGGTTCAGGTGAGCCCCCCGGGGCCACGGCAGGCAGGCAGGCGGGTGGGACAGGGCGGGGCGCGGCCAGCTCGGCCCCGCCACCCGCCCCCTCATGCCCCGCCCGGCCCCGCAGGAGTCCATCTTCCAGACCTTCATCGAGCTCCTGCAGGCCGCCAGCTCCCGGCCGCCGCCCCTGGGCCTGTGCGGGTATCCCTCTTCCCGTGCCGTGTACGCCATCGACCTCATGCTGAAGTGGGACCGCCGCCCCGATGGTGAGATAGCACCCCCCAACAGGCGAGGGAGGGTGCCCAGGCCTGGCCCAGCCCCGCCGACCGGACCTGCCCACCGCCCGCCGTGCCCCCAGGGACGCGGACGATGCAGCCGCAGATCCTGGAGGTGAACTTCAACCCCGACTGCGAGCGCGCCTGCCAGTTCCACCCCACCTTCTTCAACGACGTCTTCAGCACCCTCTACCTGGACGACTTCGAGTGCTGCAACGTCACCCGGCTCACCTAGGGCCCGCCCGGGCCCCCCGCCCGCAGAGCCGCTCCGACTGTCTCGGTCTGTCCCGCACACGTGTCCGTGGGTCCGCCTGTCTCTCCTCCCTCGTTTCTAGGACGTGGCTGGTGGGCTCTTGTCGGAAGCCAGAGGGGTTCTTGGAGCGAAACTGGACATCCGCGCGTCCCCCCCAGCGGTCAGGCTGTCCTGGTCCGACCAGGTCTGGGGATCGGGGCACCCCCTCAGGGGTCTTTCCCCTGCGGGGGGTACAGGCTGTGTCGTCCTCTGTTTGGGATCCATTGTTCCACATTAAAAGTGTTCGCTTTCGTTTCCTCTGCCTCAGTTTCCCTTTGGGGGTAGCCCTGGGGCGTGCGGGGGCAGGGCACTGGCACCTGGGCCCCCGCCACCGCTGTGGGCACGTACCAGGGGCATCTCAGGGCACTAGAGCTGGGACCTTCCTGCTGCAGCCACCAGGGGGCGGCCCGGTGGACCAGAGAAGGCGCGAAAAGAACCAGGTTTGGAGGGTCAGAGGGGAGACGGCGGGCTCCATCCCTGGCACCCCACGGGGGCCCCAGAGCACCACCTGGTGTGGCAAAAAAAAAATACAAAAAAAACGCACGCGAGAGGGAAACGGGGGGGCACGGGTGCTGGAACGCTTGCACGGGTGCCAGAATGCTGCATGAAGCCTGACCGTGAACACCTCCCCGTGATTCAGTAAATAAGAAACACGACTCGTGCGCCAGGCCAGCTCGAGGGAGTCGGGGTTCCCGCCGAACCTGGGGACAGGCTCAGGCCCAAAGTTCCCGAACCCCAACTGGGCTCCCAGTGCAGAGTCAGGGCCCAGCCTGCATCACAGCCAATGGCAGGGGCTGGTCCCCAGGGCTCAGCTCTGTGGGACCCAGGGGTGGGGCTGGAGGGGAGGCTGGGCTGCTGGCCCGCGCCATGGCACCCCTGGTGACTGGAGGTTAACAGCCAAGCAGAAGTGGGACCGCCGTCAGGGCCGTGGCCCCCCTGTGTTGGTCATCTCTTGCAGAGCCTTACGAGGGCCTGGAGAAGGGCGGCTGGGTCCTGGGCTGGCATGGCCGGAGGGTGCACCCCAGGTGAACAGGCCAGCTCTCTCTGGACGTGAGAAGTTGGAAGTAGCGTAATGGGGTTTGGGGTTTGGGTTTTTTGGTTGCATTTTTTTTTTTGGAGTACCACGCTTTATGCAAGTGAGAGAAGGAATCCGGAATTCTGACCTCTGTCGTTGATCAAGGATCAGCGACGCTGCCTTATTTGCCAAAGCAAGTCAAAAATCAGACGGGCCGGACACATAATGCGATTTGGAGATGACCGCTGGACTAGAGCCGTTACTGACTGGATTCTGTGGGACGTCAAAAGATCTCGGTCCAGCCGTCACCTACGAGATGGTCAGACTTCTTCGTCACGACCCTGAACGAACGGTTTGAGGCTCTTTGTGTTCCTGGAGCGAGCAGACGCCATTGGGCTACTCTAGCACGCGACAGGGACGAATGGAGACGTGACGTGCCCGCTCGAGCAAATCGATGAGCAATGGGATGACAAACAGTACAAGTGATTTTTTTTTTGATTTGGGGGCCACCCCTGGCGGTGCTCAGGACCTTCTCCCGGCTCTGCACTCAGGGGTCACTCCTGGCGGGCTCAGGGCACCATATGGGATGTCGCGGATCAAACTCAGTCCAGCCGTGTGCAAGGCAAACGCTTGCCTGCTGTCCCATCACTCGGCTTAGCTCTGCCCGCCGAGAGCACTGTAGGGCAGGGTGGGGTGGGTGCGGCCTGGGCCACGCTCCTGCCCCCCACCCCCCACCCCGACCCGGGGCCGGGCAGGCGGGAAAGCGCGTGTGGAAATGAGGCCTCCGCTGGTGGAAAACGTCAGGAACTTTATTATCAAACAGAAGTTTCCGGTTTCCCACCCTCCCCCCACTCAGCAAGGGGCGCAGAGGGCGCCCGGGCCGGGGGCCGCGGCTGCCCCCCACATGCCCGGCCGGGGCGGGGCCCTCACTCGGGCAGCCGGCGGCCCCCGCGCCAGCCCCGGTTGTCCCGCCATACGCAGTAGTTGAGGGCGGCGGCGAAGATCAGCCAGGCCAGGTAGGGGTAGAGCAGGCGGGCGGCCGGCGGGCTCACCCGGTGCCAGGCCACGGTCGTGGCGGCCGCCGCCCCGCCGGTCAGCAGGAGATCCGCCAGGGCCTGCGGGGAAGCGGGAGAGGAAGGGGATGCCTGAGCACCCGGCCGAGGCCCCACCCCCGTCTGCCTCAGTTTCCCCATCTGACAAACGGGAACCATCTCCCGGGTCTGAGCTCAGCATAGGGTCAGCCCCACCCCAGTCTCTGCCTCAGTTTCCCCATCTGCCAAACGGGAACCATCGCCCGGGCCTGAGCTCAGCAGCATGGGGTCAGCCTCACGCCAGTCTCTGCCTCAGTTTCCCCATCTGCAAAATGGGAACCATCACCCGCCCGGGCCTGAGTTCAGCACGGGGTCTATGTGGGGGTCCCTGTAGCAGCCTCCCCTCACCCCAACTCTTCCCTAGAGAACCAGCAGGGGGAGTCCTGGTCCCAAGAACTAGCCGGGAGGGGCCGGGGACCCAGTGCAGCCAGGAGGGCTCTTGCCCTGCCCGGGGTCCACCTGGGTTCGATCCCTGGCACACCATATGAGCCCGCCCCCTGAGCCCACCAGCCCACCAGGAGCAACCCCTGAGCACAGAGTCAGGAGCAAGCCCTGAGCATGGTTGGGTGTAGCCCCCCAAAGCAAAACTAGCCATAAGCCAAGCACCTCCCGGGACCCCCGCCCCACACCCGTCCCCCCATGCCACTCTCCAGGACACCTCGGGGGACACGCAGGCCACTCACCCAGCCCATCTGCCGCTGGCCGAAGAAGAGCGGGGGCCACGCCCAGTTGAGGGCCAGCTGTCCCGCGTAGAGGCCCAGGGGCACCACGGCGTCCTCCGAGAAGCCCCCCACCTCTTTCCAGACCATGTAGGAGCCGTACCTGGGGCAGAGGGGAGCAGTCAGCACCCTGCTGGGTGGCCCTGGGGCGGCTGCCCGCCCTCTCTGGGCTGTCTTCTCCCAAGGGGTTGCTGCGGAGGCTGGCAGTGCTGAGGGCATGCCTGGCACAGGGACTGTGATGGTGTCTGCCAGCACTGCCAACATCGTGGGAACCGTGAACAGGAGGGGGTGGGACATGTGAGCGGGAATCCAAGGTCAGCAGAGAGCCCGGGTGGGGTGTGCGTGTGGGGGAGGGGTGGGGGGCTGAACACCCCAGAGCCCTGAGCCCACCCCGGGCCGTGCCCACCCTCCCTTCATCCCCACAGTGCCATGGGCCGGCTCCCAGTCAGGTCGCCTACAAGCCAAGGCCAGCGCAAGGAAACGGCCCTTAGGCTCCCGGCCAGCGGTCAGCCAGGAACACCAGGCCAGGGCCCACGGCGGCCGTTTCTTCTGGGAGAGGCTGGGCCTTGTGGCGTGAGGAAGCTTTCTCAGAGTCACAGACCACAGGGGGACCGGGGGTCTCATTCCCGTAAAAACCCCAGGTGGAGGGCTGGAGCGATAGCACAGTAGGGAGGGGGTTGGTCTTGTACCCGGCTGACCTGGGTTTGATCCCCGGCATCCCATAGGGTCCCCCGAGCACCGCCAGGAGTAATTCCTGAGTGCATGAACCAGGAGTAACTCCTGTGCATCACTGGGTGTGATCCAAAAAGCCAAATTTAAAAAAAAAAAAACCTCCGGGGCTGGAGCGATAGTACAACAGGTAGGGCGTTTGCCTGGCACAAGGCCAACCGGGGTTCGATTCCCAGCATCCTATAGGGTCCCCTGAGCACCGCCAGGAGTGACTCCTGGGTACACAAGCCGGGAGTAACCCCTGAGCATCGCCAGGTGTGACCCAAAAGACAAAATAAATCAATAAATAAGCACTGTAGCACTGTCCTCCCGCTGTTCATGGATTTGCTCGAGCAGACACCAGTAACGTCTCCATTGTGAGACTTGTTGTTACTGTGTTTGGCATCTTGATTATGCCACGGGGAGCTTGCCAGGCTTTGCCGTGAGGGCGAGATACTCTCGGTAGTTTGCCGGGCTCTCCGAGAAGGGGCAGAGGAATCGAACCCAGGTCGGCCACGTGCAAGGCAAACACCCTACCCCAAATAAATAAATAAATAAATAAATAAATATTTTTTAAAAATCTCGGGTGCCGGGGCTGGAGCGATAGCACAGTGGGTCGGGCGTTTGCCTTGCACGCGGCCGACCCGGGTTCGATCCCCAGCATCCCATATGGTCCCCTGAGCACCACCAGGAGTAATTCCTGAGTGCAGAGCCAGGAGTGACCCCTGAGCATTGCTGGGTGTGACTCAAAAAGGCAAAAAAAAAAAATCTCGGGTGCAGATCTGGCCCTGGACCCCGGCCACCACCCTCCCCTCCCTCCCCCAAGGCCCCTTGGCAACGCCCCCAGCCCCTGCAGCGAAGGCAGAGGCCCTGGTGGCTCCTCCGGGTGCAGTTCCCACCGCGGCCACCAGAGCGCGCCCTCCCGCCCGCCCGGCGCCTCCTTTCCTCTGTCCTGGGCAGCGCTGGGCCCCGTGTCCAGCCCAGAGTTTGTGAAAACCGAGCGAGAGCGTGGGACAGCGGGGGCGCCTGCATGTATGCTGCCGCTGTTGCTGCTGCCCACCCACGCCTGGCGGGTGCCCGCCCCCCACCCCCGGCCCAGTTAGGGACGCTGCCAGGGGGCCGGCGTGGACTGGACCGGTCACTACCCGCGCCAGGAAGCGCAGAGGGCAAAGCTCGGTTGTGCAACCGGGGGGTGGGGGGCAGGGGGGTCCCCAAGCTGCCACCTACCCCATGGCCGAGTAGAGCGTCCCCCAGACGGGCCCCAGCGTCCAGCGGGGCGGGTGCCACGACGGCTTCTGCAGGCCGGCGTACCAGCGGAGACCCTCGCCCCGGACGTAGTGGGCGCCCAGGAAGCCCCCCAGGCTGGGCGCCAGAGTGAAGCCCACTGCGGGCACCCAGGGCGGGGCCATGGCGGCTGCAGCTGTGGTTCTGGAAAGTTCTGAAAGAGAAGATGAGCGGGAGGTGTATGTGTGTGTGGGGAGGGGGTCTCTCCTGGGCTGGGGTCAGCCTCCCTCTCAGACCCCGGGGCCGATGCATCATATCAGGGTCCCCCTAAAGCCCTCTCCCTTTCATCCTGGATGAGACAAGAGAGGTGGGGGGAGGGTGGCCCCAGTCAGCCCCCAGGCGCCAGCCGAGGTCTCGCACTCAGCTCCTGCCCCCAGCGGGTAGCCCTGCTCTCAGCCGCACCCTGACCTTGGGCCTCTGCAGGCAGACACGGCACCAGGCCAGTGCTAGCCCGTGCCAAGCCATGTGTCCCCCGCCCACTATCTATTCTTCCTCCGGCATTCATTCATTTACAGTGCATCCACTCATTCATCTCTTTTTTTTTCTTTTTGGGTCACACCCGGCGATGCACAGGGGTTACTCCTGGCTCTGCACTCAGGAACTACCCCTGGTGGTGCTCAGGGCACCCTATGGGATGCTGGGAATCGAACCCGGGTTGGGCCGCGTGCAAGGCACACGCCCTACCCGCTGTGCTGTTGCTCCAGCCCCTCGCTGACTCATCCTGCCTTCATTTCTTTGTCTGGCATTCACTTGTCTTGTAGTCATTCGTCTATTTGTCTTGAATTCATTCATTCATCTTGCATTAATTCACGCATTCACCCCGAATTCGTCATTTGACGCTTGGCCTCATACTGATCTGCAAATCCCTGCTCCCAACTGACTTGAGCTCATCGCTCTGGCTCTTGGGGCTCGGCCCAGTGGAGGAGCCCATCCCGGCACGACCTTCCATTCCTGGCCGGACTCAGGGCACACAGGGCCCCACTCAGGCCCAGAGCTGTCACCCTCTGGCTGTCCACGGGGCCTACCTGGTTGATATTTATACCTGGATATTTGCGTCCTATTTTATTATTATTTTTTTGGCTTTTTTTTTTGGGAGGGATCACACCTAGCAATGCTCAGGGGTTACTCTTGGCTCATGCACTCAGGAATTGCCCCTGGCGGTGCTCGGGGGACCCTACGGGATGCTGGGAATCGAACCCGGGTTGGCCGCGTGCAAGGCAAATGCCCTAACCGCTGTGCTATCGCTCCAGCCCCTTGCGTCCTATTTTAAAAAGTGATTGACAGGGAAATGTCAAATGTCGGGGCGGGGGGGGGAGCAGCCAGGCTGTTTGAACTGAAGCCTGGACACCCCCTGACCGGGTCTGGGTTCTCCCTTCATAAAACGGGGGGCCGTGCTCCTGCAACCACGCCAGGATCTGCTGAACCTGGAGGTGTCCGTTGGCAAGGGACAAGGACCCACACCGGGTGGCCAGGGGACAGACTCCAGACCCACACGCCAGTCTGGGCCCAGCATCAGGATAGGGGCCTGGGATTGAGCAGGGGACAGCGCCCAGGCAGGACGCAGTGAGTGACTGAATCTAAAGTCACGTGTGGGGGCCAGAGAATAGCACAGCAGGGAGGGCGTTTGCCTTGCACGCGACTGAGTGACCGCAATCCCCAGCATCCCACAGGGTCCCCCGAGCACCTCCAGGAGTCATTCCTGAGTGCAGAGCCAGGAGGAACCCCTGAGCATCACCAGGTATGACCCAAAACGCCAAAAAGAAAAAAAAAAGGGCCAGAGAGATAGCACAATGAGTAGGGCATTTGCTTTGCGCGCGGCCAGCCTGGCCGAGCTGCGTTCAATTCCTCCACCCCTCTCGGAGAGCCCAGCAAGCTACCGAGAGTATCTCGCCCGCGCGGCAAAGCCTGGCAAGCTCCCCGTGACGGATTTGAGATGCCAAACACAGTGACAACAAGTCTCACAATGGAGACGTTACTGGGCCCGCTCGAGCAAATCGATGAACAACGGGAGGACAGTGTTGCAGTGATACAGCAATATGGTCCTCCGAGCCGGCCCTGAGCAATGTCTGAGTGCAGAGCCCCGAACACATACACACAGCAAAGGTGAAGCCCAAAATTTAAAAAAATAAAAGTTTTAATAAAAATTAAATTAGATAGAGAAGGGAGCACCAAGTAAAGGGTGTTGGGAGGATCCTCCCAGGATGGGAGAAGCATGCTGAAAGTAGACTATAGACCGATCATGATTGCCACTCAATGCCTCTTTTGCAAACCACAGCACCCAAAAGGAGAGAGAGAAAACAAAAGGGAATGCCCTGCCACAGAGGCAGGGTGGGATGGGGGGATGGGGGTGGGAGGGATACTGGGACCCGTGGTGGTGGAAAATGGGCACTGGTGGAGGGATGGGTGTTTGATCATTGTAGAATTGAAACCCAAGCACAAAAATTTGTAAGTCTACAACTGTACCTCATGGTGTCTCACTAATAAAAATTTAAGAAAAACTTAAATTAAAAAATAAAAACCGGGGGGCCAGACGATAGCACAGCGGTAGGGTGTTTGCCTTGCACGCAGCCGACCCGGGTTCGATCCCTGGTATCCCATATGGTCCCCCAAGCACTGCCAGAAGTAATTCCTGAGCATTGCTGGGTGTGACCCCAAAAGCAAAAAAAAAAAATTTTTTTAATAAAATAAATAAATAAAAACCGAGGACCGGAGAGACAGGACAGCGGGGAGGGCACTTGCCTCGCACGTGGCCAACCCAGGTTCAAGTCTCAGCGTCCCTGAGGACTCCCTGGTGTGGCCCCCAAACAAAACAAGAGTCCCTGGAAATACAGGTGCAACCTGCGTGCCCCCACCCCAGGGCCCCCAGGTCCTCGGAGGGGCTGGAGCCGCGGGCCTCGAGGTCCACCACCCCCGCTGCCACCCAGGGCGCGCGAGCCGAGCCGCGGGGGGTCCCGGGGCCCTGCCCGGCTGCTGGAAGCAGCCCCCGCAGGTGGCGCGCGACCCCCGGGAGCAGCAGCAGCCGCGGCGCAGAAGCAGAGCGACCCCTGGCGGGCGCGTGTGGCACTGCAGCGCCCCGCCAGCTCCCCGACCAGGTGCGCGAAGCCCCCCGGAGCGCATCGCACGGACGAATCAGAGCTGGAAGCGACCTGCGAGCAGATGGCAGCGGCGCCCACTGCCCTTCCCGGGAAGAGCCGGCCAGCGCCGGCTGCCAGGGAGCTGCCCCTTCGCGGCCACTGACCTCCGCGGCCTGCAGCTCGCGGTCCCAGTCCCCCGCCCCCCACCACGCCAGCCCCCGCCGTGGGATGGACACGGCCACCTCCGTTCCATCCCGCCCTCGCCCCGCGTCTCCAAGGGGCGTGACGCCAACGGGATCCCTGGGGCCGCGGCGAGAGGACAGCAGGGAGGGAGGGCGCTGGGCTTGCACACCCAGCTCGATCGGAAACCCGGGGGTCCCCTCTGGACCCCGGGGCCGCGTCACCAGAGCGCAGGGCCAGGAGCAAGCCCCGAGCACGGTCGGGCGCGGTGTGGGGGATAGGAAGGGTCGTGGCCCCCCGACCAAAGAAATCAAAAACAGGGGCTGGGGACATAGGGCAGTGTGTCGGGCTGGGCATGGGAGCTGGGGGTCCCCACTGCACCCCACCCGCCCTCCTAGGGGGCCTCACTGCTGGGGGCTGGAGAGAGGCCAACAGGCTGGGCGCAGCTTTGCACGGGGAGACCCTGGCACTGCCGGGTTCCCCCCAAATGCCCTGAGCACTGCTTCGTGAGGCCACGCCCCATCAGGTGGGTGGGGGGCCCTGGGACCAGCCCACCGCCTTGTCCCCCCTCCCGAGAGCCTTGCTCCTCACTGACAAGGAGACATAGCCCCCTGCCCTCGCCCCGGTCTGCTTCCTGACCCAGGGGACACCTGGTGGCAGGTACGGGGACCCGGGCAGGGTCCAGCCCTTTAGGTGCGTCCTAGCCGGAGACCCCAGGGCCCCCACCACCGGTGCGGGAGGGAGCCGGGGGGCACCCCAGAGCGGCGCCCGGGTACTCCAAGGCCTGGCACGGGCCCTGGCGCCCCAACCGTCCCGCTGCTTCCCTCTGCTGGAAACGGGGTGCCCCAAGCGGGGCGGGCCCCGAGTCCCCGGGGTGTTTCACTCATTCCGCCCGCGCGCGCTGGCTCGCCGGCCCCTCCCGCGCGCGCCTCCCCGGGGCCCGCGGGCTGGGCGCGGCGGGGTGGGGTGCCAGGGGCGCGCCGGGGCGGGGCGCGGCGCCCGGGGACCCCCCACCCACCCCCGGCGGGATCCGGCGGCCGCAGCGGCGGGAGGCCGGGCGCGCCGAGAGCCGAGCGCCTCCCGCCTCAGTTTCCCCGCCTCGCGGGGTCCCCCCCCGCGGCCCACCTCCCGCGCGGGCACGCGGACTCCCCGGCTCACCAGCGCCGCCGCGATCCGCTCCCCGAAGCTTCTGCGCAGGGGGCGAAGGTGGTGGCCGAGGTCTCCGGGCCGCCCCGCCCCGGACACGCCCCGGACACGCCCCGGACACGCCCACCCCGCCTTCCGGGCCCCGCCCCGCGCCCCAGGCCCCGCCCCGGACACGCCCCTCGCAGGCTCCGCCCCCGGCGGGAGCGGTGGGGTGAGAGGCGCGGCTCGGAGCCGGGCGCACGCGGCCCCAGGGCGCAGGCCGCACCCCTCCCGCTCCGGGGCGCACCCTCCCTGCGGGGGGCCCGCGGCGTGGGCGCTCGGGGGCGAGGCCCCCCATCTCCGGCTCTGTAGAACAGACCCGAGCTCAGGGGGGCGTAATAGAGGGTCGGGAGAGGGCGGGCACGACCCCCGAGCCTCGGCACCCCGCACCCCGCGTCTGCACGCGCGCGGCCCTGCCCCCGCGCCACCCTTGGCTGACTTGGCCGCCCGGCGCCCCTCGGCCTAAGCGGACCCAAGTGCCCAAACTGGTCCGCCTGGGGCCGAGGGGAGGTTCGGCTGCTTCTCCCGGGGAGGAGGAGGAGGAGGGCGGCGGCGGCCCCCACCCCCCGCCCCGGGCGCTGCGGGGTCCCAGGCCACTGTCTCGGGGTCCCAGGCCACTGTCTCGGGGTCCCAGGCCACTGTCTCGGGGTCCCAGGCCACTGTCCCGAATGCTCCAGTCCCCCCGCCTTGCCCTGGGTTTTGTTTGGCAGCGCGGTGGGGGGTGTTTGGGGGGCCGCGTCAAAGGGTAATGCGGGGGGCGCTCGTGCTGGGGGTCGCCCCTGGCAGGCTTCCTCCCACTCGGACCCTGCGCTCAGCCCACAGGGCGGCGGGAACCTCTTCCCGGGTCCCTGAAGGCGCCGAGTCCTCCTGGCACTGCGCCCCCCTGGCTGCCAGCCCCGCCCCCTTCCTGCCGGCGCTGCCCGCGCGCGCGCGGGGTGGCCGGGCGGGGGGACTCTCCTCCCCCGGAAGTCTGGTGGCCAGGGGGGACCAGGCAGCACCCGCAGCCCACCCCACCCCTCGCCCCTGGCTGTCACCCTAGCGGCCGGGTCCACGCGGGCACCCCCGGGAGGCAGACCTCTCTGCACCCAAACAGTTGCTGTTCGTTGATGCCCAAGTGAGAGTGCAAGCCTAAGCCCCCAAGGAGGTGACCCCTCACGGAGGAGATCCCTGTGTCCCCCAGGGCCCAGCTGTCGCCCTAGAATCCCACGCAGCTCAGGACGACCCCCACCTCCGTATCCCTGGCAGCCCCCCAGTGCTTCTGGCTTCTTCCTGTTCAACCTTAACAAGCCCCCCCCCAAAAAAAACCCTAAACTGCACCCTTCTGAGCAGAGGCCAGACCCCTCACTGGCCCCCTAACTGCCAACCCTCCGTCCCTGACCCCGCCACACCCCTCCTCTGCTCAGGACCCTCCCAGGCCTGAGGGTCGGGGATGGGAGTCACAAACCCCCTCACCCACCCCCCACTTCTGTGTCAGCCCCCTAACCCCACTGAGAATTTCCCTCAACCTTAACCCTGTATCTCTGCACAGCCAGCCTGGCTTTCTAGAACTTTCCCCGAGACCGGGCTCAGGCTTGGGCTGGCCCCACACTCAGCCAGC
Source organism: Sorex fumeus (assembly GCF_029834395.1). Lineage (NCBI taxonomy): Eukaryota > Metazoa > Chordata > Mammalia > Eulipotyphla > Soricidae > Sorex > Sorex fumeus. Next base: position 5,919,588 of record NW_026606182.1, on the reverse strand, counting down.
TCCAGAGCACTGTCATGGGGGCCCCTTTGGGGGGACCTGCAGGAAGCTTGGGAGGACGCCGGGTGCCCCTTCCGATCAGCGTGGTGAGGTCAGGGACAGCCCCACGGCCACTCGGCTCATGCAGTGGACTCTCTCTCTCTCTCGGCCTGTGTCATGTTAGGCGCCTGCTCTCACTGGGGCTCTGGAACCTTCTTTCCCTCTGTGTTGTGTTGGTGACTCACAGGCTGCTCGCCTGCCTTTCCCAGGATGGCCGCCTGCCGTCCACGCCTTTCGAGCTGTTTTCTTCCCTTTTCCGTGCGTAGGAAACCTTCTCCGTTATTATCATTCATCGTCTCTGTTTTTCATGGGGGAGGTTCAGCAAAGGACACACAACACCAGTGCAGGGGTCCGGAGAGATAGCACAGCAGGGAGGGCCCTTGACTTGCACACCCTCAACCTGGGCTGGATCCCCGGCACCCCCTAGGGCCCCCCCAAACCCCAGCCAGAAGTCATCCCTGAGCACGGAGTCAGGAGTAAGCCCTGAGCATTACCAGGTGTGGTCAGGAAAAAAAAAAAAAACTTCTGTTCATTTTGGTGTTTTTGTTCTGGGCCCACACCCAGAAGTACTCAGGTGTTACTCCTGACTCTGTGCTCAGGAATCACACCTGTTGGTGCTCAGGGGACCCTATGGGATGCCGGGGATCAAACCCGGTTGGCTGCATGCAAGGCAAACACCCTCCCCACTGTCCTGTTGCTTCAGTCCCCTGACACTTCTGTTCATATTTGGGGGGGGGGCACACCCAGCTATGCACAGGGGTTACTCCTGGCTCTGCACTCAGGAATTACTCCTGGCGGTGCTCGGGGGACCCTATGGGATGCTGGGAATTGAACCCGGGTCGGCCGCGTGCAAGGCAAACGCCCTCCCCGCTGTGCTATCGCACCAGCCCCACTTCTGTTCATTTTGCACCGACCTTAAGAACATTCTGTGCCTAGGTGAACGCCCAGAATGCCACCAGCGCCCCGGGCGCCTCCTGGCGGGGACCCAGGGCTCCTCCCGCCAACCTCTCACTCCCTTCTGAGCCCACGCGCCCTCTGCATTCCTGCTGTCCCCCAACGGAACTGCCTGAACAGCCCAGGGGGCACACACACGCAGCTGGGCATGACAGCCTGGCACAGCCCTGGGACCCCCAGCAGGCAGGCAGAGGCGGGCGGCGCACTGGGTCACAGCCAACTCTCCTGGAGGAAGTGCCCAGAGGTGGGGCCCCTCTGTCCCCTGGCTTCCGACCTCTCTGCACCGCCCCTGTGCTGATGCCAGGAGGGGAAGTGGAGTCAGTTCCTCGGCAGCACCCGCTGCTGCCCGGCTGCCCGAGATCAAACACGGTCCCCAAGAACCAGCCCGCCCGGCGCTCCTGGCGTCCAGACAGCACTGCGCCCTGCTGGGCAGGCTTCGTCCCGTCCCTGCCGCACGCCAACCACTAGCGCCCTGTGGACCCTTAAACCCAGCTTGCACCCAGGGGGGTCCTGGGAAGCTTGCAGCAGGGATGGGGGCAAAGCCACGGCCCCTCCCTGCACAGCTCACACTCTTTTTTTTTTTTTTTGCTTTTTTTGGGTCACATCTAGCGATGCTCAGGGGTTACTCCTGGCTCTGCACTCAGGAATTACTCCTGGGGACCATACGGGATGCTGGGAATCGAACCTGGGTTGACCGCGTGCAAGACAAGCGCCCTACTTGCTGTGCTACCACTCCAGCCCCTCACACTCATTTTTTTGGGGGGTGAGGGGTCACTCTTGGCAGGGCTCAGGGTTACTCCTGGCTCTGCGTCCAGGAATCCTTTCTGGCAGTGACGGGTGCTTCAGAGATGCTACAGATCCAACCCGGGTCGGCCGCATGCAAGGCAAGCACCCTCCCTGCTGTCCTTCTGACGTAGGCAGGATAGGGAAGGCCTCCCAAGGCAACGGCCCAAGCCAACCTTGCAGAAAATGAGAAAAACAGGAACTAAGAAACCCTGATAAAACCTTGAGCCCCAACCAACCCTGAGGAGATTGGACAACTCCGCATGAAGGAAATTCCTTGAATACCCTGACTTTAGTGATTCAGCCCAAAAGAAGACCATCATCACTCCCAAACTCCCTGGTAACCTCCTTAGCAACGGACTTTTACCTAGGAAGAAGCCCCACATGGGGGGCAAGTTGGAGTAACCCTATAAAAGCCATCTTGGGGGCTGGAGAGATAGCACAGCGGGTAGGGTGTTTGCCTTGCACACGGTCGACCCGGGTTCGATTCCCAGCATCCCATATGGTTCCCTGAGCACCGCCAGGAGTAACTCCTGAGTGCAGAGCCAGGAGTAACCCCTGTGCATCGCCAGGTGTGACCCAAAAAGCAAAAAAAAAAAAAAAGCCACCTTGAACAAAGGAAGGACGCACATATGCTGCCCGAGCCCACGTGCTTTTTGCATCGACGTGGCCGAGTACATGTGTCGCCCGCATCTCCCCTCTTGAGATGTGTACTTTTTTTTTTTGCTTTTTGGGTCACACCTGGCAATGCACAGGGGTTACTGGCTCATGCACTCAGGAATTACACCTGGTGGTGCTCAGGGGACCATATGTGTTGCTGGGAATCGAACCCGGGTCAGCCGTGTGCAAGGCAAATGCCCTACTCGCTGTGCTATCGCTCCAGCCCCAAGATGTGTACTTTCATGCTTTCATGTCTAATGCTGGGATGTGTGTAGGGCTCTCTTCGTCCTTGGAGAAGTTCAACCTTGAGTGCGTTACTCTCTCTCTCTCTCTCTCTCTTCTCTCTCTCTCTCTCTCTTCCCCTCCACACTTTCAAAAACCCTCCAAATAAAATCCATTTATTAGCTGCCTATCTACTCCTGAAATTCCTTTCTGCGAGGCGAGACAAGAACCCAGTAACCCTGGGTCCTGGGTGGCAGAGGCGGATGGGGAGAAAGTGACCGTCTTTCTCCTCCCCGCTTCACAGAAGTCCCCCGTGGGGCCTGCCGACATCACTATCACTCTGGCCTCCTCGCTCACTTTTGAGCTCATTCCACCCTGTGGCTGCGGGGTGTTCAGCCAGGCACAAGCCGTCGTCCTGGGTCCGAGTGTCCCTTGTGTCATCCTCCAGTGGCCACACGGAGCAGCCACTCGGATGCAGCAGGTCTGGCCTGGGATGTGGAGCACTCACCTGGCGTGAGAGATGCCCTGGGTTCTAATCCCAGCACCAAAGAATCCACGCAAAGGAGCTGAGTGCCCCATCCGTCGTTGAGGGACCCAGTGACCCAGAGGTCTGCATCCAGGTCCTTTCTTTTGTCCTTTAGTGTTTTATTTTAGAAGGGAGTCACATCCGTGCTGCTCGGGGCTGACTTGTGGCTCTGTGCTCAGAGATGACTTCTGGCGGGGCTCGGGGGGTCGGGGCATACGTGGTCCTGAGGATCAGGCCAGGGTCAGCTGCAAGCAAGGCAAGCGTTGGACCTGCTGAGCTCGCTGACCAGCCCCATCCAGGCCGTGTCAGGCTGAAAAGTCACTTCATGTATTGTTCAGACACAGACAGCTTGTGTAGGGGCCCCGCCAGGCGCTGCTGGGAGCTGGGAGATGCAGCCACGGGGACTGGAGTTGAGGGACACCGAGCAGGAGGATGGCGCCAAGGGTTGGAGCGTCCCTGAGCACCAAGCTGGGAGTCGCCCCTAAGCACTAAGGGTGCCCCTCCACAAACAAAGCAAACAGACTTCGGGCTGGGCTTGCTCTGCCCTTGATACACGTTCCCACCCCTGATTTTTTTTTTCTGTTTGGGTCACACCCCGCTATGCTCAGGGGTTACTCCTGGCTCATGCACTCAGGAATCAGTCCTGGCAGTGCTCGGGGGACCATATGGGATGCTGGGAATTGAACCCGGGTCGGCCGCGTGCAAGGCAAACGCCCAACCTGCTGTGTTATCGCTCCAGCCCCCGCCCCTGATTTTTAATTCTTATTTATCTTTTGGTTTGGGGCCCCAGTTGTGCTCAGGGGTCACCCCTGGCTCTTCGCTCAGGACTTACTCTGACGGGCTCAGAGGACCCTATGGGATGCTGGGGATGGACCCAGGTCAGCCGCATGCAAGGCAGACGTCCTACCCCCTGTACTATCCTTCTGGCCTTACAACTCGAGTTTTGATTTTTTTTGCGGGGGGGGGGGGCTTTTTGGATCACACCGGGTGATGCACAGGGGTTACTCCTGGCTCATGCACTCAGGAATTGCTCCTGGCGGTGCTCAGGGGACCATATGGGTTGCTGGGAATCGAACCTGGGTCGGCCATGTTGGCTGCGTGCAAGGCAAACGCCCTACTCGCTGTGCTAACACTCCAGCCCCAAACCACTCGAGTTTTTAATGCTGCCATCTTACTCATTCCCGAGGGGTTAGAATTGGCGTAGTAGCTCTGTAGCAGCAAAACAACCGTGGTATTGTAAATTATATCTCAATAGAACATTGATCCGTCATTATTTTTTTTTTAATGTAAGAGTATTGCTAGTTATTCAGCCATTGATTAGGCTGATTGAACTAGGCATGAACTCTACTGATTCGTCATTAATGCAATGATGGTTTGGGGTTAATAGTGAGATGTTTATTTATTTATTTTTATTTACAAAGTTTTATTCATTTATTTATTTATGCATAGTTCAGTTTTAGACACACACAGGTCTGATATCAAAGTCTCTAACCCATTTTGAACTGAACTTTTATTATTTTTTAATTTTTATTTAAAAAAAAATTTTTATTAGTGAAACACCATGAGGTACAGTTGTAGACTTACAAGTTGTTGTGCTTGGGTTTCAGTTACGCAATGATCCAGTGCCCATCCCTCCACCAGTGCCCATTCTCCATTATTTACATTTAATAGTGAGGTGAATAAAATAAAGTATACCGGGATTAGGCGCTTGCCTTGCATGAGATTGTCTCGGCACCTTTTATGGTCGTCTGGGTCCTAACAGGAGTGATCCCCAAGCATAGAACTAGTCCTGAGCAGAGTCAGGGGTGTCCCCAAACCAAAGCAATTAATATAATTTAAAAAACGGTAAACAGTGTGTTTTTGATGTCTCCTGTCCTTGAGTGGCCCAATCCTTCTCTGTCAAAAGAAACAGACCAAAGCAGTGTCTCAAATTCTCAAACTTTCAAATACTTTCAAATGTTCACGTCGGTGCATCTATGTCTTCCGCTGCTGGGAAGTCATTTCTGCCTCTCTAGGTTTGGGGAGGGGGGTTACACCGGGTTCTGGGTTTCCCGTCCGCAGAGAGACCAGTTCCACAAGAAAATGCAAATGCAAAGGAACCTTCATTGCTAGCTCAAGCGAGGGTCCAAGCCTTATCCATCACAGAGGAGTCTCGACAAGGACCCGACACAAGTTCCAGAGAACATTATATGGCATATGGTTACATAAACAACGTTGGCAGTTTTCCCAAGAATTTCGAGGAAGCAGCCCCAAGTCTGTGAGCTAATGGGTCATGCCCACCTGCTGTGTCCAGAGATATCCCCCTTATCACAGGACTAGCTGGAGGCATCTAGGGGATTTCTGGCTTCCGGCAAGGACAGTCTCAGGGAATTCTTTGGATGATAGCAGAAACTGAGGTCTACTGCTTGTTTTGCTGAAGTGCAGCCTGTCGTGGTGCCTGTGAGGTTCTTTCTTGACCTCAGTATCCGTTTCTCTTTTTTTTAATTTTTTTTTAATTTATTTTTTGTTTGATATTGAAACACCATGAGGTACAGTTGTAGACTTACAAGTTGTTGTGCTTGGGTTTCAGTTATACAATGATTGAGTTTTCATCCCACCACCAGTGCCCATTCTCCACCCCTACCAATCCCAGTGTCCCTCCCACCCTCAGTATCTGTTTCTTGCACCCAGCCTGGACACTACCACATTCTTCCTGGGCTTAGAATCTCAGCGCACCCCAGGCACTGTTTTGGGGGGCAACCCCCATCAATTCTCAGGGGTTACTCCTAGCTCCGTGCTCAGGGACCATTTGGGGAGTCAGGAATTGAACCCCTGTTGGGGTCGGCCAACTGCAAGGCAAGAGTCTGACTTACTTTACTATTGCTCTCACCCTGTTCTTCCATTCTCTCATGAACTTATTTTTCTGGTTTTTTAAAAGGCATTTGTTCCCAGAAGTGAGGATATAGCCCCTTGAGAATATGTGTATATATATATTTTTATATATATATATATATAAAACATCTATATCATGGGCTGGAGCGATAGCACAGCAGGGAGGGCGTTTGCCTTGCACGTGACTGATCTGGGTTCAATTCTCAGCATCCCATATGGTCCCCCGCGCACTGCCAGGAGTGATTCCTGAGTGCAGATCCAGGAGGAACCCCTGAACATTGCCGGGTGTAACCGAAAAAGTAAAAAAAATCTATATCAAATGTTAGCAATATTTATAATTTAATAATCTTAAAGCTTGGGACCTAATGGCATCACGCAAATTAATCTGATTAAAGCACTCATAGGGGTTAGAGCGATAGTACAATGGGTTGGCCACTTGTCTTGCACTCAGATGACCCAGGTTCGATCCTGGCACCCCACAAGGGTCCCCTGAACGTTTCCAGGAGTGATCCCTGAGCACCACTGGGTACGGACACAAACCCAAAATAAGTAAATAAAGTGTGCTTATAGGCTTTGAACATGGTTCTCAACTGGACACTTGCTGGCAACATTTAATCCTGCCCCTGTGAGGCCGAGAATAAACTTCATATGTGCCATGACAGGCTGCACTTTGGCAAAACAAGCAGTAAGCCTACGTTTCTGTCCACCCCCCCCAAGAATTCCCTGAGACTGTCCTTGGCCAAAGCTGGAAATCCCCTAAATGCCTCCAGTCAGTCCTGTGATAAGGAGGATATCTCTGGGCACAGCAGGTGGGCATGACCAATTAGCTCACAGACTTGGGACTGCTTCCTCGAAATTCTTGGGAAAACTGCCAACATTGCTTATGTTACGATATGCCATATAATGTTCCTGGGAACCTGGGTCAGGGTCCTTGTGGAGACTCCTCTACTTTGGATGAGATTTGGAGCGATAGCTCAGCGGGGAGGGCGTTTGTCTCGTACACGGCATACTGGGTTCGATTCCTAGCATCCCATAGGGTCCCCCGAGCACCACCAGGAGTGATTCCTGAGTGCAGAGCCAGGAGGAACCCCTGAGCATCACTAGGTGTGACCCAAAAAGCAGGAGAGAGAGAGAGAGAGAGAGAGAGAGAGAGAGAGAGAGAGAGAGAGAGAGAGAGAGAGACTTGGACCCTAGCTCCATCTAGCAATAAAGGTTCCTTTGCAGGGAACACCAAGTAAAGGGTGTTTGGAAGACTATATAGACCGAACATGATGGTCACTCAATACCTCTATTGCAAACCAGAACACCCTAAAGGAAAGAGAGAGCAAGAGGGAATGCCCTGCCATAGACGTGGGGCAGGGTGAGGGGGGGATAGGAGGGGTGGGAGGGCTACTGGGTTCATTGGTGGTGGAGAATGGGCACTGGTGGAGGGATGGGTACTCGATCATTGTAGAACTGAAACCCAAACAGAAAAATACGTTAGTCTAAATAAATAAATTTAAAATATGGGGGCTGGAGTGATAGCACAGCGGGTAGGGTGCTTGCCTGGCACATGGCCGACCAGGGTTCGATTCCCAGCATCCCATATGGTCCCCTGAGCACAGCCAGGAGTGATTTCTGAGTGCAGAGCCAGGAGGAACCCCCCCAAAAACTTGAAAAGACAGCTACAAAAAAAAAAAAAAGGTTCCCGTGCGTTTGCATTCTCATAGGTGGAACTAGTCTCTTTGCAAAGGGCAAACCCAGAACCCAAGGAGACCGTGCGTGTATGTGCGCGTGTGTGTGTGTGTGTAGGGGTGGGAGGGGGCATCTCAGAGCCTGGCCGGAGACCGGGTGTGTGTGTGTGTGTGTGTGCGCGTGTGCGTGTGCGTGTGTGTGTGTGTGTGCGCGCAAAGGGGAAACCCAGAACCCAAGGAGACCGTGTGTGTGTGTGCGTGTGTGTGCGCGTGTGTGTGTGTGTAGGGGTGGGAGGGGGCATCTCAGAGCCTGGCCGGAGACCGGGTGTGTGTGTGTGTGCGTGTGCGTGTGTGTGTGTGTGCGTGTGCGTGCGTGTGCGTGCGTGTGTGTAGGGGTGGGAGGGGACACCTCAGAGCCTGGCCGGAACCTTTCTCCCCGGCGCGCGGCGGGACCCGCCCGGCCGGAAACACGCGCGGGACCGCGCAGGCGCAGTGGGCCGCGGGGCCGGGGCCGGGCCGCGGCGCGCAGGCATGAGCGTCCGGGCTGCAGCGGCGGCGCGGGCGGCGCGGAGCCCGGGGGTCGCGGGCTGGGCCCCGCGCGGCCGCCGCGCCGCCTCCCAGTGGCCGCCGCCGCCCGGCGTGGTGGACGTGGCGCGGCTGCTGCGCGACGCGGAGGCGGCGGCGGGGCCCGGGGCGGCGTTGGCGCGGGGGCCCGCGCGGCGCTCGGTGCTGCTGTTCCCGGGCCAGGGCAGCCAGGCGCTGGGCATGGGCCGGGCGCTGCTCCGCTTCCCGCGCGCCCGCGCCCTCTACGCCGCCGCCCGGCGCGTGCTGGGCTACGACCTGCTGCGGCTCAGCCTGCAGGGGCCGCGGGAGGCGCTGGACCGCACCGTGCACTGCCAGCCCGCCGTCTTCGTGGCCTCGCTGGCCGCCGTGGAGAAGCTGCGGGCGCAGCAGCCCGCGGTGCGTCCCCGCCCGGGTCCCCTCGCGATCGCCCCCGGGCTCGGGCCGGGCCCCCAGGCAGCGGGGCGGGGCGTTGGCCTTGCACGCGCGGCCGACCCGGGGTCGAGGCCCAGCACCCCATAGGGTGTCCCCCTTCCCGCCTGAGCACCTCCAGGAGTCATTCCTGAGTGCAGAGCCAGGGGTGACCCCGTGCACCTAGGCACGGAGTGTCCTTAAGGTCGGTGCAACGTGAACAGAAGTGGGGCTGGTGCGCAGGTAGGGCCTTTGCCTGGCACACGGCTGACCCAGGGTTCGAGTCCCAGCACCCCATAGGGTGTCCCCCGCCTGAGCACCTCCAGGAGTCATTCCTGAGTGCAGAGCCAGGGGTGACCCCGTGCACCTAGGCACGGAATGTCCTTAAGGTCGGTGCAAAATGTACAGAAGTGGGGCTGGTGCGATATAGCACAGCAGGTAGGACCTTTGCCTTGCACGCGGCTGACCCGGGTTCGAGTCCCAGCATCCCATAGGGTCCCCCCTAGCGCTGCCAGGAGTAATTCCTGAGTGCATGAGCCAAGAGTAACCCCTGTGCATCGCCGGGTGAAAGCCAGGTGAATTGCTGGCTGCTAACGCTTCCTGGTCTCTAGTACTTTTCACTTGGACCCAGGCAGCGCTGAGCACCCTCAGGCAGGCTTCACCTAGGCACAGAATGTTCTTTTTTTTTTTTTTTTTTTGCGTTTTGGGTCACACCTGGCGATGCACAGAGGTTACTCCTGGCTCTACACTCAGGAATAACCCCCAGCGGTGCTCGGGGGACTATCTGGGATGCTGGGAATCGAACCCGGGTCGGCCGCGTGCAAGGCAAACGCCCTACCCGCTGTGCTATTGATCCAGCCCCAGGCACAGAATGTCCTTAAGGTCAGTGCGAAATGAACAGAAGTGGGGCTGGTGCGATATAGCACAGCAGGTAGGACCTTTGCCTTGCACGCGGCTGACCCGGGTTCGAGGCCCAGCATCCCATAGGGTCCCCCCTAGCGCTGCTAGGAGTAATTCCTGAGTGCGTGAGCCAAGAGTAACCCCTGTGCATTGCTGGGTGAAAAGAAAGCCAGGTGAATTGCTGGCTGCTAACGCTTCCTGGTCCCTAGTACTTTTCACCTGGACCCAGGCGGCACTGGGCACCCTCAGGCAGGCGTCCAGGATGTGGTGACCGGGTGAGGAAGGGAGACCCAGGTGTTCAAGGCGTTGGTCCTCAGGGTCCTGCAGGTGGTACTTGGGGTCTCCATGCTCAGCACTATGCACACCTCGTATCCTCCCACCCCATGTACAGATGAATTCGCCGAGTCTCAGAGAGTTAGGGGGTTCACCCAAGGTGAGACTCGGGCCGAATTCTGTGACTCACCTCCCTGGGTCCTACAAGAGAGCCCCCAGGGGCAGAGAGGTGGGCAGCCAGGCTGGGGCAGCTCACCCCGACGGGTGGGCCCGTGAGTGGCCAGGTCACTCCTGTATGCCCTTTCCTGGACCTGGACCTGGCTCAGAGCTCCCGAGCACCCCGCTGGCTCCCGAGGGGGCGCCCGGCTCACTGTGCGTCCTCCACCAGGTGATTGAGGGCTGCGTGGCCGCCGCCGGCTTCAGCGTGGGAGAGTTTGCCGCTCTTGTGTTCGCCGGAGCCATGGACTTTGATGAAGGTACTCAGGAAGGGCTCGGTGTGCACAGGGGCCCTGGACAGGGGCCCAAGGGGAGGCTAGCTGTGCCTCGGCGGGGCGGGGGGCAGGGAAGCGAGTGACCTCGGAGCCCCAGGAGTGTGTCTGAAGGAGGCCCAGGGGACACCGGGTGACCTGCTGGTCGCTGCCTGCAGCCCCTCGCCCACCTCACCTGGCAGCCTCTAAGTGCCGCCGAACAGGAAGGAAAGAGCAGAGAATGTTTCTGTTGAGCCAGGTGTGACCCCTGAAAATAAATAGGATTTAAAACTGCACATCGGGGAGGGCGTTTGCTTTGCACGTGGCCGACCTGGGTTCGAGTCCCAGTATCCCATAAGGTCCCCCGAGCACTGCCAGGAGTAATTCCTGTGCATTGCCAGATGTGACCCAGAAAGCAAAAAAAAATAAAACTGCACTGCTCACTGGGAAATTGCAGATCAGACCCCGCGAGACCCCGTTTCACATAGCCAGGGTGAACTTGCATTTAAACCAGCAAACGAGGAAAAAGTGAAAGTGCTGATGACCGTGGGGATGTGACAGGAAGGGGGGACAGTAGTGTCACAGTGTGACCCCCAGGTCCGCTCCAAGGGACTGGCAGACGCAGAGACTCGCCGCGGGGAAAGGGCCCCGGGAACAGCTTATCGCAGCCGAGGCCGGAAGCCACCAGGCCGGCTGCTCCCTGCAGGGGTGACCCTGGGCGATAAGAGTCCCCACACCGGCGACATGCTGAGGAACCCCCAGGTGGGAGCGAGTCGGTCAAATCTGGGGTCTCAACCAGGGCACGTGCTGCTGAGCGCGTGGCCAGGCCCCTCTGCTCTTCCCAGAGAGCACTGAACCGGGAGAAAGCCGCTGGCTCTGCACAGGGATTGCATGCAGGAGGCCCAGGTTCTTCTAGCACCACCTGGTGCCCTGAGCACTGGGCCGGGAGTAGACCCAGCCATGCTCGCTGTGGGTCAACTTAAAAAAAATAAAAGAGTAAACATAAACACAGCAGTTGGGCCCAGGCTGGCTCAGCGGGATGACATGGATGGCCGTAGAGCTGGTGCCTGTCCCTGTCCCGACGTGCTGTGGGCGTTCTGGAAGGCCCAGCAAGGCTGAGCCCCTGGGAGGGCTTGGGCCTGAACCTCCCTGGGTCTGTTCCCACCCTCGGAGCAGGCCCAGGTGAGGGTATTGGTGGGGACCCTGACAGCCCTGTCCAACCCCCACCCCACGGTCCCCACCCTGGTCGATGCCACCAGCTCTGGGTTCATGGTTGTCAGAAGTGATGGAAACTCACACTTGTGGGTAACGTGTACCCGGCGCCCAGAGCTGGGAGGCTCATTCTTTGGGGGCGCAGTGAAAGCCTGTAGATGGTGGTCATCACCCCTGGGATCTACCCACAGGTGGCCGGGACACCCCGACCTCAAGTTGTGACCATCAAATCCTGTGCCCCACTCCCTGCCCCCCGCCCCCCCAGGGAGGGCCCGGGTGTAGGCTGAGCCTGGCCTCTCCCACAGGGCTCCATGCAGTGAAGGTGCGCGCGGAGGCCATGCAGGAGGCCTCGGAGGCCGTGCCCAGCGGGATGCTGTCCGTCCTCGGCCAGCCGCAGTCCAAGTTCGCCCTCGCCTGCCAGGAAGCGCGTGAGCACTGTGCGGCCTCGGGCCTGAAGGACCCGGTGTGCGAGGTGTCCAACTACCTCTTCCCCGACTGCAGGGTCATCTCGGGCCACCTGGAGGTAGGTGTGGGGGGACCCACCCGGGCAAAGGCATAGGATAGTGCCCGTGTCTCTAGGGGATCTGTGGCCAACTGATGGCCCAGCGTCCGGGACGGCCGTGCCGCCAGCCTCCTGGGGTCTGTCCCTCCCGTCCTCCTGTCGCTGGGCAGGGGGGTTTGCTTCTGCCCTTCCTCCCAGCTGTCCTCATTCTCGCAGATCCTAGACGCCTGCTCAGGGGGAACACAGGGTGAGGGGCACCTCAGGGAGGTGGGCAGCTGGAGAAAGGGCATTTCTGTGCCAGGAGCCTGCCCTTTGGGCGGGGGTGCAGGGGGCTGGGGTGGCGGGCAGTGTCCAAAATCACACCTTGCGGCTCCTGGCTGGCCTGTGGGCAGAGAACGGGCACTTGGGTCACTCGGGTCTCCTCAACCATGCCAGGAGCTGCCAGGTGTTAACTTGGAGAGCCCCCTGGGGAGCTGGGGGTGCGGGTCGCAGACTGGGTGGTCCAGACTGATGGTGCCGGAACTCCCGGGTGGGCATCACTCCCCAAGTGCCAGGTCCGGGCTGGGGGCGCCCGCGAGGCCACCCCGAGGGCCTCCCCCGGCGCGGCCCACACCCGTTCCCTGGCACCCCCCAGGCCCTGCGCTTCCTGCAGAAGAACTCGGCCAGGTTCCACTTCCGCCGCGCCAAGCTGCTGCCCGTGAGCGGCGCCTTCCACACGCGCCTCATGGAGCCCGCGCAGGAGCCCCTGGCACGGGCGCTGCGCGACGTCCGCGTCCGCAAGCCCCTGGTGGCCGTGCACGCCAACGTCAGCGGGCACCGCTACGCCGACCCCAAGCACATCCCCAGGCTGCTGGTGCAGCAGGTGGTGGCCCCGGTGAAGTGGGAGCAGACGATGCACATCATCTACGAGCGGAAGAAGGGCACCCCCTTCCCCAGGACCTTCGAGGTGGGCCCGGGCAGGCAGCTGGGCAGCATCCTCAGGAGCTGCAACATGCAGGCCTGGAAGTCCTACAGCAGCGTGGACGTGGTGACGCCGGACGAGGAGGACGTGGACCCGGACCCGGACCCGGCCCCGGCCCCCTGAGGCGCCCTTTTGCTGGCAGGGCCCCGCCCACCCCTCTGGAGTGCCACCCAGGGGCCCACTTGCTCTGGGGCCCCGCCCACAGCCCTGGGCCCCGCCCACCTGCTCCGGAGCCCCGCCCCCTGCCCACGTGGTGGGGCTTGTGGCCCAGCGCCGTGAGCGCCAACGCCGGAGAAAGCATTAAAGGTGCATTTTCTCTACCCGCTGCTTGTTTCCCCCTTGAACAGTGTCCAACGCCGGGAAAGCAGCTTTGGGGGTGGAGCCCCGCCGGCCTCCCTCCTCCAGCTCCACTGTCCTGCCCCCTGGCGGGCATCGTTGCCCAGATGTGAGGTGAGCTGGGGGCCCCGCTGGGGTCGCTGGACACACTGACCCACCAGCCACCGTGGGACCGGGGTCAGAGGCTTCCCTGTTGTTACCTGCAGGTACCCAGTCGGGAGAGCTGCACCCCCCAGTGTCCTCCAGAATGCCACTCCCCCCCCCAGCACGGGTGCACCTCTTCTCTCCACGGAGACCCAGGCCATGCAGAGGGGGCTCACACACAACCGGTGGGCAGCCGGTCTCAGGGTCCAGTTGCAACAGCAGGCGACCAGAGGGCTTCCTGGAAGAGGTGACCCTGGGTTTGGCCTTGTTACTAACCATGCTGATTATACAATGGGCCCCCAGGGCCAGAGGGTCAGTGCATCGACACAGGCGGTGTCTTCAGTGTCCCCACTCCCTCACACTGCCCTGGCCGGCCCCCTCCGCCCATGGGCCCCAGAAGCAGCCCCCACACGGGGACAGAGAGGCCAGCAGGAAGTGCTGGAGGAGCCCCCGGCGGGTGGGCTCAGGACCCCCATCACAGGGGCCTTGAAGCCAAAGAAACGATCCCTAGTGGCGCACTGGGGGCAGAAGGGAAGGGGCTGGCCCAGCCCCCACAGCCGCACGCGCGAATTTTGGGGTGCGAAGGGGCGTAAGGCGGGGAGTGTGGCCCTGTGCCCTGCCCGGGCAGGGCGGACCCCAAAGAGGGCTGGCGCCGGCTGGAGACCAACAGTTTTATTGCGCTCTCCCACCCCTCAGAAATCCATTCCAGCAGATGTTCTCGTTGGGGCCCCAGAGACACGGGGGTGTGGCCAGCACTCCCCCCGGCCGCCGGCCAGGTGACAGTCCCAGCGGAGCGGGGCTGGGGCAGGGAGGCAAGGCCGTTAACCAGTAACGCCCGAGGTCCAGGGAGTTCATGTCTCTGACGAAAACAAAGATGGGAGGGGACGCCAACCGGTGGCGACCTCAGCAGTGTCCCAGCACGCAGAGCTTAAATATCAAAAAGGGATCTTCAGAAAAAACGGGAAAAAGACAACCAAGGAGGCCACCTCCAGGGTGGCGGGAGGGGGGTCCAGCCCCCCAGGCTGCCAGCAGCCGCAGGGGTCACAGGAAACGCAGACCCCAGCCCACAAGCAGCAGCAGCACCAAGGACAGCGCCAGCTCGCGCCCCAGGGCGGGGCGCACCTGCGGGGGAGACAGGGGAGACAGCCGTGAGTCCCGACCTCAGACCCCTCCGGGCCTGCGCCACGCCGAGGGGTTCGGGCAGGCTGGTGGGGTGGTCTGGTGACGCTGGGGACCCAGGGAGACTCGAGCAATCCGGCATGAGGGGCCTCAGGGGAGGGGACCCTGGGTGAACAGGTGTGGAGAGGCGGGGCGAGCCCCCGGGGCAGGGGACAGCGGACTGGGGCCTGGGCCTCTCTGGGGAGGGGGGTGGCAAGTGGGCACGGCTGGGACTGTGGTGGCAGCTCTGGGGGAGGGGGGGAGGGCGCAAGGCTCTTACCCGGGCCCTGAGGGTCAGGAAGCCCCAGATCCGTGCACTCTCCCTGAGGTTCCTGAGCAGGTCTCCGAGGACGCCCCGCACGCCCGTCTGGCTGTAGGTGAGGGCCAGGCTGGAGCAGAAACAGGTGGGAGGGGGCGTGAGCACTGGGATGGGGGGCGAGGGGGCACTCAGCCGCAGGGCAGGCACGGCCCAGCCCTCCCGCACCTCTGACCCTGTGCGCCCACCCTGCTCCTGGTTCCAAATTCATCACCGGGGGTCCCCCCGCCCCTGTTCAGCCATGTGCGGGCGGGGAGCAGCGGGTCTGTCCTGCGCCAAGACTGTGGTCCTGTCTGGGGAGATGCCCTGGGGCTTCCTACTTCCTGGGGTCTGGTGTGATCGGGCCCCGGCACCCCAGGAAGGGACCGAGACGCCGTGTCAACTTAACTCCATCCACACACACACACCCCCCGCACCTTGGGACACCCTGGACCCCAGTGTTGCAGCAGTGGACAGCAGCGCCCCCCCCCCAGGCTCCCACTGTGGTCCGGGCTCCCAGTGACCAGTGTCCAGCTCACCTGTGCACGGCCCGGCCGGGCAGCGTCCACCGCACCTCCATCTCGTCCCCGATGAAGGCCAGCCGCATGGCCACATCGTTCGGGCCGCTGGGGTGCGCCCTGCGGGGAAGCCGGGGTCACAGGGCCGTGAGGGCGCAGCAGAAGCCTTCAGGGTCCTCTTCTGAGTACCAAGATTTTTTTGTGTGGCCTGGTTGACCCCTCCCCACCCCCTGCCAGGACCGCACACCTGCAGGACCCCCAGTGGGGATTCTGAGCTGGCTGCTTCCCATGGGGGTCCCCAGCGGACACCCCTTGTGGGGGATGAGGGGCTCTGAACCCCCCGTCATTGGGGCCCCCGCTCTTGCTAGGGAGCGGCACCCCCAGCACCCCGGGGGACTGGAACCTGATCTCCCTCTGGTGCCCGCAGCCTCCCGGACACCTCTGCTCCCAGCGGGGGTGGGGGGTGGCGCCCACACATTCCATCCCGCTGACAAGCCAGCGGGGAATTCCTAGGGGCCCAGCTGAGCCTCGCCCACTCTCCTCCGCCACCTGCCCCGTCCTCCCGTGTGGGGACCTTGAGTCTAGGAGGTGGGGTCACAGGCAAGTGTCCCCCCCACCGTTGTTACGAGGTTCCCGGATCTGTGGGCCCAGGCATGCACCTCTGTGCTGCCCCACAGCCAAGGCTCGACCCAGGGCTGAGGGTACCCGCGTCCCCTCCCGACTCTGCGTCTCCCCAGCGGCTCTTGGCCGCCCGGCCCTGCTGCCTGACTGCTCAGGCCCGGAGAAGCGGGGCGCCACCAGGGCTCCCCCGATGGTGCAGGTGCGGTGGCGAGGGGCGAGGGAGTGACAGTGCAGTGCAGGGGATCAGACTCGGGGCCTCGAGTCTGCCAGGCGTGTGCCGGGGCCCCTCTCCTCATCGCCCCAGCCCAGATCTCTCTCCCGAGTGACGCTGACAGTGGCCGCGGGCCGGGAGCTCGCCTGCTGGACGGGAGCGCCCGAGGGGGATGGAGGCAGCAGGGCTGAGGGTCCCTCTGTGTGCCCGGCCCCCCTCCAGGGCCACAGTGGGAAATCTCCCCCGGGAATGAGCGGGAGGGCGGGGTGTGGGGCTCCCTGGGCCTCACCCGTGGCGGAGGGGTGCAGGAGCGCTGTAGTCTGTGACGTCCGTCATGCCGGGGACGGTCCCAGCACCCGGGAGATGCTCGCGCAGGAAGGAGTCGGCAAAGAGGTCCCTCGGGACAGGCCTGGCTCGGGGCATCTCTGGGGAGAGACACAGCCTGTGGGCATGTGCACGGTCCCTCAGCCCCTGGGTGCTGCCCCTCTGCTCTGGCCACGTCCCTGGGCTCCCTGGAAAGGATCTCTACGAGCCCTTACGGTTCCTCTTTATGAGGCAAAATCAGCCTCAACATGGTCTGGATATGGGTCGGCCGGGTCAAACCAAAGGCCCAGAGCCCACCTACAAGCCCCCAGCAAATGTCGGGGTGGGGTCATCAGCCACTGCCACGGTGTCCCCAAGCGAACCCCCCATTTTCTGAGCCACACCCAGGGGTGCGCGGGGATCAAGAGAGTGGCTCAGAGGGCTGGAGGGATAGCACAGCAGGGAGGCCTTGCACATGGCCCGACCCGGGTTCAATCCCCAGCATCCCATAGGGTCCCCCGAGCACCGCCAGGAGGGACTCCTGAGTGCAGAGCCAGGAGGAACCCCTGAGCATCACCGGGTGTGACCCAACCCCCCAAAAGAAAAGAGAGAGTGGCTCAGATATCCATTGGCGGTGACGGGGATCGAACCGGGCTCGGCCACTTGCCAGACAAACCCCTCAACCGCTGACCTATATCCTCCCCCACTTCCCGCCTTTGCCTGAGCACTGAGGGGGGCCTCACACGTTTTCCAAGCAGGTGCCCTGGTCCCCGGGGCCGGCAACTTCCCTTCCCAGGACCCGCCGCCTTCCCTGGCTTCCCAGCAGCAAGACCCCTTTTGTGACGGGCGACCCTGTCCGGATCCGCCACGCGCCCTTTCCCAGCGTCCCTTGCAGTGCAGGGTGGTGGCGGAGTTGGCGCAGGGCTACCACAGTGGCAGCCCGGCCACCGCCAGAGCAAGGGGCGGCAAGAGCGGCACGCCCCCGTGGAATGGCTGGACTGTTGCAAAACGACCAGCCACGACCCCCTAAACTCAGCAGGAAAAACGGAAGCGGGTTTGGGCCCGGGGGGAGGCGGGGGGGAGGCGGGAAGGTGGCAGCGGGCGTGCAGGGGGCGTCCCTGGCTCGGTTTCCTGGCACCGCGCTGCAGGGAGTGCCCCACGGGCGCAGAGCCAGGAGTGGCCACGGCACCTACGGGCCCCAGAGCATAAACAAACCAGCGGGTGAAAGGAGGCCTGTTTGATCACCCGGCGCGTTTCCGGGTCCTTCCCATGGCAGCTGCTGGCCCCACACCGCTGGGCGCTGACCACTGGACCTGAGGGCCCGGCCACTCACCCCGTGGTACCCAAGAGCCGTGGCCCAGGGGACAAGGATGCAGTGTGTGTAGCCCTGGAGTTCGGATCCGGGTCTGCTTCGTGGCAGCTGACAGCGCAGTGATGCTGGGGGAGGGGGGTTTCGGGAAGGACGCTCCCACCCCAACCCCGAGGAGCAGCGCCCCAAAGGCCCCTGTGAGCCCCATGTGGCTTCAGACCCTTCCCTCTCCTGGGTGTGGATGGAGCCCACCAGGGTTGCGAGCTGGAAAGGTCGGGCTGAGCCCCAAGTCTCCCACCCGACCCCAGCCAGGTGGATGGAACGGGGTGGGGGGGCGCCCCAAGAGGAATGTGATGGCGTGGGCCCGCATCAGGGCGGCCGCTGTCCTGCAGGTGTCCCGTCACGCAGGCAGGGCGGCTATGACGTTCTGCGGGGCGCGGGCAGGGGACCCACAGAGGCCGGCATTGTTCCCGGAGAGCCGGGCCAGCACCCCTATCCCCGAGCAAGCGAGAGCTGGTTTCGGTTCCTGCGCGGGCCGGGCGAGTCAGCATCTGTTCTAGATAAAAGGCCGAGGGGTGGGGGCTGAGGGGCGGCAGGCCCGTGGGGTGGGGGTGGGGGTTGGCTCAGGAACCAGACGCGTAAACACGGCGCCTGCAGCCACGCGGGGCCCGCGGCCTGGCATATGCCAGCGCACCTGTTGCTGGCACCTTCCCCGGGGGCTGAAAGGAGCTGTCAGGGCGCATGGGGTGGGGGAGGGGAGGGGTCCTCCCACCAGCCCAGGCCCCTGCAGGAGTGTCAAAAGCCAAGGCTGAGGGGCTGGAGCGACGGGAGAGTAGGGAGGGCGCTTGCTCTGCAGGTGGCAACCTGGGTTCGATCCCCGGCACCCCTGTAGTGCCCCCATCACCGCCAGGAGTGATTCCTGAGCGCCGGGCCAGGGCCAGGAGTGAACTCTGAGCATCGCCGGGTGTGGCCCAAAACAGAAACCAAACAAGCCGTCTGCCGAGACCCGGCAACTCCCCTGAAGCAGCGAGCCCAGACCCGGGACTGGGGGACAGTCTTGGAGGCGTCAGGCCCCCCATTCTGGGGGCTCTCGGTGGCAGCTAAAAGGCCCGACGGGGCTGGGGAGCACAGGCCGTGCGCACTGGAGGGCCTGACCCCTCCCCGCTGACCAGCACGCAGGCCCTCGGGCACCAGGAGCACATGTCCCCGGGGTCCCTTCCTCTGCCTGCGCCCCCCACATGGCATGCACACGGCCCCTGCTCCAGCCACCCCGCAGCTGACCCCCACCTATGCCGCTGGGGGTGCTGGGAGCGCACGACTGAACCCCCGTTTGCGTGGCACTTCCTGCTCTATGCCCCCACATGAAAGCGGGGAGGGAACCCCCCCTGGGAACTAAGAACCACCATCAGGATTTACACAAAGGGAAGGGGAGGTGACAGGATTACGGGGAGGAGACTGAGGGGACAGGGAGGTGCAGGTGGGTCGCCCGGCATCACCCACTGGAACCTCCTCCAGACTTCAAGCGGCCGCCCCAGAAACGCCCCGCAGGCCCCCCACAGCCACACGCAGGCGACCCCGACCCCGGGAAGAGTTGGGCCATGGGGGGCGACACTCCTGCCTGCACCTCACCCACCCCACCCCGACCTTCTTGGCCCCCAGGGATGGCGGGCTGGAGGGCAGGGCCCCCTGGACTGTCCATCTGAGCCAGGTGTCCAGCTGGGGAGTTGTGGGCGCTCGGGTCCTGCTGCCGGACTCCCTGCCGAGGTCACGGCTGAGGCCCCGGGCTGGGCCCGGAGTGAAGCTCTCCAGGGAGGGGGGTCTGGGGGGTGCGGCCGCCGGCACGCTTCAGGCCGGGCCAGCGTCAGGTGTGGAGGGCGCAGGGCAGAGACGAGACCAGGCGGGTGCGGCTGCGGGGTCACGGGCATAGAGCCGTCTGGGGGGGCACATACCCGTGTCCCCATCCGGGCCGCAGTCCACACACCTCAGACCCTGCAAGGTCAGATGCAAACCCCACAGCTGGAGCAGAGGGGTGCCGGGACCCTCTGGGGCTCCGCCAAAGCCTCAGTTTCCCCCTGTGGGAAGCAGGGATATGCCCGCCCCCTCTCCAGACCACAGGAACGCGGACGTGGGGAGAGGACCCTGGGGTACTTCCGAGGGGCACGGGGGTGCTCCCCTCTGTGCCCGCCCCCCAGCCGACACCCCAGCAGCCCCCATCACCGCTCTCGCTGGGGCAAACTCTGGTGCCCTCAGGGCTCTGGGCTCCCCTCATGGAGACCCCGATTTCTCCCCTATTTCCAGCCGGGCCACCAGTCTGACGCCCCACTGGACAAGGCCGCCCCAGAGGTCTGCCTGACCAGCGGCCTGACTTCCGGCCTCCTCCTGCGTGGGGTGGGCAGTGGCCCCAGGGAATAGGGGGGCGCCCCACAGCCTACGGGGGAGTGGGAGGGGGGCTGGGAAGCTGAGAGGCACAGCCAGGGCACCCGCCCACTCCCAGGCCTCTCTGCCCCTGATGCCCAGGACCCGGCTGGCCACCTGGGGGGGGCTGAGACTGGCAACTGTGTTGCTAGCAAGGGGGGAGGAACCGTAAACAGACCCCAGGGGAGGGGAGATGCACAGTGAGGCGGGCTCCCTAGATCGATCTTTTAACCCCCCAGGCTCTCCACCTTCTGGAACTTTCCCCACCACCCAGGTGCTGGCATCCCCAGAAACAGAGACAGGTCAACTCCAGGCATCAGGCCAGTGCGTGCATCCGTGCCTCCGTGCATCCGTCCATCTGTCCGTGCCCTCCCTTCCCCTGGCTCCTGCCTCGGGTCTGCACCCGCAGCTGCCTGCATGGGGCTTCCGGTCCGGAGAGATGAAGAACACAGTAACGGGGCAAACGGGAGAGAGAACGGGGGCCGGGGAGTCCCCACGAGGGAGCCCCATGTGCCCCCCAGCACGACCGGATCTCTGGTCCCCCTCCCCCAAGGCGGGCAACAGTCGGGGGAGATGCAGGGGGAAGGGAGCCGGGGAAGGAGAGAAAACTCCGGGAACAGCCGGGGGCGAGTCCAGCCCCTGAACGCAGGAGGGTGGGAGGGGGCTACTGCTGACATGTGGCCAAGCTGACCAACGTGGCCACACTGACAAAGCGGCCGCTTGCGTGGGTCCGGGAGTCTGCGCCCGGGTCTGACCACTCGGCCCGCTCAGCCCGCTCAGCAACCACCGCCCCCTGCCCCAGCTCAGACCCAGACCCCAGAACTGGAGGGGTATAGCTGGGCTGGAGGCGTCCAGGCAGCCGAGGTGGCCAGCAAGATGATCTGACCAGATCGATGCCCCCCCCCCCAGCTCAGCCGGAGATGGCGGCGGGGACCCGGGGGTCAGGGCTCAGCTGTCACTGGTGTCACTGTTCCTCTGGGTGCAGGGGCACAATGTCCCCACTCAGACATAAGCCGCTGAGGTTTGCAGGCGTTGGGGTCACACGCAGCGCTCAGCGGCCATGTATGTGGGGGGCCTGCCCAGCACGAGGGGACTCGGCTCCCTGGCCCCAGGGCTACCCTGGTGGGAAACTCAGGAATGTGGGCAGGAAGGCCCAGGTGACAGCACCTGGGCAGGAGGGTCAGGAGGGACCGGAGGGAGGCGGGTCTCGGAGCTGAGTGACGGGGGCCAGAGAGGGTCCTGGTGCCGTCCCTCATACAGACGTTCGCATTCCCTTATATAGAAAGATCCAGAGCCGTGTGGGAGGGCCAGGGCCAAGGTGACGTCAGGGCCACCTCTGGGGAGGACGAGGAACAGGACCGACAGCACAGCGGGGAGGGAGGGCGACTGCCTCGCACGCGGCTGTCTAGGGTTTGAACCCCGCCATTGTACAGGGTCCCACGAACACCGCCAGGACTCATTCCCGAGTGCAGAGCCAGGAGTCACCCGGACCATCACTGGGTGCGGCCCGAGAAGACAAACTAAAGAATGAAATAGCCCCTCCGTCCCTCCCATGAGGCCCTCAGCGGTGGCCTGTCCCTGCCTGCGCAGGCAGGGGGTGCTGGGGGGATTTCCCTGAGTGGCACCCCTTGGCCCAGGCCTTCTTGCTGTGCTGTGTGACCCCTGAGCCGGCAGCTCCGGGGGTCCCGGGTCTCAGGGCTGCCCCATGGGCACCGTCCACTCCTGCTCCGCTGCAGGTCGCCCCTTGGGGACCATCCCAAGACACTGATGCACCAAAGGACAGCGCGTCCTGGCTGGGGAGCCCTTGGGCTTTGCCTTTGCTCCTCCGGGACCCCGGAACCCCTCATGTGTAAAACAAGAGTGAGGGACCCTCTCTGGGACGGCCCTTCTCCCGCGGGCTGTCCAGTTGCCGGGTCAGTCTCAAAGGGGGGCTGGGATCAGGGCTCCCACCCCCTGCCGCGCCCTGGCAGACAGGACCCCGACGGAACTGTGAGAAATAAAACGTCCCACAAGCGGCTCGGGCTGAGGGGCTGGGAGCAGCAGGCACGGCCCCCCCGGAAGTCACGTCCTGCAGCTGGAAGGGGACCACTGTGCCGAGGCGGCAGGACAGCAGGGAGGGCGCCCGCTTCCATCTCCAGCACCCCCCAGAGTCCCCATGCCCTGCCAGGAGTGACCCCGGAGCCCAGAGCCAGGGTGCCCAAAGCCCACGGGCCTGGCAGGAAGGGTCAGGGGGCAGGTGGCTGCCGGATCTGTGGAGACGTGCCCGTGGCAGCGTATGCCGGGCCCCGGGGAGGCGCTGGGCAGGCCCTGGACTCCAGCTGGGAACAGTGAGATATGGAGGGTCTCAGGACCCCACCCCCCGGCCAGCCCATCCGGGGAGCTCCCTTTGTGAGTCCCCCCACCCAACCCCTGGGCACCCACAAAGTCCCCTTTCCCTTGCGCCCTTGGCCTTCCCCGACCGTTTCTTCCGGTTCTTCCTGCAGACCCGCCCCTGGGGCGCCTCCTGCCCCCCCCCCCAGGACAGGCTTCATTACATGGTCCCAGCACTTGGGTAAACAGCGTATTTGGGCACTCAGCCCATTTTGGTCTCATTCAATGTTTACCTGTCTGTCTGTCTGTCTGCTCTGCTCGGAGCAGACGCAAGCAAGAGGGGACGGGTGGGGGAGGGGCAGACAGGCGGCAACAACACTGGCAGCGTGAGGGCTAGGACGGGACCCTGGGCTGGCCACTCTCCCCCCTCCTGGAGAGAGCGCAGTCCGGGGAGGTATACAGCAGGCGAGGCGCTCGGGGGTGGCCTGTCCCTGCCTGCGCAGGCAGGGGGGGTCCTGGGGGGATTTCCAGGCCCAGGCCCTCCGGAAGTCTCTGCAGCCCGCAAAAACAGACACTGACCCCACGATCCAAGTCACAGACACCCCCAGCCCGTGGGCATCTCAGCCCTCTCCCCTGCGCTCTCGGCCCCGGCCGGGCCTGTGTCCCCCACCTCCGGGAAACAGGTTCCCACGCGCTGCGTTGTGTGTTGTCACAGCCCAATATTGACACGAGGAAACTCAGCTGCCCCGGAGGGGAGGGCAGGGCGGCGGCGGGCAGCCGGCTCGGCTCATTTGCTTACTGTCCCCGCTCTCGCCCGGGGCAGGCCAGCGGCGGGAGGGACCGGCTCACACGTCCACTCCGAACCCGCGGCGGCCTTCCTGGTGGCCGGCGACAACAAAACCCCAGCGTGGCGGCAGCGACTTCCTCGAAACCTCTTGGAATTGTTCTGAGCGGAGAGAAAAACAGCCGGGGTCCCGCGGGACGGACAGAAACCCTGGACTGTCCACTCGCCCCAGCGCTCGGGCAAACAGGATGCTTTCCAGGGAGGGGAAATACCGCCAGGGCAGCTGCAAGGTGTCGCCGCTGCTGGGGCCTGGGGGTTCCCCCCAATGCCCGGCCGGCGCCCTGGGGGCTCCTGGACAGCAGGCAGCTCACGCAAGTGGCTTTGTCTTCTGGATCCCCTGCATTTGGGGGGCCCAGCTGAGACCCCAGGAAACACCTGAACCCCCAACTCCTGTCCTCAGGGATCCTCAGGGCCTGTGTCACCCCACACCTGTCAGACTCCTGTGTGTCCTGGGGACGGTGGAATAAGACACAGGGGCCCGAGAGGGAGGACTGTGCCCCGAAATACGATCATCCGGGAGGACTTCTCGGAGGAGGCGGAACTGTGTCCCTCGATTCCCTGCCATGGCCTCGGCACCTGGGAAGGCCTGGCAGTTTCCTGGACAGCTGCTGGAGTGTTTCTGGTCAGGAAAACAGCCCCCAAACACAGCTGATGAAGGGGCTCGACGGGCAGCCACCGTGGAAGCACAGTAGGGCTACTGCCCGCCCGCCGCTCGGACCCAGGGCCCCTGGAAGCCAATTTCCCCACAGTTTAGTCACTTTTGGACATTTTAAACCTAAAACAAGCAAAAATAAATAAATAAATAAACCGAGCACCAGCCATACTAGCAAGGCCCAGAGCGGGGAACCGCAGGCCAGGATGGGGACCGGAGAACGGGGTTCCCTGCAGCCAGGGAGTCCCCCCAAATCCAAACCTCCCCAGGGCGGCCCGCAGAGGGAACAGGGACACCCCCAACCCGCACCCCCATGGGTCACCCCCAAGGGCCTACCTCCCGGGCATGCCCCGAAGGAAGACACTGTCCTCCCCTGGCGAGTGACCGACTGGGGCGGAGATGTGGGGACCTGGGGCCCCGACTCCGGTGCATGGCCCTGGGCTGGTCACTAGATCCCAGTCCTGCTTCCTGTCAGGGGGTCAGCCTCAGTTTCTCCACTGCGGTGAGGCCAGCCTGCAGTCCCCGGGTGTGGGCACAGCTGGGCCGCAGGTGGCTGTACCGAGTTCCATGCTAGAACCTCAGAGGGGGCTCTGGACACTGCCCGGAGTGGCCCCCGGGGCCCGGAGCTGCCAGAGGGTCCCTCAACGGGGCCGGGTGTGGCCCAATCCACCAACACCCTATTTGGGGGCCAACGCCCCCCCCCACTCCCCCAAACGGGAGACAACGGGGAGGGACTTTGCAGGGAAGCAAGGACTCACCCCGCAAATGTTAGCGCAGCAGCAACACCCACCAGCATCCCGCCCGGCCCACCCGAGCAGCTAAGGGCTCGGGGGTCGCGGGCCGGCGGCGGGACCCCTCCCGGTGGCGCCCACGAGCCCGCGCCCGCCCGGGCTCCGGGTTTACAAAACAAGGCCCGGGCCAGGTCGCCGCCGCCGCGCCCGCCCGCGGGCACCTGTTCCGGGAGGGCGGGCAGGTGCGCCCGGGCCGCGCCCCGCGTCCCCTCCGAGGGCCCCAGGCCGGCGCCCCTGGGGAGGGGGGTCCTCCCCGCACTGCCCGACGCCCCTGGGCCGGGCGCTAGTGGACGCGGGCCGAGCCGTCGCGTCCAGGGCGTGGGGGGCCGGTCCGGTCCGGCGCTGCGGCCCGTCGGTCCCGGCGCCTGGAGGCGTCGGAGGGCGGATGCTGGGGGGGGTCGGAGGGGACACTGCAGGGCACGGTGACCCAGGCGGACGCGCTGGCCGGCGGGAAACTGGCCTCGCGGCTGCAGGAAGGCGACGGGGTCCCGGGACGCTGGACACACCCAGCAGCTGCCCGGGACGCGCGGACCTGGAGGCGGCTCCCCGACGTCCCAAGCCGGACCCCCTGGGCGCGCGCTGGACCCTCGGCGGCCGGGGACCCGGCTCCGACTCACCTCGCGGCGACTGGGGAGGCGGCGACGGCGGTGGCGGCGACCACCACGGGGCAACAGAGTCCACGGGAGGCGGAGCCACGGGCCGGGGGCTGAGATCGCTGGCGGGCGCGCCCCACTTATATAGAGCCCCGACCACGCCCCCTCACGCCACGCCCCCTCACGCCACGCCCCATGGACACGCCCCCATCCCGGCGCTCTCGCTTTTATAGGGCCCCACTCCTCAGACCACGCCCCCGGCCACGCCCCCGGCCCCGGCGCGACCGCTTTTCTACAGCCCCGCTCCTGTGGCCACGCCCCCGGCCACGCCCCCAGTCCCGGTGTCCGGAGCCCGGGACCAGCACCCAGCAAGGTCTTTGTAGCTGTTTGCCCGTCTGCCTCCTGTCTGGTCCCGCGCCGTTTTCCCAGGCTCCGCGTGCATGCAGTCGGCGCCGAGGAGCATTTGTGCGTGAACCCACCGGTTGCATGCGGGTCTCTAATGCAACAGACCCACGTTTTCTCTCCTTCATCCAAGGAGTCCCAAGGCCTGGGTGGCGCGCGTTACTGATGAGGAAGCTGAAGTGATTTAAGTGCAAAGCCAGAGCTCAAAAACCCATACCGTTTGAGGGCCTTGAGCCATAGTACAGCGGGGAGGGCGTTTGCCTTGCACCCGGCGAACCCGGGCATCCTGCCTGGTTCCCCAAGCTCTACCGGGAGTAATTGCTGTGTGTAGAGCCAAGAGTAACTCCTGACCATGGCTGGGTGTGACTCAAAGATTAAAAAAAAAAAATGTCCATGTCCTTTGCAGGCGGGCAGCCTGGTGGTGTGTTGACTTGTTACTTTGCAGGTGTTTTTTTCTGGGGGAGGGGCACAGCCCGAGGTACTCAGGGCTTACTCCTGACTCTTTCAGGGGTCATTCCAGAAGGGCTGGGGGGACCATATGGGGTGCCTGAAATCCAACCTGGGTCCGGAGCGAACAAGCACCACAGGCATCCTGCCTGCTGTCCACTCTGAGCCTCACAGCCCTGAGGTGGGTCCTGCCCCTCCACTCCACAGAGAATGAGGGGAATCGGATTAGGTCTTTGCTGGCACTCCAGCGGTCCCCCCCCTCGGGCAGGGGGGCAACAGGTAGCAAAGAGCAGAAAGAGGAGCCCCTGTGACCCCCCTGTGCAAGTCTTTGAGCCCAGAAACCGCAGGGCACATGAACAGCAGCTCACGTTCTGGGACAATAGTTGCTTTGTGACCTGCCCAGTTCTGGCCTCCTGCTCCCTGCTGGAGGGGTGGGCGGGACCCTCCCTGGGACCCTCGCAGAACCTTTCTGACTCCTCCCTGCTTCTAAGGGTTTTGGGGGGCTGTGTGCTGCCCCTGTTTCCTTCTAGGTGCGGGAACCCCAGGGCCTAGCTGTTTCTTTATTTCCTCCTCCTCCTCCTCCTCCTCCTCCTCCTCCTCCTTCTTCTTCTCCTTCTTTTTTGCTTTTTGGGTTACACCCAGCTCCAGCGATGCTCAGGGGTTACTCCTGGCTCTGCACTCAGGAATTATTCCTAGTGGTGCTCAGGGGACCATATGGGATGCCGAGGATTGAACCCCGGCATGCAAGACAAATGCCCTACCAGCTGCTGTACTATCGCTCCAGCCCTGTTTCTAACCACGCAGAATGTTCTTCCCTACGTCTGTGAGCCAGCTTTAATAATGCCTGCCTCTCAGGGCCTCTGGGGAGAGGAGGAATGAGTTACCTGGTGTGAAAGTTTGTTTCACTCGGTGGAAGGTTCTGGAGCAAGATGACGGCAACGGTTGAACCTTTTTAGCATTTTTAGTACCACTTAAAAATGGCCAACATGGGACCAGAGTTGGTGGGAGCCCAGAGGCCAGTCCCACCGTGGCCAGGATGGCCACACAGCGGCCAGCAGCACTCTGCATCTCAGAGCAGATGACAGACAGTTTTGTCCGCTCAGGGACAACTGAACCGGCACGCGTCTGGGCCCAAACCCCAACAGCCTGCAAGACCGAAATAACCTAACCTCACTCCAGCTGTCGGGGGAGGAGGAGACCGTCTCAGGAGCCCAGAGTAGGGATGGGGAGACTCATCCCCCAGCTGCGTTGAGACCCCAGAAGCAGGCCCCACCCCGAGGTCCCGGGGTTATCATCAGTCTGGCAGATTGGGCTGGAGGGACCCCCAGATCTGCAGAGCCTCTCACACCCAGAAATAACATCCCCCGGCAGCTGAGCTTATCAGCACGATAGCAGCTTTGCAAGCCAGAGCCGGGCCTCCCTTCTGACGTGCGTTGGCTCCACGGGCCTGTGGGCAGAGGGTCGCTGTCCACACCTCATTGCTGAGAGGCGCTTTGGAGGCCTCTCCTGGGCCAACCCCCCGGGGAGCCAGAAGCCCCCGGAGAAGGGCCAGTGCACACGCTCACCCTAGCAGGTATGTTCCACGGTTGAGTGGACCCGTCTTCATCCTCCAAACACACACACTGTTCCCCAGGCCCCAGAGCATCGCTGGGTGTGGCCCTCAAACAAGAATAGATAAATAAATGAATCCGAACTGGAGACTGTGCCAGTGGCTTGAGTTGCCCCGTACTGGCCAGGAGGGGGGTCTCTGAAGGCCCCGCGGGGGTTGGTGGGAGCACAAAGGCCAGTCCTGAGGTACCTACTACTTTTGGGGGGGGTTTCCAAAATTTTTAAAGGGGACTGCAGAGATAGCACAGCGGGTAGGGCGTTTGCCTTGTATGCAGCCAACCTGGGTTCAATTCCTAGCATCCCATATGGTCCCCTGAGCACCGCCAGGGGTAATTCCTGAGTGCAGAGCCAGGAGTAACCCCTGTGCATCGCCGGGTGTGACCCAAAAAGCAAAAAAAAAAAATTTTTTTTAAAAGGCAACTGTGAGTCAGAGCGATAGTACAGCAGGGAGGGCCTTGCACTCCACCAACCAGGGTTCGATTCCTGGCATCCCGTATAGTCACCCGAGCACCGCCAGGAGTAATTCCTGAATGCAGAGCCAGGAGGAACCCCTGAGCATCGCCGGGTGTGACCCAAACAGCAAATGGGCAGCACGCGTATGTGCATATGTGCGCGCGTGTGCCCGGGGATGTGCGCATGTGTATGTGCCCAGATGATCCTGCCCTCCTCGCCTCCTCGGGTAGGTGAGAACTGAGGAGCCTGAGCCAGAAGAACTTGGCAGCCCGCGGAGTGACCTCGGTCAGTGGGGCGGCAGATGAGCACCGTCGCCAGTAGGTGGCGCTCGACGCATACGGTGCAGGGCCGAGCTTTTGGCCACGACCCAGGCGCTATGCCCAGAGCATCCAGTCAGTACCTTGGAGCACAGCAGAGACCCAGCGAGCGCCACTACCAAGCTTGTGCCACTTCCGGCTACTGCAGCAGCTGCTGAGGGCGACAGGGGGTGGGGGGGACATAAAACCAAATGCATTAAAAAGAAAAACCTCCAAAGAGAAAGACTTGGGACAGGATTTATTTTTTCAGATTTTTTTTTTTTTTTGGCTTTTTGGGTCACACCGGCGATGCTCAGGGGTTGCTCCTGGCTCTGCACTCAGGAATTACCCCTAGCGGTGCTCAGGGGACCATATGGGATGCTGGGAATCGAACCCGGGTCGGCCGCGTGCAAGGCAAACACCTTCCCTGCTGTGCTATCACTCCAGCCCCAGAATTTTTATGCTATTTGTAGGTTATATTTGATGCTTATATAGAGAAAGTTTACAAATAAGATCACACAATAGAGGGCTGGAGAGATGGTTCCAAGGTTGGAGCGCAGGTCTTGCACGCACGAGGCCCCGGGTTCGATCCCAGGCGCTGCATGCAACTCCCAGCACTCCCGGGTGTGACCCTGATGGTCCCCATCAGGTACACGCAGTAGGGCTGAATATCACCAACAATGACCCCCAGGTCATCCCTGAGCACTGCTAGGGAGGGACTCCCCCCACTCCACAAATAAAAAGATCATGCTGCATAAAAAGTTGACTAACTTGTACCTTCCAACTGAATTATCACTCACTGGGCCATACTTAGTGGGAGTCATCTGTATGCAAGGCAAGTGCCTCAAACCCTGTACTAGCTCCCCAGCCCCTAAATCATAGCTTTTCTTTCTTTCTCTCTTTTGTTTTTTTGGGGGCCACACATGGCAGTGATCAGGGTTTACTCCTGGGTCTGTGCTCAGGGATGGCTCCTGGAGGGGACCATATATGGGATGCTGGGCATAGAAGTCAGGTCGGACACATGTAAAGTAAACATCTCTCCAGCCCTCTTTCTTTTTCTGTCACTGTCACTGTCCTCCCGTTGTTCATCGATTTGCTCGAGCGGGCCCAGTAACGTCTCCATTGTGAGACTTGTTGTTACTGTGTTTGGCATATTGAATACGTCACGGGGAGCTTGCCAGGCTTTGCCGTGTGGGCGAGATACTCTCGGTAGTTTGCCAGGCTCTCCGAGAGGGGTGGAGGAATCGAACCTGGGTCAGCCCAGTCTGCTGCGTGCAAGGCAAATGCCCTACCTGCTGTGCTATCGCTCCAGCCCATTTCTTCTTCTATCTATCATTAGTTTTGGTCACAGCTGGTGGTACTCGGTGCGTATTCCTGGCTCTGTGCTCAAGAGTGATTCCTGACGGTGCTCGGGGGATACTTGGCAGTGCTGAGGATGGAACCTAGTCTAGGCCCAGGCCATGCAAGCACCGTATTTCCCGTACCATCTCACCAGTCTGGGGAAATTTTTTTAACCAGGTTAAAACAGAAACCCAGCAAGAGGGCCAGGCGGTGTCAGTGAATCAAACGCAGGTCTCTCTGGCATGCAAGGCTTGTGTTTGGCTCTTTGAGGAAAGTTATCTTGGTGACGGGAAGCCTTAGCCACCTTACATGATCAGATGGCTGAGAGGTAGCCTAATTTCCTTAGCTTTTCCTCTGTGGGGGACTACCTAACTGCCAATCCCTCCTCCAAGCCGCCCATTCATCAAGAATTGAACCTTTTTCTCCAGCACTGAGAGCTAATGATCACGACCATCCTGTTATTTGTCGATTGCCTCGAGCAGGCCCCAGTAACGTCTCCTTCGTCCTAGCCCTGAGATTTTTTAAAGTGCCATATTCAAGGCTCTTTCAGGGTTAGGAGAATGAGACCCTTCATTGTTACTGGTATTTGGCATATTGGGCACACCAATATGCCACGGGGAGTTTGCCAGACTCTGCCGTGTGGGCAGGTTACATTCGGTAGCCTGCCAGTTTGTCCAAACAAACTGGCTAACAGTGACCCCAAAACAAAAAAACAGGGGCTGGAGCAATAGCACAGCGGGTAGGGCGTTTGCCTTGCACGCAACCGACCTAGGTTCGATTCCCAGCATCCCATAGGGTCCCCCGAGCACCGCCAGAAGTAATTCCTGAGTGCATGAACCAGGAGTAATTCCTGTGCATCGCTGGGTGTGACTCAAAAAAAAAAAATCTAGAACAGTGGCAGAGGTCGGAGCGATAGTCCAGCAGGGAGGGCATTTGCCTTGCACGCAGCCGACTCGAGTTCGATCCTCGGCATCCCATGGGGTCCCCGGGAGCACCGTTAAGAGTCATTCCTGAGTGCAGAGCCAGGAGGAACCCCTGAGCATCGCCGGGTGGGACCCAAAAAGCAGAGGAAAAAAAACAAAACACTCGCAAGTGTACCAGCACAGAAGCTGGTCAGCTGAGTGTGTGTGTGTGTGTGTGTGTGTGTGTGTGTGTGTGTGTGTGTGGAGCTGCTGCCCCTCCCGGGCCCTCCTCCGCCTCATTTCTGGACCCTGAAAGCGGCCAGCCCGGCGCACCCCTGCTCGGTCCAGCAGCATCCCAGCGGGAGCCCGCACCCGGGCTGACCCCGGAAGCAGTCGCGGCGCCGGCGGCGGCGTCCCCGGTTGCCATGGCGCCGCCCCGGAAGTTGGGCGCGGCCGGGCCGGGGGCTGGAGGCGGGGCCGGCGCTCCCGCTGCTGCTCGGGGCCCGCAGGTGAGGCGGCGGCCGTGGCCGTGGCGACCCGGGAGGCGGCGGGGCGGGTGCGCATGCGCGGGCGGGGGGCGGCCCCGGGCGCTGCCGCTGCTGCTGCCGGACCCCCGGGCAGCCGGTGCGGACCCCCGGGTCCCGCTTCCCGCCCCCGAGCGCCGCAGCCGACCTTGTGCCGTCATTGTCTTCTCCTCCTCCTCCCCTTCCTCCTCCTCCTCCTCCTCCTCCTCCTCCCCCCCACCCGGGATCGCGCGGTGCCAGGGCCGCCCCCCGCCCTGGCATTCGCCCCTGTCCCTGCTGGCACCCTTTTGCACAGTGCCCGCAGCTCCGGGCAGCAGCCTGGACACTCGCCTCAATCAGGGCTGGGTGGGGCAGGTCGGTGCCTGCTGGGGGGGGCATCGTTGCCAGGGGCCGTCTGCTGGCGTGGGGGTGGGGGTGCGTGTCTAGGGGCGTCTGCACTGCCAGCCCGGGTGCAAAGTTGGAGCGGGGTGGGGTGTCCTGCCTCAGAAAGGAAGGGGCCTGGAGCACTGCTTGGAGAGCCCTCCCAAGCTATTGTGTGTTTACCGATGGCCCATTCCCTCCCAGCCCCGGAAAAATCTGGAAAATGATTCCGGTGCCCTGGGGTCTGGCCTGGCTGCCTGCACTGGAATGCACTCAGGGTCCGGCTAAGGCCGATGGGCGCTTCAGCCCTTGGACGGTTCTCCCGGCTTTTGTCTGCGCGTTGTTAGGACCCTCAGAGGTGGGAGCCTCTTGGCAGAGTTCTGCTCTCCAGGGTGCAGAGATGGTCCCCACGTGCTCCCGGCCTGGGGCGACAGCTGCACCCTGACTTCCAGGAAGCTGTGAGAGTTGTTGGACCGTTGGGACGGTGGCTGGCTGGCCACGCGCCCCTTGGACTGTGTGTTGAAGGCAGCTGGTCCTCCAGAGCCAAGTGTCAGGGATGGACGGAAACTTTTCACCCTTGGGCATGACTGAGAATCCCTGAGGGGCCAGGCGTCTGCATTGCGGGTGACCGACCCGGTTCGGTCCCGGTTCGGTCCTGGTTTGGTCCCTGGTACCACGTGGTTTTGCACAGGAGGCCAGGAACCCCTGGGAGGGGCTGGACACTCGCCTTGCATGCGGCTCCAGGGGTTCATTCCCCAGCACCCCATAGGGTCCCGAGTCCCGTCAGGAGTGACCCCTGAGCACTGCCAGATGTGACCCCCAAAAAACCAAACAAAATCTCCGGGACGCCTCTGAGAACTGCAAACCATCCCCCAACCCCAAAGAATCCTCTTCACGCTATGATGAGATTCCTGGGCCCCTCGAGGGCGCCCCCTTTCTGCCAGGCTCTGCACTGCACTGGGCTGTGTGGTTGGGGGGGATGGGGGAGGCCCCGGGCAGTGGGGTGGGTTGACATTAAGATGGGGACCTTCCTGGAGGAGGTGGCCACCTCGGGACAGGATGCAGCTCGGTGGGTGTGAGCAGCAGACAGGGGGCAGCACATGACTGGGGAAACCCTGGGAGAGGGGACATGGCGTCCACACCCTGCAGCGCTGGCCTGGCCCTGTGGGCTGCGACTTTTGTCCTCAAGGCCATGACAAGGTGCGTCGGGTCTGTGGCCCGAGAGGCGGTGACGTTGAGGTGAGGGGGATCGAGAGACCCATCGGGCTGCCGCAGTTCTCCCAGAGAGCGGGGAGAGACACGGACGGAACTGGAAACTTCTAGAATCTTCTGGGCCTTGCAGCATGTGGAGTGCCTCTCTTGCCACCCCGGTTCTGGGCCACAGCATGGGCACAGGAACCCGGGGGATCCAGGCTCCAGGCCCGGGTAGGTGCCCAGGGCCGTTGCTGGGGAAATTCCAGAAGCTTCCTGCCGTGTGCTACCTTAGGGATGGGCCCTTGTTTCGGTGCTCAGGGGGCCACTGAGATGCTGCTCAGCGGAGCTGGGGATCAAACTCTCGACCTTGCGCATGCCCATCACCAGGCTGGGCAGTGGCCCTGGGCCGGCCGGGCGCATCTGGCGGGGGTCTGGACAGCACAGAGGCTGCTGCCACCCACACCATCTGGGTCTTCATCACAGTAACAGAACCCCAGAGGCGAGTCCAGGCCTGGGGTCCCTCCGGAGTGACTGGCCAGCGCCGCGGCCCCCTGCCCCTGCCCTGTTGTTTTCTTGCATTAGCGCCCGGAGCGTGGGGGGCAGTGATGCTGTGGCTGGATGCCCCCCGGTTTCAGAGCTCCTATGGTAGGTCCAGCTGGACCCTGGGGGCGTCTGTCCCCTGAGGCTGGTGTCCAGGGTAGGGGCAGCCTCCCTGGCTCCTTCTGACGCCCCAAAGTACTTCCAGGCTGTAACCCCAGGGTCACAGGGCATGCCCGCTTGCTGTGTGGTCTTCATGGGGGCAGTCATAGCCGACAGCAGACATGGGCTGGCTCTTGGTCTCCTGGTGAGACCCCTCCCTTGTGGCGGGTGATTCCATCCCCCAGCCCCAAAATATGAGCCCCGTCCTGGGGCCTCGGGGCAGGAAAGAGTAGCCCCCCACCCCACCCCGGGTGCAGCCGGAGGCTGTGGGGGTCATGTTGGCTGGACGGGGAGGGCAGGTGGCTCTTTCGAATCCCGAAGGGGCCAAGCCCCATCTTGGCCCTGGTCACTGTCTCTGCTCGGTGGGGTGGGGGCTAGAACTGGGATGTGGGGGGTGCACAGTTCAAACATGACGCCTTCCCAGGAAAGCAGCTTCCCTGGAGACTGGCCATGTGCAGAGGGGAGTCTGGGGGGACTCGGGCCGGGGAAGGGGGTTGCCCGGACCACAGAGGGGTGGGCTCCTTTGCACTTTCCAGGTTTCAATCTGGGACAAGCAGAGGGGCGTGTCCCCCGCTGCGGAGGTGACAAACTGGGTGCCTCCAGGCATCACCTGGGGTCCACGGTCCCCCCAGGGGGCAGCGCTCACCGCGGGCTCTCCTCCAGGGTCATGGCCGGGAAGGTCAAGTGGGTGACGGACATCGAGAAGTCGGTGCTGATCAACAACTTCGAGAAGAGGGGCTGGGTGCAGGTGACGGAGAATGAGGATTGGAACTTCTACTGGTGAGTGCTGGGCCCCGCGGGAGGGGCTGGGAGCCCTGCGCCTGTGCCTACCCCGGGGTTGGGATGCCCGGCTGTGGCTGTCTGGCTCCTGGGCGAGGTTAGTGTCCCCCCCGGGGCCTGCCCCAAAGTCCCTGACTAGAGGACCAGACGAGGGCCGCAGTGCCTTTGTGCCTCTGTTTCCCTCTCTGCCAAGAGATGTGAGATGGGGGTGTTGGGGTACCATATGGGATGCTCAGGAGGAACCCCTGAGCATCTCTGGGTGTGACCCAAAAGTGAAAAAAAA
Organism: Sorex fumeus; assembly: GCF_029834395.1. Lineage (NCBI taxonomy): Eukaryota > Metazoa > Chordata > Mammalia > Eulipotyphla > Soricidae > Sorex > Sorex fumeus. Next base: position 5,884,787 of record NW_026606182.1, on the reverse strand, counting down.
AACAGGATTCAAACAGTTTGTGGGGCCTGAGTGATAGTCCAGCAGATGGAGCGTGTCCTCACCCACGGCCGACCCGGGTTCCATCCCCCACGTCCCTCAAGGTCCCCTGAGCACCGCCAGGGGTGATCCCTGAGTGCAGAGTCAGGAGTCAGCCCTGAGCACTGCTGGTATGTGCCCCCCACAAAGGAAAAGATTTGGGGTCCTGGGGTGTGTGTGATTAGGGGTCGAGTCTAGGCCTTGGGCTCCACCCCAGCTCTAAAAAACAAACAGCCCCAAACCATTCATGGGTGAGTTAGAGCCGTAAGAAAGAGAGAGGCTTGAGGCCGGAGTGATAGTACAGCGGGGAGGGCGTTTGCCTTGCACGCAGCCAACCCCGGTTCGATCCCCGGCATCCCATAGAGTCCCCTGAGCACCTCCAGGAGTAAGTCCTGAGTGCAGAGCCAGGAGGAACCCCTGAGCATCGCCGGGTGGGACCCAGAAAGAAAAGAAAGAGAGAGGCAGTATTTTGGCCTTGGCTGTGGGGTGGAACTCTGCCCAGCAAGACACAGATGTCCCCCCTACCCCCAGCTCCCTGAGGGCCCTGGGTCCGGAGCTGGGATCCTTCCCTCATGGTACCATGTTCTCACACACACGCATGCGCCCACACACTGCACTCTCACACATATGCACACACACATGTATGCATATGCACACACATATGCTTGCACACACACACACACACACACACACACACACACACACACTCTAATGATGACAGACAGCAGGCTCTGAAGGAAGCCTTCCCGCCAGCCCGAGTCAGGAAGATGGTCAGAACCGTCTGGGGGCTTGAAACCCCCGGGGTGAGGCACTGGGGGGTGAGGGGGGTGAGGCTCTCACCTGGTGCCGTGGCCGGGCCCCTGCAGGGGGTCTCTCCTGAGCAGCCCCAGGTGTGGCTCCAAGCCCAAACCCAGCACATCCATCAGGATCGCAGGGAAGGGGAGAGAGTGGAGGGGTCGGGGTGAGCGACCTGCACGCGAGGGGCCCGGTGCTGTCCCTGCCCGCCCCCCGCCCCCCTGGGGGTGTCAGGGTGCCAGAGGGGCCCCAGGGGGTGGCGCCTTCACCGCGCGGGCTCTGTCGGCAGGATGAGCGTGCAGACCATCCGGAATGTGTTCAGCGTGGAGACTGGCTACCGGCTCTCGGACGACCAGATCGTCAACCACTTCCCCAACCACTACGAGCTGACCCGCAAGGACCTGATGGTCAAGAACATCAAGCGCTACCGGAAGGAGCTGGAGAAGGAAGGGAGCCCCCTGGCGGAGAAGGACGAGAACGGCAAATACCTCTACCTGGGTGCGGGGCCAGCCCTTCAGATGGGTTTTGTTTGTTCGTTTGTTTAATTAATTAATTAATATCTCGCCCACACGGCAGAGCCTGGCAAGCTCCCCGTGACGTATTCGATATGCCAAACACAGTAACAACAAAGTCTCCAATGGAGACGTTACTGGGCCCGCTCGAGCAAATCGATGATCAACGGGAGGGCCTTTACTTACTTACTTAATTAATTAACTTTTTGCTTTTTGGGTCACACCTGGCAATGCTCAGGGGTTCCTCCTGGCTCTGCACTCAGGAGTTACTCCTGGCGGTGCTCAGGGGACCCTATGGGATGCTGGGAATCGAACCCGGGTCGGCCGCGTGCAAGGCAAATGCCCTACCCACTGTGCTATCTCTCCAGCCCCTGTTTTTTTTTTTTTTTATGGGATTTATTTTATTTTTTGTTTTCAGGGGCCCACCCACCTATACTCAGGGTGACTCCTGGCTCTGCATTCAGGATTTACTCCGGTGGTGCTCAGGGGACCCTATGGGATACTGGGATCGAACCCAGGTTGGCCATGTGCAAGGCAAATGCCGTCCCTGCTGTATTAGCACTCCAGTCCCCAAACCCTCTCAGATGTTGGCTGGAGATGCCCAGTGGGGCTAGGCGGGGGCACTGAGGAGTGGACAGTTCTCTAGAACATAGGGGTGCTCCGGATTAGGGGGTGTCTTTGTTTGGGGGATCTGCCCTAAACTAGAAATCACTTCAAGGCAATTCTCGGGGACCCTCTCGTGGGGTTTCTCTATTGAGTTGTTCCAGAACCTCTTTCCTGCCTAAGCACCTCTCCGAGCCTCAGTTTCCCCAGGTGGTGCAGGGGGCTGCTTTGGTCCCCAGCTCCTGGGTTGCCGGGGGAATCAAAGACAGATTTGTCGGGACCGGAGTGATAGTCCAGCGGGGACGGTGTTTGCCTTGCACACGGCCGACCCGGGTTCGATTCCCAGCATCCCATAGGGTCCCCTGAGCATTGCCAGGAGTGATTCCTGAATACAGAGCCAGACGAAACCCCTGAGCATCGCTGGGTGTGACCCTCCCTAAAAGGACCCAAAACAAAAAGACAGGTTTGACCAAGTGCCTGGGGCCCCGGGCGTCAGGGGGTGCTGGCGGGAACCGAGAAGCCGCTGGCCGCGCTCCGGGTAGGGCCGCCCTCGGACCAACCGCGCTCGCCTCCTCCTCCAGACTTCGTGCCGGTCACGTACATGCTGCCCGCCGACTACAACCTGTTCGTGGAGGAGTTCCGGAGGTGCCCGTCCAGCACCTGGATCATGAAGCCGTGCGGCAAGGCCCAGGGCAAGGGCATCTTCCTCATCAACAAGCTCTCGCAGATCAAGAAGTGGTCGCGGGACAGTAAGACGTCCTCGTGCGTGGGGGGGCCCTGCCGCCGCGCCCCTGTGCCCCCCCCGCCCCCCCTCCTCGCGAGCGGGCGGCGCCCTGAGTGTCGGCGCCTGGCCCGCAGGTTCATGTCGCAGTCCACGAAGGAGGCGTACGTGATCTCGCTCTACATCAGCAACCCGCTGCTCATCGGCGGCAGGAAGTTCGACCTGCGGCTCTACGTGCTGGTCTCCACCTACCGGCCCCTGCGCTGCTACATGTGAGGCCGGGCCCAGGGTCACTCTTGCTTGGCGCCAGCCGCGTCTGGGGCTTTAGAAAAGCCGGGCTGGGCCTGGAGCGATAGCGCAGGGGGAGGGCGTTGGCCTTGCACGCCACTGACCCGGTTCGGTTCCCAGCATCCCATAGGGTCCCCCGGCACCGCCAGGAGTGATTCCTGAGTGCAGGGCCAGGAGGAACCCCTGAGCATCGCTGGGTGTGACCTAATAAAGCAAAAGGCTTGAGGTCTCGGGGTGGTTTTGTTTTGCCCCGGTTTGATCCCTGAGTGATCACCTGAGCACCCCGAGGTGTAGCCCCCCAAAATAAAAAGAAAATGAAACTATTATTAAGATGAAAGCAACCAAAAACATAATAAAAGGGGTCAGAGATAGCACAGCGGGGAGGGCACTCTCCTTGCATGTGGCTAACTCCAGGTCCATCCCTGGCACCTCATATGTCCCCCTGAGCTCTGCAGGGAGTGATCCCTGAGCACTGAGCCAGGCGTAACCCCTGAGCACTGCAGGGAGTCAAGGACACGCCCAGCACCAGTGCTACTCCTGAGCATTGATCCAGGAATAACCCCTGAGCACTGCAGGGAGTGATCCCTGAGCACTGAGCCATGTGTAACCCCTGAGCACTGCAGAGTGATCCCTGAGCACTGATCTAGGAGTAACTCCCCAAGCACTGATCCAGGAGTAACCCCTGAGCACTGCAGAGTGATCCCTGAGCACTGATCCAGGAGTAACTCCCTGAGCACTGAACCAGGAGTAACCCCTGCACACCACTGGGTGTGGCCACCCGCAAAAAACAATAAATAAAAGAGTAAAGAGAGCTCTTTTATTTTTGTTTTTCTTTTATTCCTCTCCCCATAGTGCTGCCTTTATAGGTGTAAAGCAAACCCACCGCTCTTGTCTGTCCCTGGGACTCCGTTGCCCTATACCCTCTAAGACAGCCGTTCTTTTGTGGGGGGCTCTCTCTGGAGGTGCTGGGGGCCCCCTGGGCGACACCCGGGAGTGCTCAGGAAACGCTGGGGGAGGAACCCAGGGGCCCCGCCCTGCAGAAGCTGCCCCTTTAAGAGAAGGAGCTCCGTGCTCCCGAGCCCCAGTCGCCCTCCTCCCTGCCCAGGTACAAGCTGGGCTTCTGCCGCTTCTGCACCGTCAAGTACACGCCCAGCACCAGCGAGCTGGACAACATGTTCGTGCACCTCACCAACGTGGCCATCCAGAAGCACGGGGTGAGCGGGCAGGGACGGCGGGCGGCGCCCGGGACTGTCCTGGCGGCGAGCGGGGCTGGGGACGGTGGGTCTGCGGCCGGGACGGTCCTCGGTGCCAAGATGTGGGTCAGGGCAGGAAGCAATGCCCGGGCTGGTGACCCAGACGGCGGGGAAAGAACATTCTAGCAGAGGGATGGCTCCGGTGGCAGGAACTGAAAGGAAGTGAGGGAGGCGGGACCCCGGGGCGAGGGACCGGGGCGAGGGGTCGGGGCGAGGGGTCGGGGTATAGGCTGTGGGTATGGATTGTTTTTCCTTGTTTTTGGTGCCACCCCTGGCAGTGCTCGGGGCTGACGCCTGGCTCTGAGCTGAGGGGTCACTCCTGGCGCGCTCAGGGGACCCTCTGGGATGCCGAGGATCAAACCCGGCTTAGCCGCGGGCAGGGCGAGTGCCTGGCGCTGTGCTATGGCTCCGGCCTAACGCGGAGCTTTGGAATTTTATTTAAGAGATTTGTCTTGGCGTTTGGGCCGCGCCTGGCAGTGCGCAGGGCTCCCTCGTGGCTGTGCACCCAGGGTCTCCCCTGGCAGGCTTGGGGGGCCTACGGGGGTACCGGGATGAACCTGGGGTTGGCCGCAGGAAGTGGCTCTCTTCTCTGTTCCTCCCGGAAGCTTCTCCTGGGGCTCTGGCCGGGAGGCCGCGACTCCGTGGTCTGTGTGTCACCTGGTTACAGAATGGGAGGGTGAGAGGAAGGAGCGTCTCCGGGCTGGTGGGCGGACCGGGGGCGGCCAGGGCCCAGGACTGGACCCCGGCTCCGGCGGCCCCTCCTGAGAGTGCCCTGAGACGCCCCCGCCCCGCCCCCAGGAGGATTACAACCACATCCACGGGGGCAAGTGGACGGTGAACAACCTGCGCCTCTACCTGGAGAGCACCCGCGGCCGGGAGGTGACCAGCAAGCTCTTCGACGACATCCACTGGATCATCGTGCAGTCGCTGAAGGCCGTGGCGGTGCGTGCGGCCGGGCGGTGGGTGCTGGCTGGACGGTGGGCGTTGGCTGGGCAGTGGGTGTTGGCCAGGCGGTGGGTGGTGGTTGGGAGGTGGGTGTTGTTTGGGTAGTGGGTGTTGTTTGGGTGGTGGGGGTTGTTTGGGTGGTGGGTGTTGGTTAGGTGGTGGGGGTTTTTTGGGTGGTGGGTATTGTTTGGGTGGTGGGTGGTGTTGGTTGAGTGGTGGGTGTTGTTTGGGTGATGGGTGTTGTTTGGGTGGTGGGTGTTGGTTAAGTGGTGAATGTTGGTTGGGTGGTGGGTGTTGGTTGAGTAGTGGGTGTTGTTTGGGTGGTGGGTGGTGGGTGTTGGTTGAGTGGTGGGTGTTGTTTGGGTGGTGGGTGTTGATTGAGTGGTGGGTGTTGTTTGGGTGGTGGGTGGTGGGTGTTGGTTGGGTGGTGGGTGTTGGTTGAGTGGTGGGTGCCAGCTGGACGGTGGGTGTTGACTGGGCAGTGGGTATGGACTGGGTGTTGGGTATGGGTCGGGTAGTGGGTGCGGGCTGGGAGGTGGGTGCCAGTCAGGATTGGGGGCGGGGTGTGGTTCCCAGGTCAGAGCAGACGCTTTTGTCTTCCCTCTGTCTCACAGCCTCGTGCCTGTGTGTCTGTGCAGGGTCGAGGCAGCTTGTTTGGGGGGGCTTCTCAGTAGCATCGGCCCCCAGCTCCTTGCACGCCCTCAGCTCTTCTGGTCCGACATGGAGTGTTTCGCACTCAGCGGGCGTCGAGGAGGGGTCTCTGGGTCTTTGTCTTCATCTACTCGTGTCTGCATTTCCCGTGTTTTTTGTCACTTAACTGGGGCCCCTGGCCAGCGGGGCCACCCCCGGTGTTGCCTGGGGGAGGGACACACAGTGCCTGGCTGACGCTCCTTCTGCCGTCTGGGCCGCTCTGGGCAGACAGGGCCCACCCCTGGTTCACTGCAGACCTCCACTTGGCTAGCGGGGCCTGGGGGCGAGCGTCTGCGGCCGTGGTCCCGGGGGCAGTGCCGTGCTGGGTGTGTCCTGGGGCCAGTGCCGTGCTGACGGGGCCTCTGCTGGCCGGGCCTGGGATGCCGCCGCAGCCCCAGTGAAGAGCTGTCCAGAGAGCCTGCTCAGGTTATGCCGCAGCTGTGAGGTGGGCCTGTCCCGGGGCTGTCCCTGGGCTGTCCCCATCCGTGACCCGCCCCCGCCCACAGCCGGTGATGAACAACGACAAGCACTGCTTCGAGTGCTACGGCTACGACATCATCATCGACGACAGGCTGAAGCCCTGGCTCATCGAGGTAGCGCCGCGGCTGCGGGTGGAGGCCCCCGAGGAACTGACCCGTGTTCTGGGGGGCTGGGGCCGGGTCGCCTCGGGCCCCTGGGGGTCCCGACCAGCTGTGCCCACTCGCCCAGACCAGGAGACAGTGGGACGCGGGGCTTGGGGGCCAGGGCACCCCTGGGGCCCCACACGGGCCACCTGAGCCTGGGGCTCTGCCCTCTGCGCCCCCACTGGGCCACGCCCCTCCCCGCTGCGCCCCTGCCCCGAGTGGCGTCCCGGGGTGCTGGTGGTGCCAATGGGCTCTCTGCCTTCTCCTCCCGAGGTCAACGCGTCCCCCTCGCTCACCTCCAGCACCGCCAACGACCGGATCCTCAAGTACAACCTCATCAACGACACCCTCAACATCGCCGTCCCCAACGGGGAGATCCCCGACTGCAAGTGGAACAAGTCGCCCCCCAGGGAGGCCCTCGGCAACTACGAGATCCTGTGAGTCGCGGGGCCAAGGTTGGCCTACGTGCATGCATGTGTGAATGCGTGCGCCTGTGTGTGTGTGTGTGTGTGCGTGCGTCTGCATATGTACATGCCTGCGTGCGTGTGTCTGTGTCTGTGTTTGCATGCGTGAGTCCCTGTGTGTCTGCGTGCACGTGTCTGTGTGCGTGTCTGCCTGCGTGAGTGTGTGCCTGTGTGCATGTGTATCTGAGTGCCTGTATGCTTGTGTATGTCTGCATGCGTGCGGCCTGTATGCATGTGTGTGTGCATACCTGTGTGTGTGTCTGCGTGTGTGAGTACCGATGTGTCTAAATGCATGTGTGAGTGTGTATGCCTGTGTGAGTGTGTGTGTCTGTGCTTGTGTATCTGTGTGCATGTGTATTTGAGTGCCTGCATGCCTGTATGTGCGTATGTGTGTCTGTGTGAGTGCCTGCATGTGTGTGTGTGCATGCGTGTCTGTGAGTGCCTGCATGTATAAGTGTACGTGTGTGTCTGTGAGTGCGTGCATGTGTGTGTGTGTGTATCTGTGAGTGTCTGCATTCCTGTGTGTGTGCCTGTCTGAGTTCCTGCATGTGTGTGTGCATATCTGTGAGTGCCTGCATGTCTGAGTGTCTGCATGTGTGCATGCGTGACTGTGAGTGCCTGCGTGTGTGTGTGCGTGTGTGTCTGTATGAGTGCCTGCGTGTGCATGTGTGTGCATGCGTGTCTGTGAGTGTCTGCATGTGTGTGTGTGTGTCTGTATGAGTGCCTGCGTGTGTATGTGTGTGCATGCGTGTCTGTGAGTGTCTGCATGTGTGTGTGTGTGTCTGTATGAGTGCCTGCATGTGTATGTGTGTGCATGCGTGTCTGTGAGTGTCTGCATGTGTGTGTGTCAGACTATCAGCAGGGGTAGTAACAGTGTGGGTGGGAGCAGGAGAGGTGGAGGGCCCAGGTCAGGGGCTGGAAGGCGGGAGGCCCCGAGTCCGATCCCCACTACTGCACACTGGGGGGACAAGCACCCCTGCAGAAAGCCTAGAAACTTCGACTGATTCGGTCCCTCCAGCCGTCTTTTGTTAGAGATCAGTGGTGGAGTGGGGAGAGAAGAGTTAGGGTGCTCTCTGTTTGGGGGTGATTCCCAGCAGTGCTCTACGGACCCAGGGGTGCAGGGATCGAACCTGGGCCTCTCACATGCGAAGCAGACACTCAGCGCTTTCACCCATCTTCCCTGCCTAGAACCGGGCACCTTGGCGCTGGGCCCAGCCTGAAACCACTGAGCAGGGTGGCCAGAGGTAGCCTGCAAACAAGCAACAACTCCCCTCACGAGACCAGAAGGCCAGGGACACCCTAGGAGATATAAACAGGGGGTGGGACCAGGCCCCAGCCCACTTCTGTCCAGCTTCTGTCTAGCACGGAAGCCCTGCAGGACCCTGCAGCCTGGGCCTGGATTAGTGGGACGGGGCCGGGCAGGGCGGGGCACAGCTGGGGGAGCCTGGTGCTGGCCCTTCTCGCGTGGGCCTCTCCTGGGCAGGACCCTGGGCAAGGAGCGTGACCTGTGGGCACTGCGGGGCAGCCCCCAGCCCCAGCCTGTGTGCCCACTGCGGTGGCCTGAATGGACGATGTCAGGGGGAGGCTGGGCTGGCCACGGATTTCACCTGGGGAGATCAGACATGCGCCGGGGCCCTGGTGGCACTTGGCGGGCACTGGCTGGGGCGGGGGGGCGGGGCCAGGGGCCCGGCTGTTTCTCGGTTGCTGCAGCCCTGACACGGCGTCTGTCCTCAGGTACGACGAGGAGCTGGCACAGGGCGACGGGGCCGAGCGGGAGCTGCGAGGCCGGCAGGCGCCGGCGCTGGGCCCCAGGGGGGTCCGCTCCCGAGACTCAGGGAGAACCGTCCTGACCTGGAAGTGAACGACAGCCGGCCACGCCGGGCTCCAGCCCCGACCTCTCCCCACGTCTACACCCACCGAGTCGCCTATTTTGGAATTTCCCTTTTTTCTAGAGTCTTTGTGTTCCTTCCCCTAAGCCTGTCCGTAAATAAAGGTGCAGCTGGGGCCGGTTCTTCCCCAGCGCCCCTCAGTCCTTCACGACGTGGAATTCTGACACTGGACCTGAAGATGACCCTGGAGGCCGCGTGCAGCGCTCAGGCCCCCAAGGACACAGCCCCCACCATCCCCGCTTCAGACACCCCCACACATCAAGGTTGTTCTGGGGCCCCTGAGCTGGGCCCCTTCCCCCAGATCCCTCCTGAAATGTCTGGGTGACTCACAGCTCCAGGACACTGTCTCGTGCAGCATCGCTGGCCTATCATGGTGGACACACCCCAGAATCGGCTCCCCAGAAGGCACCTGGGGGGACGGCGAGCCCCGATTCCACAGTCTGAGGACTCAGTGAAGGCTTTGAGGAGGAATCGTGACTTAGGCGATCAGCGAGACTCTCACCCGTGCCGAGCGACGGAGGGATGGAACCTTTCTAGACCTGAGCCTGGTCACCTGCCTGTCCCCACGGACTCCGGCCTGGGTGGAGGGGTCATGAGTGACAGAAACCGCCCTGTCACCTTTGGGTGTGCTGTCCCAGGGCCCAGGATCAGAACTAAAGTTTTTCCCCAAACAAGGGGATGAAGGGGTCGCGGGATCTGGGGAATTCTGTGCCAAGACCAAACCAGATTCTTTTCACTTGTGGGGCTGGGGCTGGGGCCCCCTGCTCATCAGTGACCCTTGACCTCCTGGTTCAAGGTCAAGCTCTGCCGTCCAGCCCCTCCCAGCCGCCACTGTCCCTCCTACAGTGAGGCCCTGAGTCCTGTCCCGGCCTCGACTCTGATCTCATTTCCCGCGACACATTTGTGTCTCTAGAACGAGATGCTTAATTGAGGGCACCTTGTCCTCACGAGGCCTTTGTCCGGGTACTCTCAGGAGACATATGTCTTCGGTAAGGATTTGAGTGAGGTTTCCTGGGGGGCATTTGGCAGTTCAGCGGTGCCCAGAGGGCCAGTCTGGGTGATGCTAGCCGGGCAGGCCTCGCAAGCCCCACAATGTGCTTTTCAGACGCTCACTGCTGGGAACCATCAGCACCAGGCTGGTGGTGTTCAGGGACCACCAGGGGGTGGGGACGGGGGGGGGGGGGGCTGTGCAGTGTTGGGGATGGAACTCGAGGTCTCTGGATGCCTGCCGTGCGCTCCTTTGGACCACCTCCCGGCCTCAGTGACGGGTTTCTGGTTCCTTGTGTTTGGGTGACGACCGCCCCCCCTTCCTGCTGGTTTGGGTGCATGTGGGTGATTGAGACACGCAGAGCAGCACGGTGGGGACCGGGAGGAACCTCCCAGCCGCATGGAAGTGTGCCTGGATCCCTCTCCAGCTGGGGAAGTTCATGTCTGGTGCCCGGGACCAGACATGACCAAACACGGGGTTTCCCTGTGTTTCTTGAGCCCACCAGGGAAGGAGGAGGCTGGCAGGGGCTCGGGGTGCCCAGGGACGGGAGGGTGGTACAAATGGTGTCTCACTGGCGCCCTAATCTGTCACCAAGCCGCTCTCAGTCTGCAGAGCGTTTGTTGTCCCCCAAAGGGACTCGTCCCCTTGGCCTCTGGGATGAGCTGGTCATGTCAGCCCTGGCTGACCAGCCGGCCTTGCCCGGTCACTGCTGTCTCCTCACCTGGCAGGGGGTGACACCATGGCTGGTTCTCCACGTCTCCCTTTCTGCCTGTTTTGCTTCTCGGGACCTCTGAGAGGGTCAAGGCCTCGGGCTGGCGGGGAGATGGGAGGGGGCGGGTGGGCTGTTCCGTGAGGGCGGTGTGCACCCCACTCACCAGTCAAACATGCGCCCCTTGAGGCTGTGGCCTGCCCGGGACCCCCACAGGAGAGAGCATGAGGCCGCTCCGGCTCGTGTCCTTTGTTCTTTTTCCCTTTTGGGGAAGACGGGCCCCACCAGCAGGGCAGCCCCCCGCCGTCCACCCACCTCTTCCCTAACATCCCAACATCCTCCCACCTGAGTCCCCAGTGTGCAAGTTGACCCACCCAGTCCGGCCCGCCTACAGATCCTCCTGTCCAATCCTGGCTCCCCTTTAGGCCCCGCCCACAGTCCCTCACCCAATCCTGTCAACCCTCATGACCCGCCTCCGGCCCTTCCCACCCAATCCTGGCTTATTCTCGAGACCCGCCTATAGCCCCTCACCCAATCCTGTCTCGTTCTCGAGGCCCGCCTAGAGTCTCAACCAATCCCTATCCTTTCCGCCCAATCCCCACCTCGCTCTCAAGACCTGCCTACAGTCGCTCACCCAATCCCGCTCATCCCCCTGACCCGCCGCCTTCAGCCCTTCCCACCCAATCCCGCCTCGCTCTCGAGGCCCGCCTACAGTCCCTCAGCCAATCCCGCCTCACTCTCAAGACCCGCCTACAGTCTCTCATCCAATCCCGCTCATCCTCATAACCCGCCTTCAGCCCTTCCCACCCAATCCTGCCTCGCTCTTGAGACCCGCCTACAGTCCCTCAGCCAATCCCGCCTCGCTCTCAAGACCCCCCTACAGTCACTTATCCAATCCAGCTCATCCTCATGACCCGCCTTCAGCCCTTCCCACCCAATCCTGCCTCGCTCTCGAGACCCGCCTACAGTCCCTCAGCCAATCCCGCCTCGCTCTCAAGACCTGCCTACAGTCCCTCAGCCAATCCCGCCTCACTCTCAAGACCCGCCTACAGTCGCTCATCCAATCCCGCTCATCCTCATGACCCGCCTTCAGCCCTTCCCACCCAATCCTGCCTCGCTCTCGAGACCCGCCTACAGTCCCTCAGCCAATCCCGCCTCTCTCTCGAGACCCGCCTACAGTCTCTCAGCCAATCCTGCCTCGCTCTCGAGACCCGCCTACAGTCCCTCAGCCAATCCCGCCTCTCTCTCGAGACCTGCCTACAGTCCCTCAGCCAATCCCGCCTCTCTCTCGAGACCCGCCTACAGTCCCTCAGCCAATCCTGCCTCGCTCTCGAGACCCGCCTATTGCCGCTCACCCAATCCCGCTCACCCTCAGGACCTGCACTTCGCTTTTCCCACCCAATCCCGCTCTCCCTTCCAGAGGGCGCTGTCTGGCACGTGGCCTTTCCCTCTGACCAGTGACCACTCAGTCGCGCCTGGGAAGGCCAGAGAGGCCCTTTGTCCCTGCTGTGCCCCTGGCCTTGAGGGCTCCAGCAGGGGAGCGGGGTCCTCCGTGCTGCCGCCCGCCCCTGGTGTCCCTACTTTAGACTGACCGTCGGCCTCTGGGGCCTCGGGAGGCAGGGCCCTGGCCAGCTCACCTGCTCCCGGCCTGCACCGGTCACAGGGAGCCCGCAGAGTCCTCGCAGCCGAGCTGGGTGCCCGTGGAGCGCCCTCAGAGCACCCCAGACTCTTCCAGAGCCCGCCTGGTTTCCTGCCTGGTTTCAGCTTTGGAAGTCGAGGTATTTGGTTCTGTCTTCGCCGACTCGTCCCCGCCTGAACCTTCAAGTCACGAGCTCCCTCGGGCCAGAGGTGGCCCACGCTTCGCCAGCCAGCACGACGCCCTCCCCGGGCACTGCCAGGAGTGAGCTTGGAGCACTCGCGTGGTCCCCGAGCACCAGTGGGCATGGTCCTCCCCCCCACCCCAGACAAACAAAAACTGGGGCCAGAGCGATAGCACAGCAGGGAGGGCATTTGCCTTGCATGCAGCTGGCCTGGGTTCGACCCCTAGCATCCCATATGGTCCTCCCCCCCAACACCAAGCACCGCCAGGAGTAATTCCTGAGTGCAGAGCCAGGAGAAACCCCTGAGCATCGCTGGGTGTGACCCCCCAAAACACACACACACACACACACACACACACACCCTGCTTCCAGGCAGGGAGGTACACACACACACACACACACCCTGCTTCCAGGCACACACACACACACACCCTGCTTCCAGGCACACACACACACACCCTGCTTCCAGGCAGGGAGGTATACACACACACACACACACACACCCTGCTTCCAGGCACACACACACACACCCTGCTTCCAGGCACACACACACACACCCTGCTTCCAGGCAGGGAGGTATACACACACACACACACACCCTGCTTCCAGGGAGGGAGGTCACACACACACACACACACACACCCCTGCTTCCAGGCAGGGAGGTCACACACACACACACACACACACACACACACCCCTGCTTCCAGGCAGGGAGGTCTCACACACACACACACACACACCTGCTTCCAGGCAGGGAGGTCACACACACACACACACACACACACACACACACCCCTGCTTCCAGGCAGGGAGGTATCTCCAAGGGCTGGAGCCCACAGCCAGGCAGGGAGGTACACACACACACACACACACACACCCCTGCTTCCAGGTAGGGAGGTCACACACACACACACACACACACACACACACACACACACCTGCTTCCAGGTAGGGAGATCACATACACACACACACACCCCTGCTTCCAGGCAGGGAGGTACACACACACACACACACACACACCTGCTTCCAGGCAGGAAGGTACACACACACACACACACACACACCCTGCTTCCAGGCAGGTTGGTACACAGACACACACACACGCACGTGCAGCTGCTGGTGCGCGCGCTGCCCCGACGGGCCAGGCAGGGAGGTCACACACACACACACACACACACACACACAAACATGCAGCTGCTGGTGCGCGTTGCCCCACGGGCCAGGCAGGGAGGTACACACACACACACACACGTGCAGCTGCTGGTGCGGGAGCCCGTGCAGCCGCTGGTGGCGCGCTGCCCCGACGGGCCGGCAGGGGGCGCCGGTGGCTGCTGGCGGTGCGTGAGCGGCGCAGTCACCTGCCAGGTGCTGCTTTCCAGGAGCTGTTACTCACCGTGAGGCAACAGCCGGGATGGGAAAGACCCTGCAGCGAGACAGTCACCGCCGGGCTTCGCTGCGTGGCTCCGGGCCTTGGATCCGGCCGCTGTGAGTTCAGAAGTTCAGGCCGGGCACGACCGGAAGCTGACCCCTTGCAAGGGTCTGGTCTCACGGTCCAGCACCTGGTGGTGCATCCCCTCGGCAGCTTTGACATCTGGGGTCTCGTCGGTCACACGGCAGCAGCCAGCTGTGAGTAGCCCCGCAGCAAGGGGATGGGCTGGACGGCCCCTCAAGAACCACTATAAAAAATACCGTGAGCGTATGAGCCCGCGGTGACCCCAGGAACTCGCCCCTGGCGACATGTGCAAAGGTCACAACCGTAGGAGACCAGCCCATATGCAGACACCCCACCCTGCTGTGCACCCCTGGGTGTGGCCCCCCAAACACAAACAGAAAGAGGAGAGAAAAGCAAAGAGTTTAGTCCAGAGCCAGCCCCAAGGCAGGAAAGGGAGGGAGAAGGGAAGGGCAGTGGATGAGAGACATTCAGAGGGTTGGGGAGCCCCAAGGGTTTGGGGGTTCAGGAGGGCTGGCTCACCCCCTGAATGCCTCTGTGGGGGACCCAGCCGGACTTCAGGGCAGAGAGCAGAGGGGCTGGAGTGAAAGTACCGTGGGTGGGGCTCTTGCCTTGCATGCGGCTGACCTGGGTTCCATCGCCAGCATTCCCTAGGGTCCCTCGAGCCCACTGAGAGTGACCCCTGAGCACAGAGTCAAGAATAACCACAGTGGGCCGGAGTGATCGTCCAGTAGGGAGGGTGTTTGCCTAGGCCGACCTGGGTTCAAATCCCAGCATCCCATAGGGCCTCCCCAAGCACTGCCAGGAGTGATTTCTGATTCTACGCTGCAGAGACAGGAAGTAGATTCCTGGGGCCAGAGCGATGTACGGCAGGGGAGGGCGCTGGCCTTGCATGCAGCTGACCCAGGTTCGATCCCCCACACCCCCATACGGTCCCCCGAGCACCGCCATGAGTGATTTCTGAGTGCAGAGCCAGGAGGAACCCCTGTGCATTGCCTGGTGTGACCCAGAAAGAAAAAAAAAAACAACCCCAGAGCGGTGCCAGGTGTGACTCAAAATCAAAAAATAAAAAGAAGCCAGAGGCTTCATGAAAGGCCTGCTGCAGGTGTGCGCGTCTCCCGCCCTGCTCCATCCGCCAGCATGACGGGTGGTCCCTCCCTGCAGGCCACAGACCGCACTAGCTGCAGGGACACTCCCCGCCCTGGGGGTGCAGACCTGGACAGGGGGGCTTCGGGTCCAGAGGTGCTAGAAGACAAGACGTCTTCTGGGAGAAGAATTTTTTTTTCCCTTTTGGGTCACTCCCAGAGATGCTCTGGGGTTACTCTGCACTCAGGAGTCACTCCTGGCAGTGCTCGGGGGACCCTATGGGTTGCCGGGGATCGAACTGGGGTCGGCCACGTGCAAGGCAAAAGCCCTCCCTGCTGTACTATGGCTCTGGCTCATTCTGGGAGTTTTACCCACTTCCCTTCCTGCTGTGGGAGTGACGGAACGGGGGCGGGGGCGGGGCTCAATCACCGCCGGGCGTGGTGCTCACAACAGCTGAGCCACAGCGCTGTGCCCGGGAGGGAACACTCAGCCCCCCACCCCAAAACTCCGGAAACAATTTCATCAAGACACGACCTACATCACCGTCATAGCGTGTGATTCAGTGACTTTTAGCCGTGACAGCTGGTGTGGCCAGCCCTCCCCCTCGCTGCTAGCAGCTCAGCCCCGGCCCAGCCATGAAGGTGGGGTGAAGGGTGGGGTGGGCGGGGTGGGAGGTTGGGTTCACACCTGGCATACTCAGGGGTTCCTCCTGGCTCTGCACTCGGGAATTACTCCTGGCGGTGCTCGGGGGACCGTATGGGGGTGTGGGGGATCGAACCTGGGTCAGCTGCGTGCAAGGCCAGCGCCCTCCCCCGCCGTACATCGCTCTGGCCCCAGCTGAGGAACCGGCTTCCTCTCCCGTCACCGGGACGCAGAGACGCCTCTTGTGAGCTGCTCCCCCGAGGCGGGTCAGGGGACTTGGTGGCCACTGTGAGTCCTGCTGCCACGAGCATTGTGTGGACGAAGGGTGGCCGATAGGGAGAAACGACGTAGATTCGAGAGGAGGAGATTTGGGGGTGACACCAAGGTGGGGGCAGCTGGCGGGCAGAGGGGTCAGGTAGGCACTGCAGAGTGAGGACTTTGGTTTTGGGGGGCCATGCCTGGCGGTGCTCAGGGCTTACTCCTGGTGCTGCTCTCAGGGTCGCTCCGGGCAGTGCTTGGGGTACCATATCGGGTGCCGGGGATTGAACCTGGGTCGGCCGCGTACCAGGCTGATGTCTTCCCTGCTGTTCTATCTCACCGGGACCCCAGAGTGGACCTTTCGATGGGCCCTAGGAGGAGTTTTTTGTACCGTCACAGCCAGGACCTGGCCCACCTCGCCAGCTGAGTGGTCACAGGGGTCACTCCTGGCTCTGCACTCAGGAATCACTCCTGGCGGTGCTCGGGGGACCCTATGGGATGCTGGGAATCGAACCCGGGCTGACCGTGTGCAAAGCAAACGCCCTCCCTGCTGTGCTATCGCTCCAGTCCCCACCTCGAGGAACTTTCTGCACCGCTCAGCTCCGGAGTCCGGCGAGGACCTTGAGCGTTAGAGTTTCACAGCTTTGCTGGCGAGGCCGGCACTTGGTGCCCTTTCTGCACGACTCCCCGAGCACTGCCAGGAGCAATGCCAGGCGTGGCCCCCAAGCCAGAACTCAAGGAATCAATACTAACTCCCTGGCTTCCAGGTGGTGGCAGGGAGGACCCTGCTCCCTCTTGCACCTACGGAGTTCCTGTTGCTGAGACTCCTTGACTGCTGGGTGTGAGAGTGTGACCCTCCCTGCCAGCTGGTGGGCAGAGGCCGTGGCTGACCCCGCCCTCCCAGGCCCACAGTTGGCGATTCTGAGCAGCTCTGACCCCTGTTTGCCCCGCTGCAGTTTTTTTGTTGTTTGCTTGTTTGTCTTTGTTTTTCCTTCTTTTTGGGTCACACCTGGGGATGCACAGGGGTTACTCCTGGCTCTGTGCTCAGGAATCACTCCTGGCGGTGCTCGGGGGACCGTATGGGATGCTGGGAATTGAACCCGGGTCAGCCATGTGCCAGGCAAACGCTCTCCTCGCTGTGCTATCGCTCCAGCCCCGTCCCTCTGCAGCTGGGTCTGGCCACCGCCTCCATTCCCGCTGGCCCCCAGGAAGGCAGCGTCCAGGTCCCGCCCTGCTGACCCCCAGGAAGCCAGTGTCCAGCGTCCTGTGGCCGGCAGTGCCGGGCAGTGCAGCTGGTGGAGCAACAGCAGGTCCTGGGGGGGAGCCCTGGGGAGGAGCTGGGCTGGCAGAGACCCAGGGCGGGGTAAGGCTGAGTCACGGCCATCAAAACCGGGGGTGTGCCCGAGACTGGACACTCACTTCCGGCCGCGCCTCCGGGCAGAGGAGCCCTCGGGAAAGGCTTGGGGGGAGAATGGAAGGGAAAGGGGGTTGCTAGGAACTCTGAGGAACGACTGGGACCCCTGTTTGCGGGGGACTGTCTTCGGGTGACAGACTTGTGCCCACTCAGCAGCACCGCTGCCATCCAGCCGGGCCCACCTGCTGCGGGGGGGGGGGGGGGGGGGGAGGGGCCATGGCCTGCACAAGCCTCTGCCCTTTGCCCTGGACAGGGAGACAGGGAGGGGGGGCGCTGGCCTGGGCCCCTGCTGTTCCCTCCCCCCAGCCTGGCTCTGGTTCAGGGCGAACCTCAAAGAAATGCCCTAAGATCCCCACCCAGAGTTGTCACATTTCTCCCGAGTATCTTTTTCTTTTTTTCTTTCTTTTCTTTTTCTTTTGTGCTTTTTTTTTTTTTTTTTGCTTTTTGGGTCATACCCAGCGATGCTCAGGGGTTCCTCTTGGCTCTGCACTCAGGAATCGCTCCTGGCGGTGCTTGGGGGACCCTATGGGATGCTGGGAATTGAACCCGGGTCGGCCACATGCAAGGCAAACACCCTCCCCGCTGTGCTTTCGCTCCAGCCTCTTTTCCTTATTTCTTGGCTTCTGCCCCCCGACCTCACGCAGTGAGGCGTTCTTCTGGTTCTCCGGTCAGAGTCCTGGCAGTGCTCAGGACTGTGTGTGATGTCAGGGTTTGGAATCCGGACCTGCGAGGCAAGTGTCTCAGCCCCGGCCTCTCTCCGCCTGGGCTCTCCTCAGGGTTTCCTGACTCAACACCGGGGGTGCCTGGTACTTACCTAAAGGCCTCTAGGACTTTGGCCAGCCCACAGACCTCCCCGGGACCCAGAAGTATGCAGACCCAGAGGTCGCCCCAAAACCGTACGAGGGCTGGATACGGAGCTGGGGTCATCAGAGACCCATAGAAACAGGCCACGAAGCTGCCACTGAGTCACAGAGGAACCCAGCCGCAAATGTCCACATTTGCCGAGGAGCCGAAGGCCCTGGGTCCCCCTCTCTGTTGTTCTGCAAAAGGGGAGGGTAGAGACAACTGGACTCCATGGTGATTCACTCATAAAAATTAAAAAAAAAAAAAAAGGGGAGGGCAGAGGCTGGTCACGGTTATGGGAGGGGCAGGAGAGGCTGGGCGGGGCAGGGGACATGGGCCTCTGTGCGCAGGTGGCCGCCTCGGTGGGTTATGGTGGGGCTGGCGCTGTGGCACTGTGCCATAGGGCGTGTCTCCCTACCCCACCCTGAGCCTGCAGTGCGCCTTGAACTCCAGTGTTCACACAGTGAATTCTTGTCGGCTCATCAGAGGGGAATTCGGGGTGGAGGGGACTGAGGAATGTGGGTAGGTGGGTGACTCTGTAACCTCAAACTGACCGCTTTCAAAAATCCCCTTCTTGGGGCCCTGGGGAGATAGTACCGCAAATAGGGCATTTGCCTTGCACGCAGCAGGCCAGGTTCGATGCCTGACACCACGAACCATTCTCCGAATACTGCCAAGCGTCACCGCTGAGCATACAGAGCTAGGAGCAAGCCCTGAGCATAACCCGGGGTGCGCGCACGCGCACACACACACACACACACACATACACACACACACACAGACCACATAGACACACACAGACCACACCAACACATGCACACAAAACACAAAGACACACACACACAGACCAGACACAGACCACACACACATACCCCACAGATGCATACAGACCACACACACAAGTACACACACACACCACAGATGCATACACAGACCACACACAGAGACCACACACACAGAGACCACACACACATGCATATACACACATACACAGAGACCACATAGACACATACACAGACCACACACACAGACCACATACACACAGAGACCACATAGACACATACAGACCATACCAACACATGCACACAAAACACAAAGACACACACACAGAGACCAGACACAGACCACACACACACACACACACACACACACACACAGACTACATAGACACACACAGAGACCACACCAACACATACACATAAACCGCACAGACACACAGACACATACACACATTCACACACAGACACACACATACACACACGTCTCCTCGAGGGCAGAAAAGATAGTAGAGTGTGAGAAAGTCACTTGCGTTGCACGCAGTTGACCCCAGTTTGATCTTGCATACCACACACGGTCTCTTGAGCACGACCGGAAGTGACCCCTGCGGGGCTGGAGCAACAGTACTGCAGGGAGGGCGTTTGCCTTGCACACGACTGACCCAGGTTCAATCCCCGGCATCCCATAGGGTCCCCGAGCACCGCCAAGAGTCATTCCTGAGTCCAGAGCCAGGACTGACCCCTGAGCATCGCTGAGTGTGACCCAAAATGGAAAAAAAAAGTGACTCCTGAGCACAGAACCAGGAGTGACCCCTGCACTGCTGGATATGCCCCCCCACCCGCGTCCCTACTGTCCGGCATCAAGGTGGTGGTCCTTGGAGCTGACCGTGTCTCCCTCTCTCCTCCACAAAGCCTGAGATGCAGGAGGCGGAGCCTCTGCTGGAGGAGCACCCTGCGGAGAGCCCACCCCATGGGCGGCTGCGGGTCGTGGACTCCAGGCTGCGTGGCCCCGTCGGGCCCGGTGGGCGGCTGTCCCAGGCCTGGCCACCCCAGCGCCGCGCCCCCTGCTGGGCGAGGCTGCTGCCCCCTGAGCCTCTGTTCTCAGCCTCAGTCGTGACCCGGATTTCGGCCTGACTTGGGGCTTTCCCAGGCCGGTCCCCTGCGCGGCTGCCGGGAGCCTCCCCATCCGGCATCTCCGCGGAGGGAAGAGCGTCAACCTTCTGTCCCCGTGGGGCGAGTGGGGAGACGAGGCGGCTGACTTCCTGTGTCTCCGGAAAGGGGCAGGCCTGCCTGCCTTGCCCATGGCCAACCTGGGTTTGAACCTGGCACCCCAGGTGGTCCTCCGAGCAGCACCAGGCACCATACCTGAGCATCACTGGGTGTAGTGCTGTACCACTGTCCTCCCATTGCTCATCGATTTGCTCGAGTGGGTCCAGTAACGTCTCCATCGTGAGACTCGTTGTTACTGGGTTTGGTGTATCGAATATGTCACAAATAGCTTGCCAGACTTTGCTGTATGGGCGAGATACTCTCGGTCGCTTGCCGGGCTCTTCCGAGAGGGGTGGAGGAATCGAACCCGGCTCTGCCGGGCCGGCTGCGCACAAGGCGAACGTCCTACCTCTGTGCTATCGCCGGCTGTGGCCCCCTGAAAAAGAAAGAGGGGGATGCCTTGGCACAGAGGGGAGGGGGCTGTGGGGTCCTCCTGGAACTCTCACCGAGGAAGGTCTGATTGCTCGGGGGTGCTGGGTGGGTACCTGGGCTGCTGGGGGACACTTGGCGGCAAGGATAGGCCCTGGGTGGGGGTGTTGGGTCCTGGCCAAGCCCGCATCTGCGGCGGGTCGGGGCTGGAGCCCAGGGGGGCGGGCTGGAGGTGCAGCCTCTGCTCTTTGGCAGCTGGGGGCCTGGCTCCGGTGCCACAGTGAGTGCCCCCCCAGGAGTGCCCGAACCTGTAATTAGTCCTGGTGGGCAGGCAGGCGGGCTCCACGCCCACACCATCCTGCTGGCAGCCTCAAGAACGAGGCGAGGCACGTGCCGCACCTGACCCCGGGGCAGAGGACAGCAGGAAGGGCGTGTGTGGGGCCTGGGGGCCGGCCCAGGGGGGTCCTGGAGCCACCGGGACTCAGGTGCCCAGAGAGAGGCTGGGGGCACCCGACCAGGGCTGAGTCCAGAGTCCTCCTTGGTGCAGAGTAAGGAGGGGCCTAGGGGCAGAGCACGTGGTTGTCCCGGTGAGATTTTTTTTTTTCTTTTTGAGTCACACCCGGCGATGCTCAGGGGTTCCTCCTGGCTCTGCATTCAGGAATTATTCCTGGCAGTGCTCGGGGGACCCTATGGGATGCTGGGAATCGAACCCGGGTCGGCTGTGTGCAAGGCAAACACCCTCCTCTCTGTGCTGTCGCTCCAGCCCCTACACCCACTAATCTTTGCCAGAGGTTCTGCTTCTCCCAGACACCCCAAGCCACCCAGTGGCCCCCCTCGGCTCCCTACCCAGTGCTCAAGGGCAGGGTTCATGCCTGCTGATCGCCAGAGGGTCGTGGGGGTGGGTGGCAGTGGGGCAGGGCCTGGGAGATGAGCTTGGGGGCCCGTGTGGGGCACGGGGGTCTTCCCCTAGGGGAGGGGAGTGCTCGCCTCATCCTTTGGGGTCTTCAGACTTTGTTTTCTGGGGGTCACATCTGATGGTGTGGAAGCAAAAAATAGCCCTTGCTGGCCATGGGGTCGCGGCTTGCATGGGGGTCACCCTGCCCTCTGCTTGGGGAGAGCTGCCATGCGGGGCCCAGTTGGAGGGGGAGGAGGAAATGGGGGGACCAGGGCAGTGGCTAGAACTTGACTTGGGGTTGCCCCCCCTCCCCAGCCCCTCTCTAGGAGGCTATTTGAACCAGAGGGTGGGCTCCAAGGGGGTCTCAGGCTTGGTGGGAGGCAGGGGCAGAGGGAGGGGTTGAGGTGGGGTGGGAAGGGGGCCGAGAGTAGCCATGGCCGGAGGAGCAGGCAGCATGGTGGGTGGCCTGGAGGTGGGAGAAAGTTCCAGCATCCCTCTAGGCTAATAAAGGAAGGGCCGCCTCTCCCATACCCGCCTCTTGGCGAGAGCATCTTTCCTTGGCGTAGACCAGAGGGGTAGCCACGTCTCTGTCACTGTCCCTTTTGCAGCCTGGGCGGGGACTGGAGGCCGGAGGTGCCTAGTGGCAGGACCCTGGGTTGCAGGCGTCCGTGCTGGCGATTCCCTCTCTGCCCGCTGTTCCTTCTCACGGGCGCCCTGGCAGGCCAGGAATCCCTCCTGGCGGTGCTTGGGGGAACCGTATGGGATACCAGGGATCCAGCTCAGGTTGGCCACATGCCAGGCGAGCACCCGCTGGCCCATCCCCATGATGTTGGGCACACAGAGGCCGTCCCCAAAGCTGCAGCCTTCAGATAATCAGGGAAAGGCGCAGAGACCAGGACTCAGGCCCTGTGTGGACAAGGCCTTGGTCCGGTCCCCTCAGCATCGCTGGGGACAGTCCTGGAGGCCCGCGAGCACCGCCAGGAGGGCCCTCGAGGCGCCGTGTACTTGGGGCTCCGGGGTCCCCAGCGTGGAGCAGCCAGCCCAGGTGGCCAAGCTTGTTTGCTTGTTTGATTTTGGACCATAAGCAGCAGTGACCAGGGCTTTCTCCTGGCTCTGCTCAGGCATCACTCCTGGTGGACTTGGGGGGTCCTATGGGGTTCTGGGGTGGAACCTGGGTCGGTCGCGTGCAAGGAAAGTGCCATCCCCACTACAGTAACTCTCTAGCCCCTGGTTGGCCGAGCATTGCCAAAAATGGTTCCTGGGGCTGGAGCGATAGCACAGAGGGGAGGGCGTTTGCCTTGCACTTGGCCGACCCAGGTTCGATTCCCAGCATCCCATAGGGTCCCCCGAGCACCACCAGGAATAACTCCTGAGTGTATGAGCCAGGAGGAACCCCTGTGCATTGCCAGTGTGGCCCAAAAAGCAAAAAAAAAAAAAAAAAGGTTCCTGATTCTCCGAACACTGGGGGGAGTTGGGAGCCTCCCCCAAAAGTTGATGACTTATTTACTAATTTTTGGTTTGGGGGCCACACTCGGCGATGCTCAGGGGTTACTCCTGGCTCCGCACTGAGGAATTACTCCTGGAGGTTCTTAGGGGACCCTGTGAGACACCGGGGATTGAATCCAGATCAGCCGCGCATTAGGGGAGTGTCCTGCCCGCTGAACTATGTCTCCAGCACGCCCCCAAAAATGATTATTAAGAGGAAAGTGAAAACAGAGCAACATAGCCAGAAAACAACTGGGACTTCACCGTTTTCCTCGGTGTTGTGAAAATGGTTCATTTGGTGGCTGTGGACTCTTTGAACAAAACCCAGCCGACAGTGGGTTTTCTCGGCGGCCTCTAGTTTATCGCCCCTTCCCAAATGTTCATTCACAGGAGTGGTGGATGACTTCCTGCACAAGTTGTGTGTCCTCCCGTCGGTCATCGATTTGCTCAAGCGGGCCCAGTAACGTCTCCATTGTGAGACTTCTTGTTACTGTGTTTGGCATATTGAATACTCTCGGTAGCTTGCCAGGCTCTCCGAGGGGGGCAGAGAAATCGAACCCGGCTCGGCCGGGCTGGCTGTGTGCAAGGCAAACGTCCTACCGCTGTGCTATCACTCCAGTCCAAGTTAAAGTCTGTAATACTCATTTGTCCTAAAGTGAGCAGGGCGCGAGCACTCTTTGGGGATAAAAACTCCTGACAGTGTTCAGGGGACCATATGGGGCGCCAGGGATTGAACCTGGGTGCAAGGCAAGCGCCGAAACCAGTGGTGGCCCCTACAAGAAGATTCATTTCACTCACTCTGGCTTGCGAATTTGGAAATTCACAAAATACCCAGAACCCCCTCATTCTGTTTGGGATTCACGCAAGGAGGCGCCCATGGAGACATTCTCAAGGCAGGCTTGTTTTCCGTCCAGGATGACCTTCAGTTGATCTGCCCCAGGAATCTGAAAGGCTGAGATACGCGGGATTCCGGACAGATCCCACTCTTGGCCGCCTCCTCGGCCTCCTGAGCAACAGCGGCGGAAGGAAGGGGCGACTGGCAGAGACCACAGGGTCCCTTCGGGAGCGGCAGCGCGACACCCTGTCAGCCCGCCCCCTGCCCCCTACTTGGTAATCCACGAGCGTGTCAGACAGAGCAGAATGTGTCCAGACAGTGACCGCCTTCCCCAGAGCAAGGGGCCCCTCAGGGTGAGGGCTCGCCTTTGGAGTTAGGGATCCCCTTAGAGTGGGGAACCTCCTTCAGAGTGGGGACCCCCTTCCGAGTGAGGGACTCCCTTCAGAGTAGGGGACCTCCTTCTGAGTGAGGGACCCCTCCTTCAGAGCGGGGTACCTCCTTTAGAGTGAGAGACCCCCTTTTTTTCTTTTTGGGTCACACCTGGCGATGCACAGGTGTTCTTCCTGCTCTGCACTCAGGAATCACTCCTGGCGGTGCTTGGGGGCCCCTATGGGATGCTGGGAATCGAACCCAGGTCAGATGCACTCAAAGCAAATGCCCTACCCACTGTGCTCTCTCTCCAGCCCCAAGAAGACCCCCTTTGGAGTGAAGGGCTCATTCGGCAGCGAGGGTCGGGGGTGGACAGCTGGTCCCGATGTGGGCAGGCTCACTGGAGTCTGCATCCAGGGCCGTGAGCAAGTCCTGCCCGACTTCGGGTGGGGACAGGCGCCAGGCCTTTGGCTTTCCAGGGAAACGGAGTCGCGTGTGGCACGTGTGAGCGGAGCTATGTACTTGCTGGTACAGTTTTATGTGAGCAGACGTGATGGAACCAAACCAAAACGAGCCGGAGGGGCGGGGCCTGGCCTCCTAATCAGTGACACATTGACGAGGAATTCCGAGCTTTGCACAACTCCGAGGGGAGAGCCTCATTCCAAGGTACGCTCAGAAACGTGCTCTCCGGCCCAGCAGTTAACACTTTGCAGGCCCCGGCGCTGGAGAGCAGGAACGGAGCCATCACTCTCTGGCCCTTCTTCTTCTCACTTCATCACAATTAAAAACAAAATCTGTTTCCCCTGAGGCCCTGGGAGCACGTCTCCAATGCGCGGGGTGACTGGGCAAGACCAGGCACACTCGCCACCGCCATCTGCCACGCTCTGTCCTGAGGGCAGCGTGTGATCTACGGCCCGGGCGGTTTCCTAAGCCCCAATCATCCCCATTTTATAGCAGAGAAAACCGAGGCCTGGCTGTCGAAACGACTTGCCCACAATTTGATTTTATTGGCTTACTTACTTTTATAGCGCGGCTTGGACTGGGAGTGGACGTGGATGGGAGGGACTGCGGGTCCCACCCTGGCCCAGGCCTGGCACATGCTCTGCCTTTGACCCCATCCTGGTCGTGCCTTGTTGGAGTAGCCGGGCTGCTGAGCGGGAAAGAGCAGGCTGAGGACTGACCTGGTCAGCCTGGTTCTCCGTTCCAGACCCCCTGGCCAACAGGCAGGTTTTTTTTGTGGGGGGGGTCACACCCGGTGATGCACAGGGGTTATTCCTGGCTCGTGCACTCAGGAATTACTCCTGGCGGTGCTCGGGGGAACATATGGGATGCTGGGAATCGAACCCGAGTCGGCCGCATGCAAGGCAAACGCCCTACCTGCTGTGCTATTGCTCCAGCCCCCCAACAGACAGTTTTAGGGGAAGGAGGGAGCGGAACAGTTGTAGAGCCAGCCGGCCCTTCTCGCGGGAGCCTGGAACCCAGAGCCACCAGCTATGCTTGTGCCTCTTTCACCCCCTTTCCTTCCCCGCAAAGCCTTCATGGCGGGTGTTTTCCTCATCCTGTGACAGAGAGCAGCACCTAGGGGTGCCCGGACTCAGAGCTGTGGGTCCTCCCCTAGGCCCATCCACAGGCAGTAGAATTGGAATGTTCCCACCACTTGGTATCCAATTTATTTTTTATTTTTTTCTTTCCCTTTTTTTTTAAGGGGGAGGGTCACACCTGACGATGCTCAGGGGTTCCTCCTGGCTCTGCACACAGGAATCACTCCTGGCGGTGCTCGGGGGACCCTGTGGAATGGCAGGGATCGAACCCGGGTCAGCCGTGTGCAAGACAAATGCCCTCCCTGCTGTACTATTGCTCCGACCCCAATTTCTTTCTTTAAACATTTCCAGGTTGCCGGGACTGGAGCGATAGCACAGCAAGTAGGGCGTTTGCCTTGCACGCGGCCGACCCAGGTTCGATTCCCAGTATCCCATATGGTCCACTGAGCACCACCAGGAGTAATTCCTGAGTGCAGAGTCAGGAGTAACCCCTGAGCATCGCTGGATGTGACAAAAAAGAAACAAAACAAAACAAAACAAAAAACAAACCAAACAAAACCCACCAAAACATTTCCAGGTTGCCATAGGGTGTCAAACTAATCTCGATTCTAATTCTGACTCTGCTATTTCTCAGGACTCTGGGTCACCTCCTGGCCAGTCTCAAGGGTCTACCCTCACACGTGTCCCACTACTACCTAGGATTTACTGGAAGCAGTACCCAGGATATGCCCAGTAAATTTTGGTGAGAGTTCAGCTGTTCACTGTAGAATGGCACTATTACTGCATCAATCAAGGTTATCTTAAGAGTGAGAAATTTAAAAAAAAAAGTGAGAAATAAAGTGAGTTCTGGCTGGAGAGGTAGGACAGGGGTTAAGGTGTATTTTTCGGACGTGCTGCAGACCCAGACCCCGGCACTGCATATGGTCTAAGTGAGCACCGCCAGGGGTCACTCCTGAGCACAGAGCCAGGAATAAATAACCCCTGAGCACTGCTGGGTGGTATCCCCTTCCTCCCTGCCAGCAAAAAAAAAAAAAAAAAAAAAAAAAAAGACAAAAAAGAATCCCTTTCTCCTTGAACCACACACACACACACACACACACACACACACGCGCGTCACCCCACTGCCCGCTTAAACGAAGGCGGCACAAGCAGAGCATCTATGACTCAGAGCAAAGCCTCACTTCGGCGTCTCCAAATGCTCAGGAGAGGAAACTTTGCAGAAACATTAGTTTTCCAAAAAAAAAAAAAAAAGAAAGAAAAAAAGAAACGTTAGTTTTCCTTAAGTCCCTGATAGGTGCGGTATTGCCCCGCCACCCCTTCCTGCTGACCCCAGGGCGCCGGCCGAGCGGGGGAACTTAGCCCGGGGACCACCCCTGGCGCAACGCCAGGAGAGCGACCCTCGCCGTCCGCTCGGAAACTTCAGCCGGGACCCCTTTGA
Organism: Sorex fumeus; assembly: GCF_029834395.1. Lineage (NCBI taxonomy): Eukaryota > Metazoa > Chordata > Mammalia > Eulipotyphla > Soricidae > Sorex > Sorex fumeus. The sequence goes on along the minus strand of NW_026606182.1, from coordinate 5,857,778 downwards.
TTGACAAGGGGGCTCGCAAATGGCGCGCCCGGGAGGCGGCTTTGCGCGCTCCGGGGCGCCGCCCCTCGGCTCCCGCGAGCCAATCAGGGGCGCCGGAGGGGCCCGGGGCGGGGCCTCGCCCCCGCAGCCAATGGGGCGAGCCCAGCGGGCGCGCCGGGGGCGGGGCGCCGCGCGCTGGCGGCAGAAGCGGCCGCGACGGGGCAGGGCAGGGCGGTGAGCGCGGCCGGAGCGAGGGCTGGCGCCGGCGCCGAGCGGGCGGGCGGGAGCGGGAGCGTCGCAGCAGCGGCCGGGCCGGAGGCGTCGTCGCGGCCGCAGCGCAGTTCGCGGGTCGGCGGGCGAGCGGCGGCCGAGGTGAGGGGCGCGCCGGGCGGTTGGCGCCGCCGAGGGGGGACGCGGGGCGCCGTCGGCCGCCGGGCCCGCGCCCTGTCAGGGCGGCCGGCCGGCCGGAGTCCGCGGGGAGCTCGACGGGCCGCGCGCCCAACTTCCTGGCCCCGTGGGGGCGGGGGCGGGGGAGCGCGTGAGGGCGTGAGTGAGCTCGTGGGGGAGTGGAGTGTGAGACTGAGAGTGTGAGTGCGAGTGGGTGCGAGTGTGAGGGTGAGGGTGAGCTCGTGGGTGAGTGGAGTGCGTGACTGAGAGCGCGAGTGTGAGTGGGTGTGAGGGTGAGGGTGCGAGTGTGAGGGTGTGTGAGTGAGCTCGTGGGGGAGTGGAGTGTGAGACTGAGTGTGAGAGTGCGAGTGTGAGTGGGTGCGAGTGTGAGGGTGAGGGTGCGAGTGTGAGGGTGTGTGAGTGAGCTCGTGGGTGAGTTGAGCGTGAGACTGAGTGTGAGTGCGAGTGTGAGTGGGTGCGAGTGTGAGAGTGAGGGTGAGGGTGAGGGTGCGAGTGTGAGGGTGTGTGAGTGTGTGAGTGAGCTCGTGGGTGAGTGGAGTGCGTGACTGAGAGCGCGAGTGTGAGTGGGTGTGAGTGAGGGCGTGAGGGTGTGAGGTGAGAGTGTGAGTGCGTGCGAGGGTGTGTGAGTGAGACCGTGGCTGAGTGGGAGACTGCGAGTGCGAGTGGGTGCGAGTGTGAGAGTGAGGGTGAGGGTGCGCGGGTGAGGGCGTGAGGGCGGAGCGTGTGAGGGTGCGAGCGTGAGGGCGTGTGTGAGCGTGAGTGGGTGCGAGCGTGTGTGTGAACGTGGGAGTGAGTGGGTGTTGGCTGTGAGTGCGAGCTTGGGTGTGAGTGTGAGAGTGGGTGTGTTTGCGAGTGAGAGGATGGGAGTGTGTGAGGTGAGTGTGGGTGTGAGTGTGAGAGTGCCTGAGGGTGGGTGTGAGTGGATGTGAGGGGTGTGAGGGTGTGAGTGGTTGTGTGTGAGTGGGTGTGAGCGTGAGAGCATGTGAATGGGCTAGTGCGTGGGTGTGAGGTGTGAGTGTGCGAGTGTGAGTGTGAGAGTGTGTCTGAGCCTGGCCTCGCAGCAGGACCAGCAGGACCCGATTGGTGTCACCGGGAGACCTGGGAGGACGCCCTGAGGGCGTGAGGGAGGGTGGGCAGCGGGGTGGGGAGTCCTGGGGGGGCGGAGGCGTTTCTTTGGGGGCGCTACTTGCCCGCTCCTCCACTTCCTGCCCTCTCGCGGGGGTGGGTGGAGGGGCGCAGCCCTGGCGAGCTTGGCTGGGGGCAGGGGTGGGTCGGGGGTGGGGGTGGTGCACTTGCCCCCCCCCAGTTTCTCCCCACTGCCCTGCCTCAAGGAAACCGGGTGTCCTCCCAAGGCTCTGGACTTCCCAGCCTGCAGGGGTCTGGGGGCGGGGGACAGGGGCAGCTAGCGAGGTTAGGGCTGGTGGGCGCAGGGCTCTTCTTTTCCCGGGGGGCCTCGGAGTCAGGTGGGCCCGAGGTGTGGGGGGCGCGCTTGCTGCAGTTCGCCTCGCCCGCTGAGGCTCGCCCCTCAGCCCCCTTGCCTTGGCCCCGGGGGTCCGCAGCTGCGCTGGAGTCGCTCCACCCCGCAGGCGCACACTGCCCTGAGGCAGAGCTGGAGCCCGGGCCAGTGGCTCACAGCCGAGTTGTGCTGCTGTGCTGCGGCCTCTGCACTTCCCCCTGCAGCCTGCACTTCTGCTCCCGCCCTCCTGCGCCCTCCTGCGGGAGGGCCCGGGGGCACGGAAGCGACCAGGTGGGCGCTGCTGGAAGCCAGCCTTGTGCTTTCTTCGGCCCGAGTCTCGCTTGATGTGAAGGCCTGACTGCAGCCGCCTCTTAGAGACGCAGCCTGGGGCTCACTTGATCCCCTCCGGGGAAACTCGATGTGCAAACGTTTAGAACTTGATTTTAGCGTTTCAGCAACCTCCTGGGTGAGCCCCGTCTTCCGAGGCTGCTACATCGCCCACTTTTCTGTGTTGTGTTTTTGTTTTTGTCAAGTGCCTTGGCGCTTTCAAGAAACTGACCATTCAGGTTGGCGATATTTACTACTCGGGAAAGTAAGGTAGAGGTTTGCTGAGCTCTGCACTCTTTATTCATTTTTTTTTTTTTTTGAGAGAATAACAACTCATCTGAATGGAAATGGTATTCTTCCTTCATGCTTTATTTACTTGAGTCTCAAGGGTAGGAACGCCTCCTACTGTTTAGATCTAGGGAGATGCACAGCTAAAAAGCAGTATCTGGGTTTCAAGCACAGCCTGCCGCTGGGAGATAAGATTGTCTTTCCCCTCTGTGCCTGGTCCCCATCTCCTAGGCTCTCTGGCTCTGGAGTGGGAACAGAGGGTCCTTTCGTTGGAAAGTCCGTGTGGCGGAGTTAGAGACAGGGTCATCAGTTATTTCTGGGGTGTTACGGAATATGTAATGTCCCATAGAGGCCTTAATAACAGAAATGGTGTGCAGAGATGACAAAGGCGTTTCCCAGCTGCTTTCCGGCCACGCTCACGCTCACCTGAACGTCCCAGCTGACTGGGGCCTGCCTTATCTGCCATCTGATTGTAATGGCAGCTTTGTGAGGCCACCCTGCAGATTACGGGGGTAATGACCACAGTCACGTGGTGCAGTGCTGGCTTAGTTTTTTTCCAGTGCGCTGCTGGGAACTGCAGCTGCATACCTGAAGGCGAGGCAGTTGTGCTAGTGAAGTCAGTTTGCATTCCTCAGGTGGAGGGTTCTTTCTCTGAGACTTGCCAGCGATTGTTCACATACCTGAAAACGGAGACTGCTCAGGGTGTCTGTGGGGGTCCCTGTGGACACTAAAGGAATTGCACCAAGGTTTCAGTATTCAGATAATTACGCTATGTTTGCTGACTGAGAGAGTCTCAACAGAAGAATTCTGGAAGTATTCTGTGCATTGCAACATTCTTGGCATTTGTGTAGTTCCAAAAGTAACTTTGAACTTACAGAGTTTCAAAGGTAACTTTCTTAGTTGGCAAAGCTTATCTAAGAGCACCAATTTTAGTATATTGATTAAAAACCCAAGTGAAACTGAAAAGCACCTCTCAAATTATGGATCACCTGGTTTTTCATGATTGCATGTCTGTTTGAGAAAACAGTGTACCATGTACTCTTCTTATTTCCTAGAATTAAATTTTTTTTAACTGAACTGTAATTGACATATAACTACTTTTAGTTAAAAAAATATCTTCTATATTAAAAGATAACATATTTCCCAGCTCCAAGCACTGAACTGAATAGAAATGAGACTACAGTAATGAATACTGTTTCAACTATCAACTTTCAGCAAGAAGCCTTAGGGAAAATAAGAGTTCCAGATGGGGCTCACTTGTCAGAGCCAGCACGTGCTTTGGCTGGCATGAGAGGCTCTGAGTTTAGTCCCCAGCACCATGTGCCATTCCAGTCCGGCACTGCTGGGTATGGCTGGGGTAGGTCCCTCGCACCACTAAACTGCTTGAGATAATAATAGCAAAAAGGGCTGGGGTGGTAGTACAGTGCGTAGGGCACGTGCCTTGCATGTGGCTGACCGAGGTTTGATCCCTGGCACCCCGTTGGATCCCCTGAGCCCTGCCAAGAGTGAACCTTTGAGTATAGAGGAGTAAGCCCTGGGCACTGCTGGGTATGGCCCCCAAACAAAAACCAAAAGCAAAACCAATAATAGCAACAAGAGGGAAAAGGGGACAGGCAAGTAGCGATAGAAAGTCTGTGTCATTTTAGACATCACATGGCTTGTGTGTTATGCTCTGTGTGCCTTGGAAATGGGATGGGAAAAGCAGGAGCAGTGTGGATGGAGATGAGGGCCTGGGCCTCGACCAACCTTCCCCTGTTTCATCTCAGGGCCTAAGGCAACAGGTCTACTTTAGGGACTCAGTTTTCATATCTGTAAATTGAGGGGCTTCGAGATTCATAACTTCTGGAATCTGATAACAAGCTCTGAACTCCTTTCCAGAAAGCACATGTGGTTCATGTATGAGTCCTCGACCCAGATTAAAACTTGCCAGTCAGAACTGCCTTTCCCTGCTAATACGCGTGCCACTTATTTCCCCATGATCCCATGATATTTTATATTTATGGAGGATACATTTCAAATTCCAAAGATTTTTCACCTCTTTTTTTAAGTTTTTTTTGGGGGGTGGGGTGGGGTGGGAATGGCACACCTGGTGATACTCAGGGGTTACTCCTGGCTCTGTACTCAGGAATCTTTCCTGGCAGTCCTCGGGGGCACCTATATACCTATATGGGATGCTGGGGATTGAACCTGGGTTGTCTGTCACCTGCAAGACCAGCACTGTACCCACAGTGCTATCTCTCCAGCACTTTACTGCTTCTTTGTAAAAAAGTTTTTGCCATCAAAACATATCAGAGTGATGTAGGTGGGGATGGGTGTTCCTGTTCGCGGCAAGGGATAGGGCATCGCTGGCCGCCACTGTGGTGGGTCACACAACCAGAAGCCTGTCCTGGGACCAGAACCAGGTTGCTGGTTGCCAGCTTGGGGTTTTTCCATTAGGGTTTGCTTCGTTGGTGGTTGTCATTATGAGTTGTGTTTGGCATTATAAATATCCCAGAATGTGTCACTTGCAAAGGAAACTGTTTGTTCATCTGCTGAAAGGGCTTTTTTGTCTGACTTTAGATCTCTTAAACACCTTTCTGCCTGTCAAAAGGTTACGTATTTTGTTTTTGCTATTTTCCTTGTCATCTATTTCGAAGATGTATTGGTCGGGCTTAGGTGTTCTGAGCAGACTTGTTTAATGTTTATTGATCAAAGTACGTTGGAATGATGCATCTCAGTTGCTTAGCGCTTGAGAAACTTGTGAAATAAATGTTAAGTGAAAATTACAAATGTTTGACTTGTTTCATCCAAATATGTTCTCACAGATGAGACGTTCCCTGGAGCCTGAAAGGCCCCTCCCTGACTCGAACTTCTGGGTGGTTTGAGAACTTGATGTGGATTGCGCTAGTTGATCCTGACTGTCTAGGGTGGCTTCCTGTGGCCTTCCTGCCAGATTCCTAATACCTTATGGGCTGATTTTAATTTTCAGCTTGAACTATATCAGTTTGAGCTTTTATGAATGTGAAAAAAAAAAGTTAACTTTGAAGTTTCACAGGAGTTGGAGACATAGTATGAAGTTAAGCCCTTGCCTTACATATGGCCAACCCCCAGTTCAGTTCTTGGCACAGCCTGGCATCTCTTGAGCATGACACTGGGAGTAGCCCCTGAGCACTGCTGGGAATGGCTCCCAAATGAAAAAAAGAAAAAGGGGCCAAGAGATAGTGCAGCAGGTAAAGAACTGACCTTGCACACAACTTACCTGAGATTGATCCCCAGAACCCCATAAAGATACTCTGAATACTCCAGAAGTGATCTCTGAGTCCAGAGCCAGGAGTAACCCCTGAGTACCGCAGGGTGTAGCCCCGAAACAAAAAACTAAACCAGAACAAAAAACCTGGGGCCTGGAAAGATAATACAGCAGGTAAGGCACTTACCTTGCATGCAGCTGGCCAGGTTCAGTCCTGGGCACCCCGTATGATTCTCCAAACCCACCAGGAGTGATCCCTGAGCTCAGAGCCAGGAGTAAGTTCTGAGCACTGCTAGGTGTGGCCAAAAACACCAAACAAACAAAAAACAAGAAAAAGAAAAAAATAATCTTCATACTACAGATGCTTTGAAGTCTCAAACACAAAGATAATAGGGTGGTCCACAGTATTTCTCAATTGTGGAGTGTTTGGGTCTGGCCGGGCTCGCCCCTCTGTTGCATCTGAAGCCTGTAAGGAGAGATGGCAGCATTCGCTGTTCAGCTTGGGAGGAGGGAATACAGTTCTATTGCTACGTGCTGTGCTTTGGGGTCCCCGAGAGAGCAGCAGACATTGAACATATGATGTCACATGCTGTCTTCTCTGAGCACGCTGCTTGCCAGAATGAGGAACGGGTGGGGGTGAAAGGCAGCCAGTGAGTTCCGAACACTAAATAGAGAGACTCAGCCGAAGGGGAAGCCTGGTTTAAAAACATGGAGGTGGGAGGCAAGGCCCAGGAAGAAGGGCAAGCCTGGGGCGGCCCCCGCCAGCAGGGGAGCATCTAGCTCTGACCTGGAAAGTTGCATCTGAGGGTTGAGGGGAGGCAGGCAGGGACCATCCCGACTGCGTGGGCACAGCCTCTAGATTTAATTTATCTTTACTTAAAAATTTTGTTTTTGGCTTTTTGGGTCACACCCGGCAATGCTCAGGGGTTACTCCTGGCTCTATACTCAGGAGTTACTCCTGGAGGTGCTTGGGGGACCATATGGGATGCCGGGAATCGAACCAGGGTTGGCTATATGCAAGGTAAGCCCTCTACCTGCTAGACAATCACTCCAACCCCCTGGTTCTAGATTTTAGATTAAGGTGACTCTTAAGAGACTGGCCACGAAGACTGACCTTTCTTGGAGCGGGGCTGTAGGTGTGTACACAGGGCTAGTTTTGACGGCCTTAGGGGCATTGCAGGGAACTGACCTTCAGGGAGGTGACTTTCAACTGCTTTTGCCAGGTTCACAGGTGCTGTCCAGCTGTCTGACTTAGTTGTAAAGTATGTGTGTGGGGAAACTGGAGAGAGGCTCAAAGGGCCGGAGCACAGACTTGCATGCAGGAGCCCTGGGTTCTGTCCCCGACACTGTGGTCCTGTGAGCACTGCCAGGAGCCAACCAAGGATATTTGTGTCTGAGGGGGTTGGACAGTGGCTTGCAGAGAGGGACTGCTGAGGGGGGAGGGAGGGAAGGCCGGCGTTGGCCATATGTGACAGGCTTGACTCTGGACCTCCTCCTGGAGTAGGGCCTGGGGTTGTTTCAGACAGAAGATGCAGGAAAGGACACTTTTTGGAGAAGGGAGATTCAGGTGGCTCATTCATTTTTGGGGTTTGGGACCTCTTCTGACAGTGCTCAGGGCCTACGTCTTTCTTTAGGTGGTGCTCAAGGCTTACTCCTGACTCTCTGCTTAGGGATCACTCCTGGTGGCTCCCGGGGAACATAGGGAGCGCTGGGGATCGAATTTAGGTCAGCCGTGTGCAAGGTCAGCGCCGTAAGCACTGTACTATCACTCTGTCCCTTGTTCAGGAGCTACTTCTTAATCTTAGGTCATTCCTGACAAGGGTCATAGGTGGTGCTGGGGATTGGCCAGGGTCGGCCGCAGGCAAGGCAAGCACCGTAAGCCCAGTGCAATCTTTTTGGCCCTGGGTGCCTCATTTCACCAAGTCACCCTGGTCTGACGGGCTGGAGTGTTGCCACCAGTGGTCTTATGAAGTCAGGCTTCCAGAGTGAGGCTGGCCTCAACCCAGAATCTGTTTTGTTTGTCTGCATTTATGTTTTTGGTTGGTGATAAGCAGCTGCCGGGGTTCTGCTTTTGTTTCCCTCCGGCTTGTGCTTCTAAACCCATGCAGTCCGTGTATAAATTTCATTGCTAGTTCCAGTGGGTTTAAAAAAAAATGCTCATACTTGCAGTAAGATACAGAGCTGACATGGGTCTGAGCCCCGGCTCCACCACTGTGTAACTGTCTTGTCCTTGGCCACATCCTTCAACATCTTCCCCAACGGGAACACTGCAGCCCACATCCTCATGCAGTGGCGGCGGTGGGAGGCCACCTTGAGGGAGGTGAGGCCCGAGAGCTCTGACCCACGCGGGCTGGGCTCTGGCTGGCTCAGTGACTCTGACGCTGTCCCAAGAAGAGTGTTTGCTTCAATGAATTTGCTGGACTAGAGCCGACCATTAAAGGAACCAGGTAGATGATTGGCAGGGCTGGCTTGTGTGCTCTGTTGTGAGAATCCCGAGCTGGAGACACAAAGAACCCGAACACTTCAGGGGTGCCACCCATGGCCCTCCGCGCACAATACCCACTGAAGTGGTCGGACACACTCAGTTATTCAGTACCCTGGGAAAACCCTGGTAAAGTGAGTGATTTTTTTTTACCTCCTCTAGCTACATACATGGAACCTCCCTGGTCTCGGGTACACTGCCGGGGTCAGTGCAGGTCCTTACTTCCTGGCACCCCACGCTGCCTCCTCTTTCCTCCCATCTCTCAGCTGTGTCTGCTTCTGTCCCTTTTGTTGGGACGGGGGTTGAGAGTGGATATAAGTGCCGAGGGCAGCCCTGCCACACGCCATCTGTGCCTCACCCCAGGTGGGTGGTCCTGCGCCCCCCACGGAACGTTGCAGCTATAGAAAGCCTCATTCTGGGCTGAACCTATGCTGCTGAGAATGAAGACCGCAGTGGAGGCAAGGATGTAGAATCAGGGAAGGTTCCCCTGTTTTCCAAACTCTACTGTTAACCTTTTACTTTTGGAGTTAGTTGTTACGTAACAGCTTCATAATTAAAATCAAAATAGAACAGCCAGGTTGTACAGGCTGTTCACAGTTTGCCAGGAAGTTTCCATCAGCCTTGTGTTTGCAGCAGGCCTGTAAGGGAGAAGGGAGAAGGGAGAAGGGAGAAGGGAGAGCTCTGGGGTGGAGGGGTCGGTGGTCTTGTTTGAGGCCAGCCTGCCAGGATCCCTCATGGGCCTCAGCCCAGTCCAGAGCTTCCAGAGACCCTAGTAATTGGGGCCCCTGTGGGGGTCTTTAATGTATGCATAAATGGTGGTCAGGGTTTTCAAGTTTCCTGCTGAATTAATTGAACTTTTATTATGAACTGATATCCACATTGTAGCTTGTGAGCATCTGCATATTTTAAACTGCATTTGTGTTCCACTGCGCTCAATTATGTTGTCACCAACTGAGCCTGCCAAGTCTGAATTGTGGTCTTCAGGGGAACCCCAGATCAGGCTCTACTCCCCACGAGGACCTCCGGGCCTCTATTAGTGGGTTTTGTCCCCGACTGAGGCTGGAGCTGACTTTCCGTGGGCACTTAGCATGGACAGGACAGTGTTCTGATTAAGCAGCTGCCGTTTCTGCATAGGAAAGGGGTCCATCGTGAAGGACCTGGGGCAAGTGCCAATGAGGTTGGTGGGTGTTATAGATCATGGATGGGGTCACCCCTGGTTCGGGCTTCTTAGGACCATACAAGAAGCTTCAGGGCTGTCATTTAATTCTTGGAGTGAGATAGCGTGGAAACCACCTTCCGTACCGCAGACTGCAGCTGTGCCATGAGGGACTTTCACAGGTGGGCTCAGATTTGGCCCTCCCAGCTTGACCCTCCTGACCCTTACTAAGTGGCTTCTGAGTCATTCCCCCTCAAGCATGAAAGTACATGTCACTTTCCTTCCCCAGCTCTCAGAAATGGTGAAACCAGAAGAGTTACCGGGTCTGCAGTTTGAGGACAGGATCCAGGACTGATTTGGTGCCGATAACGTGGAAGTTTGCAGTGATTTACATGGAAGGGAGATAAATGCAGAGAAGAGGCTTCTAGATAGCTGGGGGTGTGGTCAGGGGTGGTGAGAGGGCCGGTAGCCCGGACATTCCAGAGCTTCTGGCTGAGAGGTGCCCTTGTCTCACCTTCCTCTGACATTTTGGGGGCGCCTCCCCATGATACCCTGGGACTGGGGGCTACTTGTTATTTGGGCTGCAGTGTGCTCTTCTGAGCTCTCCTGCTGGTGGTGGGCGGTGGGTCGGGTGTCGTGATGTGCCGGGGATTGAACTTGGGAGCCCTTCTAAAAAAAAGTGCTAGATGCTACCAAGAAGCATTTAGTCAGGGGAAAAGTCACATTTCTGCAGCACTTTCATTTTGTGTAGTACCCTGAAATTGTGAAAATTCGCAAATTGTGAAATTGTGAAAACTTCATATTACAGTTTTTTGATTATTCCATTAGCCCTTTAATGGTAACAAGCACCATAAAATACTGCGGGCCTGCTAAGGGGACAGGCATGGGGAGTGGTTGGAAAAATGGAGACTGTGGTGGAGGGAAGGTGACGGTGGTGGTGGGGTCGGGGTTGGGATATTGGATGCCCGTGGCAAATCATCATGAACAACTTTGTGGACCACGTGTTTACATAAAGTGGGAGAAAAAAAGAAAAAGCCTTTATATTTCATTGACTTCGATTTCAAATGAAGAGCTCTGTCCTGGTGAATCAGAGTAGTTGTTTGTTTTCATGCTTGTGATTCTCATTTTTGTGTCAGAAGAATTTTTATCTTCTAGGTCTTTTTAAAAACTGAAGGTTCAACGTAAAAATTAACTTTCTGACCCGAGAGTGCTCCCCGTCTTTCACCTTCCACATGTAGAGGGTTGCTTTTGCTTGGAACAGCAGTGTTCAGGGCTGACTCCTGACTTGCACTCAGAGATGACTTTGCGCTTGCGGCAGTGACCTTATGGGGTGCCAGGGATTGAGCCCTGCGGGCAAGGTGAGCACTCTAACTGCTGTACTGCCTCTCCGGCCTCACAGGGAAGTGTTTCAAAATGTATTTCAGAAGTAGTAGCTGCCACCTGCTTACCTTTTGGTGAGGCTTTGTGAAGCCAGAGAGGAGCCTGGCCTCTCCTCCGCCCCTGGAGCTGCAGGAGATTATCGGTTTGAATTTGAGAGTTAGGCTTAGCCCAAGGTCACCCAGGCTGTAAAGGGGGGAGGCAACTCAGCTCTGCCTGTCTCCTTTTCACTGATTTGCACTGTTATACTTTTACCCTGAACCTTGTAAAACAAAAATTCAGGTTTTTTTCCTTTCTGGAGAAGCTTTTGTTCTCTCTCTCTCTCTCTCTCTCTCTGCTCCTCCTCTTTCATCATATTTTTTCTAAATAAAACTATTGTACTTCACTAAAACACATTTTTTTGGTGTGTTCTTATTGTTGTCTTTGCAGAGTTATATTTTTCTTGGGGGGGAGGTCGCCAGTCCTTCATGCAAAGCATGCACCCCACCCTCAGCCTACAGGGATTTTAATGATTGCATCATTCTGTCTATGTCATGAGATTAAAATATTCCCCCAATGCTGGACATTTTAGGTTATTTCCACGGGTTTTTTTTTTTTTACTTTTGAAGATGTATTTTTAGTTTATGTTTTCATTTTTATTTCCTTATTTTTTTTTTAAATCTGTGTAGTTAATTCCTGGGAATAAATTCCCAGGAAAGGCAAAATCAAGGGCTGTATAGTAGCAGATAAGGCCTACCTGGATTCAATCAATTCCCAGCACCACATAAGGTCCCGGAGTACTGCCAGGTGTGGCCCAGAAATAAACGAAACAAAAAAGTTGGATTAAAGACCGCTTTTTTGCCCTTCTGATGATTGAGGCCAAACGCTCAAGTTGTTTTTACTCTGATTTGGGTTCTGGATTTCCATGAGAAAGTGGGGAGAGGGACTCAGCTCTATCTGCACAGGATGCTGAGGATGCAGCCCGTAAAAAGCCTGAACTTTGTAGAGTGTTGGAGACTCTGACCTTGTGGCATGTAGGTATCTTTTGCTGATATTTATGAGTGAAGAAACAGGGATTCTTTCTCTTTAAGATGTCTCGGCCTCTCGAACTTCCTATTATCTGGGAGGTAGTTTCTTCAATGAGTCACATTTCCTTCCTAGGTTTCTGTATATCACTTACTTGAATTAAATGTTTTACTTTCAAGAGCAAGAAACCGTGTTTGAAAAAGTCCTTCCCACTTTATGTATTAATCACCCGAGCTAATGTTCTACACCCCTCGCTTGTAAATGTTTGTGGTTGCATTCCTTCCTTTGCCTGGTCCCTGATTGGACGCCGTGGTACCTGGAACCAGTCTTTCTCAGAACTCGTTTGGTCTCCTGGACTCTCCTTTACATGCTGGGGAACCATCTGCCAGGAGGCGGATGTTTGTGGAGGGGTCCTCTGCACCAGGATGGGGGCTGCTCTCCCTCCCCAAACCCCCTCTTCTGTTCATCCCTGCACACGGCTGGCTCGGGGGCGTGTCAGGGTTTGTGGGGATGGGGCACTCTCTCCTTCGGTTTTCGTTCGCTTGTTTTGTTCTGTTCTGGTGTTGCTGTGTCCTTTCACCAAGGGCTGCTGCTGACTTGTCTATTTTTGGGGGGGCGGGGGATTCTCCCAAGCTTTGCTCAGGGCTCCAGGGACTATTCTTGTTGATTCTTTTGTTGTCATTGTTTGTTTGTTTGGGGGCCACACCCAGCAATGCTCAGAGCTTACATCCTGGCTCTGTGCTCAGGGATCACTCTTGGTGCGAACATACGGGGTTCTAGGGATCAAACCCAGGTTGGCTGTGTGCAAGGCAGGCGGCCTACCCACTATGCTGTTACTGCTCTGCCTCCTGGTGATTCTTGGCAAACTGCTGAATTACCTTCCTCCCCTCCTGTCCCTTGCCCTCCCCTCCCCTCCCCTCCCCTCCCCTCCCCTCTCCACTTAGCTCAGCAACTCTGCTGGCTCTGTGCTCCCAGGGTGGTTCCCTGTGGTTCCACGTGAAACCTGGGCCTCTTGTAGAACACGCACTCCCCCTGTTGAACTGTTTCTCTGGCCCCTGGACTAGACTATCCCGTGCTCAGCCCAGTGGTGTGATGCTGCTGGATGCACTTGGTGGTGCAGGGAGCTAGGACTTGGGACTTCGTCCTGGCAGCCTGGGCCTGCTTTGCAGCCCTTTCTTTGAGCTCTCTCCCTGCCTCGGGCTGCTTGCTTTTCCTTCTGTGGTCTGTTGTTTCCCGTCAGACTGGGTAGAATTCTGTTTATCTGGGGGCTCGGTTCTAGGGTTCTGCAAAGGAAAACTTACTTAGCACGGAGAGGAGGGGTGCAGCAGTCGGGTGGGCATCCTTAGCCTTTATGCTCCAGTTCCTCCCTTGGAGTTCTGCTGTGCCATGGCCTTGTCGTTCTCCCCCCCCACCTCCCCGCCCCCCCTCACTAAACATCCCGTTTAGTTCGTATCCCTCACCATGGTCAGACCTTCTCTTCTCTTACTTCCTCTTGTCCTAGCAAAGAAAGGCTGACATTCACGAGAAAGCCAAAACACAGACATCACTGCATCTTAAAGGGGAATAAGAGGAATTAGTCACAGACGACACAGACGCCTAGCAAGTGATTCGTTTCCCAGGAGTAATCTCTCTCCCCCCCATTTTTGATCATACCTGGTGTTGCGGGGGGTGGGTAGGAGGCTCCTAGCTTAGCTCTGGGGTCATGCCCAGTGATTGGTGCTCAGGGGGCCAGGCGGTGTTGAGAATCATACCCCATCCCCCTGAGCACGGGTGCCAGTGCTGGAGGGCTGATTTAGCTGCATTGTTGGGTGAGGCACTGCCAAGCTTCCTGTTTTTCCTCTCCGCTTGTGTTTACTCTGTCAATAAACCAAATTTTAGAATAATGCTTTGCTGTGCGCCTGAGTGTCTGTTTTTTACCTCACGCTTGGAAGTTGTACTTTGCACTGGTTTCCTCAGAAGCCTAAACTTGTTCAGGTTGGCTGTTGCCAAGGGCAACTGGCTGAGCTGTTGGGTGTGTGTGTGTGTGTGTGTGTGTGTGTGTGTGTGTGTGTGGTGAAGGCTTTGGTTGGGGCTGGCTGTATGTCCCAGGACCTCCTTATGGCCTCGCAGCCAAGCCCCGTGGCAGCTATGACGCCTCACAGGCACTCGCATCTAGTGTCCCTAGATTTGTCCCACTGTTCCCATTTTATTTTCTGAACCTTGGCTCAGCCACTGGCTTGAGGGCATAGAACAAGGTTGATTTATTCTTGGACAGAACCTTTGGTCACTGACCAGGAGCTGGATTCCTTAGCAACCCTCAGTCCTCACTATCCCAGCTTGGACAGGGGTGCTCTGTGTTGCCAAACTTCTGTGTTACGCAGAGCCAGTTTCCCGAACCCTGCCTGAGGCCCAGAGATGGGACTCCTCCGGGGGTGGGGGACAGCGGGCTTGTCCTTGCCTCCCCTAAGTCGGGGGAAAGTCAGTGTGGCAGGGTCATTGAGTGCCACAGCGTGTCTCCTTTTACAGAAATGGAGTGAGATGGGTTTGTGCAATTTTGTCGTGAAAGAGGCTTCTCTTGCCGTTGAATGTCTTTCCTCTTTGCTCTTGGAGGCATGGAGCTGAAGTTGATCGGAGGAGGGACTGCCCTGTTACCTTCCTTTATTTTTTGTTTTGTTGGTTTTGGACCACATCTGGTGGTGCTTAGGGTGTTCCCAGCTGCTTGCTTGGGTTGGGGGTCGCTCCAGCCATCCTGGGAAATGTTGTGTTGTTGGCAATTGAGTCGGGACTCTTGCACGTAAAGCTTCTGTGTCATCTTAAAATTTTTTTTAAAAAATTATTGTTTATTTTTAATTTTAATTTTTTAAATTTTCTAAAGTAGTTCACAGTATTTGATTACATTCAATATTCAAACACCATTCTCACCACCATACACCTTCCCACCACCATATTTTGGGTATTTCTATCCAGTATCCCAATCCCTGCCCTAGAGCAGAACTGAAATTATATAATATTTCCTTCTAAGGTTGGTTGCCTCCTACTTTGAATCCCATCAGAAGTGGTGCGTTACTCCTGGAGTGTGGGTAGGGTGTGTCCTATGAAGTGTCCAGGAAAAGGTGGTTTACTCGTGGGTGAGGCTCAGCCCAAGCGTGTGGAGAGTGACCGTGAGCATGGCGGTAGTTGAGTTCTGGAGGTTTTCGGCTTCCGGGGCTGGGTCCTTTGGGATGGGGAGGGGTCTCATCTGCCCCCCCTCCCGGGGCGCCCCAAGTGAAATAGCCTGGCGCAGGGTCTGGTGGCATGGCTTTGGCGAGCGTCATGTTATGCTCCCTTCCGGGAGAGAAGGACATGCAGTTTGTGCTGTGATACCTTCTTCCAAGGATCCGAAAGTCGCCTTTCTTGAAGGTTTCTTTCCTATGTCTTGTGTGTTTCCGTCTGTAGCTTTCACTGGGACTTGCAGGCTCAGTGTGTACAAATAGTTCAAAAGTTAAGTGGTCAAGAGAAAAGCTGCCTCCAATCTCCCTTCTGAGAAACCTTGAATGTGAAGGGCCTGAGGAAACTTGAATGTGAACGGTGTGAGGGGTGAGGTGCACACTGTTGCCCGTTGGAACCCCCAGGTGGATGGAGGGGGTCATTTTTTCTGGGAGGTGACACACTGCCAGCATCTCAGAGGCTTTGGAGCTGTGCTTGCCAGGCCTCTGTAAGCGTCTGCTGTTGAGGGGGCCTAGCTGGGGGGACCCTGACACTCTCCCTCTCAGAGGATGGGGAGAAGCCCTACACCGTGGGTCTAAGACAGGCATCCTTACATGTGGGACTCTGAGGGCAGGTCTCCTGGCCTTGATTCCCAGCTCAGTGCATTGTGGGGCCTTGAGTAGGTCACTAAGTCACCTCGAACGCAGGATGAGGATAGGACTGTTGAGAGGCTGGAGGGCCACTCCCCGTGGTACTCAGCCCACAGTGAGAGCCTGATGGTTTAGCTCTCGGCTCCAGTGGTGCTGGCAACCACCAAGGTGACACCCAGTGGTGCTTGGTGACTGTGTGCGCTGGGGATCAAATTCAGGGCCTCATGCTTGCAAGCAAGGCGTTCACTTCTGTCCTGGAACTAGCCCCCTGACCCAAGTTGTTATTTTTAATTCATTGATTTTTTTTTATGTCCTCTTTGATTTCAGTTCTAGTTGCAAAGCCCATTCCCTGAGCAGATAGACGCGGGGGCGTCTATCTGCTCAGGGCCACATGCTGGCAATTGCACGGGCCAGTCTGTTTCCCGAGGAGTGCTCTGCTTTGGGTTAGGATTCTCCGTGCGTTTGCTTCCCTGCTCTCAGGACTTTGAGCACTGGTGTTTGAAACTTATCACTTAACTTCCCCTTAGTCGTCGATTTGCTCGAGCGGACGCCAGTAACGTCTCCATTTGTCCCTGTCGTTGTCGTGTGTTTGAAATATGAGGCAGGAATCCTTAGGATTTCTTGCTCTATATTTGCGTCTCAGATCCTCAGAATTTTATGTAAATAGACTCTCTTCCCTCCAATACAGTTGCAAACATTTTTGCCCGAGATTCTGACAGGTTCACAGAGTCGTATTTATATCTTCCATCAATGTTTGAGTGTCTGTCACGTTCCAGACCCCGTTCTGGGTTCTGGGATCACAGCTGGAGGATGAGAGGGTTGAACTGTGGAGCCGGCGTGTCCCAAGGGAGCCGCACCCATCTCTGCGGTGTGGAGGGCCCAGGCCTCTCCCCCAGCCTGCTTTGGTCGCCAGACTTTCTTCCCTTGCTGAACTGGTGTTTTACTTCACAACCATCATTGGCATCATAATTTAAAAAAATTTCCTGTGCACCGAGGTGAATTTTGGTCCAGATGCCCTGTTTCCATGTCCCCAATGCCTTGTATGCAATGAGGGCTGGGCTCAGAGAGGCTGAGGGCTAGCTAGGAAAGAAGGGGTGGGGGGTGCTTCTCCTGAGGCCGCTGCTTGGAGAAGGCCCAGGGCTGCCGTAGAAATGCCCATAGAATGTTATGCGAGAACATTTTTGTAAAGCGTTTTTGGGGGCCATACCACTGGAGGTGCTCAGGACTTGCTCTTGGCTCTGTGCTCAGGGGTCGCTCCTGGTGGGGCTCAGGAGACCGTGCACGTGCATGGCAAGTGCCCTACCCTGTGTCTCTTGCCCCTAAGCGGGAACATTTTCTTCCTGGCCCTGTCTCTTTGGGGAATGAAAACTTTAGGGCTGGGACGTGGCCCACGTGACACGCATATGTTTTGCATGTTTGAGGCCTGGATTAGACCCATTCCTGACCACTGCTACATGAGACCCTCCCCCAGTGTTTTTTGTTTGTTTGTTATTTAAGAAAGGAGGGGCCAGAGAGAGTGCAGTGGGTAGGGCGTTTTTCTTGCACCTGGCTGACC
This sequence comes from Sorex fumeus, assembly GCF_029834395.1. Classification (NCBI taxonomy): domain Eukaryota; kingdom Metazoa; phylum Chordata; class Mammalia; order Eulipotyphla; family Soricidae; genus Sorex; species Sorex fumeus. Next base: position 5,840,704 of record NW_026606182.1, on the reverse strand, counting down.
CAGGTTTGATCCCTGGTATTCCATATGGTCGCCCAAGCCCTGCCAGGGGTGTCCCTGAGCCCAGCCTAGTGTGACCCAAAGACAAAATATTAAAAAAAAAAAAAGGAAAAGGGATCTTTCCCATGCCAGTCACCTCAAGAACGGTAGCCCTGGAGTGTTTCAGACCGCCGAGTGGGAGCGGCCGGTCACAGACACTTGGAATAAGTGTTTACTGGTAGCATAATTGCATAAGCCTATCCCTCAGCCCCAAATTACTGCCCCGAGAGCAACACCTGACACCCATGTCATTAGTAGTTAGCTAGCTCCGCACACCTCGGCTTTTTCACACTGGTCAGTTGTTTTCTTTTTTCTTTTTTTCTTTTTGGTTCACACCCAGCGATGCTCAGGTGTTACTCCTGGCTCTGCACCCAGGAATCACTCGTGGCGGTGCTTGGGGGACCTCTGGGCTGCTGGGGATCAAACCTGGGTTGGCCGAGTGCAAGGCAAATGCCCTCCCTGCTATGCTATCCCTCAGGCTCCCAGTTGTTTTCTTGTTTTAAGGTACCACCTAGCTGATAGCATAACTTCCTGAGAAGTTGCTTTTGCAGGGTGTGTGGCGGGTGGGGTGGAACAGCGGAGCAGGAGCTTGGCTCATTTGGACAGGAAGTTTGCAAGCTGCCAGCCTCCTGGCATCCACAGCTGCCAGTTGTTTAAATATTTACATTTAATAACTCGGAGACTCCGCCTCCCCCAAGGTTTGCCCTTGTTGGGGTGGAACCTGAGCGGGCCCTGCCGCAGAGCCAGGGGCGAGTCTCTGCTGGGAGGCTGCCTTCCACTCCACGGTGGCCTAGACGCAAACTCGCAGTGTCCCTGCAGGCTGCCAAGCCCCTTGGTCTCCGTGCCGAGGGGTGGTGTCCAGTTGCCACGGAGTTGGGAGGCATTCCAACTGGTTTCCAGCGGAGAAGGGGGAGGTGGATGGGAGAGCCCAGGTTTGAAGTTCAGCAAGATGGGGATTGTGGAAGGGGCGTGTGTGTGTGTGTGTGTGTGTGTGAGAGCTATCCAGGTGTGGGGGCGCAGGGGCAGTTGGAGGGTGTAGGGGAGCCCGTAGGCCTTGTGTGTTCATCGGGGCTCCTCTAGGCTGGATCGTCCCCTAGCACGACAGAGAGTGGCCATGAAACAATAACAAAATGCTGACCCTCTCCACAATCCCCCTTGTTGGGTGACACTTTGTGGGTGACACTTTGTAGGAGCCCTGTGGACCGGGAACCCTTGCTTTTGATCAGAGGGGGACATTACGGGGTCCAGTCTCCCTGAGCCATCACTGAGGGGCAGCTCTGCCCTTGTGTGCCTGTACCGCAGGCGGAGACTGTGCTCCATGCATGAGTTTGTGTACGGATTTTAGGGGTAGAGACTGAAGGATTCCCACTAACGTGCATGTGTGCGTGCATGTGTGCATGTATGTGTGTACCTTGAAAGACGTGCGTGCATGTGTGTGTGTGCGCGGGTGCCTTGAAAGAACAAAGCCCCAGACTAAGCGTGTGTATTCTAGACCCCCCTGCTCCTCTGGCCCTGCTGTGCCGGAGGTCTCTCTCCCACCTGGCAGCTGGGGCTCAGAATGGGGCAGGAGGGGCAGGTTGCCCTCAGGCCGCAAGGCTGTTTATACTCTAAGCCTGCAACTCCTGAGAAGGACCTTGCTGCTCTGGCAATTTCTCCCAGGGTTTTTGTAACTGAGCTCTTTTGGAGTTTGTGAGATTTCTGGCATAGTTACAGGAATCTTGTCTTTATAAGGGTCTTTTTTATTTTTGAGGGAGGCACATGGCAGTGCTCAGGGCTTACTCCTGATTCCGTACTCAGGAGTCACTCCTGGCAGTGCTTGGGACTCCCTTTCAGGTGCAAGGGATCAAACTCAGGTTGGTTGTGCCCTGCCCGCTGTTCTGTGGCTTTGTTCCTGATTAGCAAGCTCCTGTTTTACTTCTCCCTCAGCTTGGTGGACTTCAGCCTGGAGGAATCCTAATACACAGTTTACACATTTACATGAAAATCTTCTACTTGCAGTAAAGCACTGTCAGTCTGACTTGGCGTAAATGTCCCTTCTAGAAGGCGGTCAGCCCACTAGTCAGCAGGGAGGCAGCTGCAGGACTCTCGGGGCACATTCTTCTCGTGACTGCTTGCGCCCTGGCAGGGGCGGGCTGTGAGTCTCGGGTCGCTGCTTCCTTGTGGTGTTCCCAGTACACTTGACCTTCCCCAGGGCTCCTGGAGCTGGTCCTGCCATCGTAGCTGCCAGGTTGGAGATGAGCACAGAAACTGGGTGGGTCACACCCAGCAATGCTCAGGGGTTACTCCTGGCTCTGCACTCAGAAATCACTCCTGGTGGTGCTCAGGGGACCATGTGGGATGTTGAGATTGAACCTGGGTTGGATGTGTGCAAGGCAGGTGCCTCACCCACTGTTCTGTCGCTCTGGGCTCAGGGATCCGTTAGTTTTTATCTATCTATCTATCTACTGATGAACTTTGGGCTGGTGGTAGTTTGGGGTCTACAGATGAAGCAGGTCCGAGCCTCTGTACAAGTCTTTCAAGGGGAACATGCTTCCTTTCCCATGGAGTGGCTGGATGATGGGGTTGTGTGTAGCTTTATGAGACAGTCTCAAGTAATTGTTGGTTTTCAGAGTGCGCTACCATACCCAGTCCCAGCTGCGGGTGCGAGAGTTCTGACCCCTGCTGCTCCCCAGAATGTGGTGTGCTCAGTCATTTTTTTGCAGGGGGCCAAGCCTGTCATTGCTTAGGACTTACTCCTGGTTCTGGACTCAGATATCACTCCTGGTGGACTTGGGGAACCATACAGGTTGCCGGGGATAGAATCCGGGTCGACCCATGCAAGGCAAGTGCCCTCCTTGCTATACTGTCGCTCTAGCCCTCGCACAGTCCTTTCAAGTTTTATCTTCTGGTGGATTTTGGTCTGTGTTTCCCTAATGACTAGTGAATATTGGACATCTGTGTGTGCTTAGTTGCTGTCTGTACCCCTTCTTTGGTGAAGTGAAAAATGGGTCGGCTAATTTTCTTGCACAATTTGAGACTTTTTTTTGGCCATGCCCCTTAGTGCTCTGGGGATTATATCCAGTTCGGGGGATTGAACTGGGGTCAGCCGTGTGCCAGCAAGCGCCTTAATCCCTGTCCTGAGATTTCTTTATATGGTCAGGATACAGGTTCTTTACCAAAGATAGGAGTCTCCCATATTTTCTCCCACATGTGTCTATGATTGCTTCTCTGGCATTGTCACTGCATTGCACCGGCAGGTGGGGTTCAGGGGTGCCTTATTGCATCCCGTTATCTTTCAGCACCTTCTGAGGAGCAGAAGTTCACATTTGCACAAATCAGTTCCGTGTGCATTGTTCTTGTTTGGTTTGACCAGCTAAAATTGTTGCTGAAGCCGAGGTCGTGCCTACTTTTGAGCCCTCCTTTTTTTTGTGTTTGTGTGATGTTTGTCTCTTGTCATTGAGACCAGGTGGTCTGGAAACTGTGGTCTCCGTCACTCCTCAGTTCTGCCTGTGATGGTTGCGTCCCAGCAGCTGTGCGAAGCCTGGCCTGCTGTTTTGTGCAAGCTCACTGTGGCAGGGCTTTCGGTGGCGGCGTGTGGGGAAGGGGCTGGCGATGCCCGCTGGGATCCCATGTGGCCTCTTCTCAGCTTTGGGCCTTCTAGAACTTTGAGAGTTCTGGACAGTGTCTCAGTTCCAGAGTGACCGTGGAGGCCTGCTAGGTGCAGAGGAGTAAGAGGACAATAAACCTTCTGTGCTGGTGGGTGGGGTGGGGCCAGGCGGGACCAGGCTTGAGCCATGTGGATACGGGCTGCAGTGGCCAGGGACAGGGGAGGGAGGGGCCATTCCCATCCTTGTGGGCAGGCCGCCCTCGTGCCTGCCATAGGTGGAGGCTTTTGTTTTGTTTTGTTTTGCATTTTGGGTCACACCCAGGAATTACTCCTGGTGGTGCTCGAGGGGCCATATGGGATGCTGGGGATCGATCGAACCTGGGTCAGCTGCATGCAAGGCAAATACTCTACCCTCTGTATTATCTCTCTGGCCCGGGTGGAGACATTTTGGCTCCTTCGCCTAGCTTTATGATTGCGTGTGTGTGGGTGGTGGGAGCGTCTGAGTGTGCGATATGGGGGCTCCTTCTTCCTTTCCCTTCAGCCACTTCTTGGTAAAGGATTCGCTTGATTTCTGATCTCTGTTGGTCTTACTCACTTGTAGCTGGTAGTCTGGCTGCCAGTCTGTTGCTGGTTGCTGGCTCGTAGTCAGGGTTCGCCCCTCGCAGCCATGGGCTGCTCCTCCCTCTCAGGTGTCACCCATTCAGTTCTCACAGCTGCCCATTTCACAGACCAGTAAACTGAGGCGTAGAGATGGCGACGAAAGAAACTGTTAGTCCCTATGTATTACATTGTTGAATCAGAGGAGGGATTTGGTTGAACATTTTCCATGAAATCCTTGAACCCACCCCGAAGAGTGGGCTCTCCATACATGATTTGAGTATGGTAAGCTCCATATATAATTTGAGTTTTTGAAAGTGTGTCTTTGGAATGTTGGGGCCAGTCAGTATAGTTTTTGCGGTCTCTGAAAGAGAAGGAAGCTTGGTGAGAAATGTTCGCTGTGTAGTGCAGAGGCCGTTTCAAAATGTCTTGCTGTATTTCACTGCTGTGTCCGGTCCTGTCACCGCGAGGCTTTCCTTCCGAGCTGCTGTAGTTCGAGGAGCAGTTAGACCTTTGACCTATGAACCCTGAGGCTGGACTCTTAGGGGTTGTTGGGGTATAAACCCCGGAATGAAACCATCAGTTCAGTGCATAATCTATTTTTTTCTTTTTGATTACTAGGAGGGGCGTCTGCTGCTTTGTTCGGATGCTTCTTTTCTGTGCAGTGCTCTCAGTTTTATGTTTGGGGCAGAGGCTGGGAAGGGGATCAAGTGACTGAAGTGCATTTTGCGAAAATGTGCACATTTTATTTGCTTGTGGTCCACTCTTACTGTGGCACGCTCCTGGCTTCTAACTTGATGCCCGTGGGGCGAGTTGTGGTTTTTCCTGAGTGGGTGGTCTTGACTCACCACAGAGTTCCCTGGAGGTCAGGGTTGGCAGTTTGTGGGGGCATATGCAGGGGCTAGAGATGGAGTTCTCTGAGAGCGCAGACTAGCTCGTAGGCAACGCAGTCCGTGTCTAACTGCAACCAGGTGGGACGTGCCCTATTGCCAGTCTTTATTGTAGCTTGCAAGGCTGGTGCAAGAAAACAGAGTTTCTGAGTCGTAGTTAAGCTATCGAAGGTTCCCCAGCCAGGAAGAACAGAGCTAAGGCCAGTCGTAGACGCTCCCTTGCACCCTGGGACTGGGAGCTTCTTGGCACTTGTATAGCCCCTTCTCTCTGTGCAAGGAGGTCTGCCCAGCTGGAGAGAGAGGTGATGGTCTGGGGTGGGAGCCCTTGGCTTCTGCTCACACAGCTGTGCATTCAGGGGTCAGTTCTGTGTTCATCTGAATGCAGGATGTGCTCAGCTCGGGCCTGTTCTTACGCGCACGCACACACGCGTGTGTGTATGTGTATGTATTGTGTGTATGCATGTGTGTGCTTCTGGAGGAAGAGGAGGGGTGTGTGTGTGTGTGTGTGTGTGTGTGTGTGTGTGTGTGTGTGTTTTATATAAGGTGTATAAGGTAAATCCATTTAGGAAGTTTGGTTTTCAGGGACTTCGTAGGCAGTGGAGATCAAGAATTTTCAACACAAGAGTCAGGATCCAATCTGGGATTCAGAGTGGTTTTCTAGGATGGAGGGAAAAGGGCTGCGCTTAGGTGAATATTTGGTACAGGAGTCAGCGTCCCTTCTTAGGGCCTTTGCCACGTGGCTCCCTCATGTCGGGGCATCTTCTTACCATCCTTCAGGCCGCAGCACCCAAGCAGCCTCCTTAGTGGCCTGCCCGGGCCATCCCTCTGTTTGCTCCCCGTCTCTTTATTGTTTGTCTAAAGTCCTTGTGTTCCCACATGGTCTCAGTGTGTGCTCTTCATCTGTCTCTCGGTGGCATGGTCACCGTCCCATGGGCAGGGACCTCTGTCCCCTGTTCTCTCGGCTGTGCCACGCCCTATGAGGGATCCGTGCGAGCGTGGCGTGAGGGGAGCCAAGGGGAGTGAGGGCCACATCGGGCACGGCCGTTCTTTCGTGTGGCTTTCCCAGCTGGGCCGACTTTAATGTCTGCCTGCCAGTGGCCTTGGACCTGAACAGCCGCGTCTGTGTCTGTCTGCTGAGCTGGGCCGTGTGCCTGGAGCAGGGCGTCTGCCGCTTTGTTCGGATGCTTCTCCTTTTCTGTTGAACACGTTTTTTTTTTGCAACTATCATTTCCCTCTTTTATGCCCCCTGTGTAGCTCCCGGCCTTCTGTTTCCTGTTTCTCTATAGTCTAAAGATCTTTTTTGGGGATTAATTCTGGAAAAAGGAATGATTTGGAGTTGCATGACCAAGACTATATACCTACAGACAAAAGGGAAATTGTCAGTTTTATTTAATTAAATGTTTTGTTTTGTTTTTGAGCCACACCCAGTGGTGTTCAGGGCTTACTCCTGGCTCTGCGCTCAGGGATCACTTCTGGCAGGACTCAGGGCACCATATGGGATGCTGGGGATCGAACCCTGGTCAGCTGTAGGCAAGACAGATGCCTTACCTGCTGTGCTATCTATCAGTCTCGCCTTAAATTGTCATTTTTACAAAAAAACATCTGGAACCTTATGACCCAGTCATGACGGTCTGGTTGTATGCTCTGCGCGTGATGTTGGGGTGAAGGCCAGCAGCTCCCCGTGGACTCATGGCTGGAGGGCTTGGTGGGGTCGGAGTAGGAAAGGGGTTTGTTCAGGGGACCTGAAGAACGAAACCTGTGAGAGCGGGTTTTTCAGCTTTGATCCCTTCATCAGGATCTGAAGCACTGCAAAGGCAGAACTGCTAAAGCCAGCTCGGGAGGGCTGGGCTGCGCCTCATGGTAGAGCACCTGCTCCCCCAGAGCCCCTTTCCACCCCCCACACTCCTGAAGCCGCATCACAGGGTTGTGTGTGTGTTTGGGGCATGGATGAAGTTGTGGTCAGGGGCTGAGATTGTATTGTTGGGAGAAGTTGACCGAGGACTGGTAAGGTTTGGTGCCTGAGGAACTTGGGGCTGGAGGTAGAGGAAGGCATCAGGGTGGGACCACTTTATTTTTATTTATTTATTTTTTTTGCTTTTTGGGTCATACCAGTGATATTCAGGGGTTACTCCTGGCTCTGCACTCAGAAATTACTCCTGGCAGAGCTCGGGGGACCTTATGGGATGCTGGGGATTGAACTAAGGTCTGCCACATGCAAGACAAATGCTGTACCTGCTGTCCTGTCTCTCCGGCCCCAAGGTGGGACCATTCTAGAGCCCCCAGCTACACACTTGCCTTCTGGCCCTTGTGGGTGTCGTGTGGAGCCCACTCTTGGCAGAAGGCGTCCGGCCGCTGGTGAGTTCTTCCTCTTGAGAAGGGTTGTCGCTGAGAGGAGGATCTTCTCCCGTTCCAGGTCTCCACACACTTCCTGACTCTGTTTTTCTTTGCTTAGTTTCGTGCTTAGGGGTCGCTCCTGGCCACGCTCGGGGACTGTGGTGGAGTGTCAAGAACTGAACCCCGGTCTCGGGCATGCATCGTGTACCCTCCCCCCCTTTTTTTTTCTTTTTGGGTCACACCCGGTGATGCACAGGGGTTACTCCTGGCTCTGCACTCAGGAGTTACTCCTGCCGGTGCTCAGGGGACCATATGGGATGCTGGGAATCGAACCCGGGTCAGCTGCGTGCAAGGCAAACGCCCTACCCGCTGTGCTATCTCTCCAGCCCCTGTACTCCTCCTTTGAGCTACTGCCCAACCCACTGATTTTATTTTTGCACTAACAGTGGACTTTGTTCACATTTGCCAGCAAAAAGAATAAATATTTTGGTGTCTCACTGTTTATTTCCATATGATGCATATATATGTGCTAATCTCTGGTGTTGAGTCTAGAGTAAGTAAAATTCAGAATCAGCCCTGCTTCTGTTTCCCGGCCCCTTCCCCACCTGCATGTTTTGGGTAAGCATCTTTTTCCTCTTGGCAGTGGTACCACGCTTGGCGTCGTGATGGAATTGGGTCTGCTGTTGCTAAGCTGGGCGGTAGCGTTTGGATCTGTTGTTTTGTTTTGTTTTTGTTTTTCGGCTTTTTGGGTCATACCCAGCGATGCTCAGGGGTTACCCCTGGCTCTGCACTCAGGAACTACTCTTGGCAGTGCTTGGGAAACCATATAGAATGCTGGGTATCGAACCCAGGTCGGCCATGTGAAAGGCAAATGCCCTCCTCACTGTGTTATCGCTCCACCCTGGAGTTTGTATCTGTGTGGCCCTCTCTGGCCTTCCTTCTGGCTCTGGTGTGGTAAGAGAAGCTCCAGGACCCCTGGTCACACAGAGTCAATGGGGTCGGCCACTTCTTCCCCTCTCCTGGTGTGCTGCGTCTCAGGGCCCATCTTCCACCGAACTTCGGCTTCTCCTGATCAGCACAGTCAGTTTTCTTTTTGTTTTTAAACTTTTTTTTTTTTTTTTGCGTCACATCTGGCGATGCACAGGGGTTACTCCTGGCTCATGCACTCAGGAATTACTCCTGGTGGTGCTCGGGGGACCATATGGGATGCGGTTATCGAACCCGGGTCGGCCACGTGCAAGGCAAACGCCCTACCTGCTGTGCTATTGCTCCAGCCCCAGCACTGTCAATTTTTTCTTGCATATAGTACATCCAGAATTTTTTGTGGTTACTCTCTGGTTTTCATTTCAAGATGACCGAGAACCTAGATTGGGTGAAGTAGTCTGAGTTGCTTAATCCTACTTATGTGAAATTGAAAAAATAATTTTTTTGGCCATACCTGGTGGTGCTTTGAGGTTCCTCCTGGCTCTGCACTCAGGAATCCCTCCTGGCGGTGCTTGAGGAACCATATGGGATGCCGGGGATTGAACCTGTGTCGGCCATGTTCAAGGCAGCCATCCTGTGCATCATGCTATTTCTTTGCCCCTCCTGTTTTTTGTGTTTTTAACTCAGTCCTTTCCTTTTGTTTTATCAGACTTGCCTACGTGTGTCATTCCGTTAGCAGGATTTAAAATTTCAGCAGGGACAAGAGCTGAGTGCTAAAAGTAGACGTAAAGGGATATACCTGATCACCTTCAGCATCTGTATGGCGAACCACAATGCCCAGAAGGAAAAAGAGAGAGAGAAGAAAGGTGCCTGTTGTAAAGATAGGCTGGGGGGAGGTGGAGGGATGATGGGAGGGAAACTGGGGACGTTGGTACTGGAAAATGCACACCGGTGGAGGGACGGGTGTTGGAACACTGTATGACTGAAACCTAATCGGGAGCAGAGTTGTAAGGGTCTATCTCACAGTGATTCAATTAAAAAGAAAAATCAGCACGGTTGGAGAGAGTACAGGGAGTAAGGTGCTGGCCTTGCACATGGCTGACACAGGTTCAGTGATCCCTGGCACTGCATAGAAGTGATCCCTGAGCACATCTGGGTGTGGCTAAAAACAAAAATGAGAACGCAGACAGACAAAAACATTTTTAAGCAACTTGTTATTATCATGGAAACAGCTGAGCACTAATTTTATAGGTTTCCTGGTTATTGTTTCTGGGCCACTCCCAGGAGTACTTGGGGCTTGCTACTGGCTCTGCGCTCAGGGATCACTCCTTGTTGGGCTTGGGGGACCATATAGGGTGCCAGAGATCGAACCCAGGTCAGCTGTGTCTTTCTGGACTCAATTGTACAGGTTTATGTAATTCAGTGTGTATGTATGTATGTATAGGGCTGGAGCGGTAGCACAGCGGGTAGAGCGTTTGCCTTGTATGCGGCCGATCCGGGTTCGATTCCTCCGCCCCTCTCGGAGAGCCCAGCAAGTTCCCAAGAGTATCTCTCCCGCACGGCAAAGCCTGGCAAGCTCCCTGTGAGGTATTCGATATGCCAAACACAGTAACAACAAGTCTCACAATTCGTTGTGAGATGTTACTGGTGCCCGCTCGAGCAAATCGATGAACAACGGGAGGAGAGTAAACGGTGGACAGTGGGTGTGTATGTGTGTGTTTCGACACATATACATGCACGTATGTAAGTATGCAACAGGTCCGGTCAGCTTGGCCGGACACTCACTTACCCAGAGTGCTGTGTGGTCTGTTTGCTACACATGGGCCTTATGCCGAGGGTCCTTCAGTGAACTGGGCAGGATTCTGCTCTTAGGAGACTGACAACTGAACAGGGAGTTGTATTTTAACATCGTATTTTTACTCATGTAACTAGCATGAATATTTTGAATATTTCCCCTAAAAGTAGAGATGTAAATAGTCGTAAGTATCTTGGGGTTTGTCAGTGACAAGAACATCTGAGGTGTTTTTCAATTTTCTGTGTCTTAGTCCTCAGGCTAGTGGTCCTGAGTGGCAGAGTTTCATGATACCCTCTTGCCGTGCAGGGGTTGGCCGAAAGGAACTGAGTTCCTGATGTTAAGAAAACCTGGTTCTGGGTCCGCAGGTCTGAGCAAAGAAGCGTGTCCTGGGAGACACATCGGGGAGAACGCGTGGACTCACAGGAACCTGTATGGGTGCTGGTCTAGAGAGGTGAATGGCTCCCCTGAGCCCTGTTAGATGGTGTTTCCGGCCAAGGAATGAATGAACGATGTATTGGACCAGGAGCTGGTTAGGGGAGGCTCGGGGGAGCCAGAGTCTGGGCGCAGCCGTTAGGCAGGGTTGGAATGCACCCACTCTGTGTGACTCACACAGTTCAGCTGATCGCTATAGACACATTGCCCAGAGAAACTCAAGAACTCTGGTAATCTGTAGGTATTTAAAACTTTCTTTGTTTTCTGGGCCACATCCGGCAGTGCTCAGGGCTTACTCCTGGCTCAGGAATCAATCGAATCAATGCTGGGTGGGTTGGGGGAACCAAATGTGGTGCCGGGAATCGAACCCGGGTCGAACATAGCAAGTTCCTTACCCTCTGTACTATTGCTCCAGCTCCAGGAGGTCTGAGGTACTGCTCTCAGGTGCAGGATGCCATGGGAAGCCGCAGGAGCATCTGGAAGCTTTGCAGTCAGTCAGCAGGACAGCCAGGGCACTGGCCCCTGGCCACTGGCTTGGTGAGGCCCTCGTGCCCTTTTCTTGCCATGTGTAAACAAGTGCTGCTGGCCGTGTTTCGCAGGAGACCACCGGAAGTTATCGGTTGCTGTGGTTGTAACTATAGGCTCAGGCCAAGTGAGACAAAAAGACTTGTGAACAGCAAGGTGGTAATAAGCCTTTGGTCCACCAGTGAGATGGACCAGCACTGACCGCTTCCACAGCTCTGAGGCTGTGGGAACACTGGAGAGAGGGGAGAGAGACAGAGGGGAGATTGGGGGCAGCGGGGGAGCGTGCCTTTATGACAAGGCGAGCGTGTCGCAGGCGCCTCTCGGCGCTTGGGCTTTCTCTCTGGGATTCAAGCCAAGAGCAAAGACCTAACAGCGCTCTGTGCTAGGCCAGGTTGCCAGTTGGAAGAATGAATTAGGGCCCTGAGCAGTAGTACAGTGAGTAGGACACTTGCCTGGCATGTAGCTGATTAGGTTTGATCCCCAAATGTTCTCTCAGGCTGGCCAGGAGTAATTCCTAAGTGCAGAGCCAGGAGTAATCCCTGAGCACTGTTGGCTGTGCCCCACCTCCATACAATTTTTTTAAAATGACTTAAAAAAAAATTGAATCAGTAAGGTACATAGTTACAAAGTTGTTTATGATGGATTTCAGTCATGTAATGTTCCATACAATACCAATTAAGAAAAAAAAATTGGGGGGGAGTCTCCTAAACAGTGCTCTGAGACGGGGGGGGGGGGGAGGAGAACTCTCAGTACTTGGCCCAACTCCCCAGGCTCGATGATTCAGTGCTCACTGCTCTGGCCCCTTGGGGCTGGGTGCCACTAGGAGTCCAGCTTGTGCCCCTTGTGTCCTGGGCATTGCTCCAGCCCTTTGCGCTGTTTCTGGCCGCAACGTTGAGAGATGGGCTGTGTAGTCAAATGTGTCTCTCTTTAGTCTTTAGGTTTCTTGTTCCAAACATCACCTAGAGAGAACTAGAGACCAGTTTCATTATCTGTATGTGTTTTTTTTTTTTTTTTTTTTTGGGTTTTGGGGCCATCCTGGAAGTGTGCAGGGCCTCTTTCTGACTCTGGCTGTGTTCAGGGGACGACATGTGGTAACGGGCATTTGACTGGGGTTGGCTGCATGCAAATCATGAAGACTTTCTTCAGCCCTGTGTCCTTTATATTTGTTTGGTGCTTACATATCCGCAGTCTATGTAACTGCAGTCTAAATTTATTTCTAACTAAATAATGAGCAATGTATTGAAAGATTACTCCATCGCCAGACAAAGCTTATCTATAGCCAGCATCCTGATTGATATTAGCTGGTATTTAAAAGTTATGGAATACAGTTTAACAGCTGATACATACTAATGAAAGTCTACGTAAAGTGGTCTTGAGTATGTATAAGCTTTTTTTACCAGTACTTAACAACGAGCAATTTTGGTGGCCTTTTCGTTAAATGCCAAGCTTAGCGAAACTTTCACTAAGTTGCCAGGGAGTCCTGCAAGCTGCACTGTTCCCCACGTCCATGAGCCCCAGATGTGCCTGTGAACTCGACATCTCACAGGCAGTGGGTCTGGAGGGACAATTGAAGCCAGGGACGGCCCCGTGTCTTCCCTTCTGTTCACCTGGCCCTACGTCTGCACTTCCTACCGGCCTTTCCTTGTGGGTGTGGCCTCTGGCCTCTGCTGGCAGGAGCCAGGAATGAATTCCTCAGGCTGGGTGAGGAAGAGGCCTGATAAGGAGACAGGCCACTTCAGAATGACCAGGAGAGCAGTTTCCTTGTAGGAAGAGTCGGGCGGGGGCGGGGAGGGGTAAACGAGAAATCTAGAAAGCCTGGGTCAGAACGGGGGCTACTCTGGCATCTCTGCTGAAGTTCCGTACTCTCTAACCCCCCTCTGGCTGTTATGTGCAGTCAGGGGCCTGCCTTCGAAAGGGAGAACAGGGGCCGGCCGGATGCTCTGGACCTGGAGGGTTTCAGACCTGCTTGGATTTTTCTGATGGTTCTGCGAGGCCGTGGGGGAGTGGTGGGCTCCGTGGGTAGGTTTCAGCGCTGGCCTGCTTTGGGCTTGGTTTTTGTTGACACCTAGGTTTCTTGTGTCAGTCTTATTACCCTTCTCTAATCTTCTCTAATGTTTTATTAGACAACTTAAAATTCATGTTAAACAGTGGGTGATGGGTACGGAACGTTTGGAGCATTACAGAAAAACCTCAAAGACAGCGTCCTTAATGAAACAGCCACATGCTACAGGGAATAACCTGGGGCACACTTACTACTGTGAAAGAAGGAGTTGCAGAATATGTTTTCATTTCCTCGATTAAAAAATATATTTATACACATACCTGCATCTACGAATACTAGTTCCTGCTTAGCTATGATTTTACTTTGTTTTTCCAATTTTTTTTTCTTTTTTGGGGTCACACTCAGCAATGCTCAGGGGTTACTCCTGGCTCTGAACTCAGGAATTATTCCTGGCAGTGCTTGGGCGACCCTGTGGATGCCAGAGATTGAACCCGGGTCAACCTTGTGCAAGGCAAATGCTCTACCCATTGTACTACTGTTCATGCCCCCCTATGATTTTACTTTCTGTCGTTTTACTACAAAACACAGTAGTAAAACATAGTCGACCTCTATTCAAAAAAATAATTATGTACAAAACTATTTTGGGAGAGAATTACCATACTAACATATTTCTAATTATATTATAGTTTTCCTGTTTTATTATTGTTACTCTCTTAGAGTGCTTAATTTATGCATTTATTTAGTCATGGGCCGGAACGATAGCACAGCGGGTAGGGTGTTTGCCTTGTACGCAGCCAACCCGGGTTCGATTCTCCCGCCCCTCTCAGAGAGCCCGGCAAGCTACCGAGAGTATCTTGCCTGCATGGCAAAGCCTGGCAAGCACCCCGCGTAGTATTGGATATGTCAAACACAGTAAAATAAGTCTCACAATTGGTTGTGAGACGTTACTCGTGCTTGCTTGAGCAAATTGGTGAACAACGTGAGGACAGCGCTACAGTGCTACTGAGTCATCCTGTGTGTTGTAGTAAAAATGTAGCACGTCTGTACGTTTGCTTTGGTTCAAGTCAAAATTTTTGGCAGTCTTAGAACCTTTCCCCGTGGAGGAGCTGCTATATTCAGCTGTTTAAATGTCACAGAGAGGGAATCGCAAGTGCTGTAAATTGCTCTTTTCCTTCAGTTTTCCTGCTAAATACTCACTGTGTATGTTAGCTGGGGTGCCCGAAATAAGACAATCCCTAGAATGCGTGTGTGCGTGTGCAGAACCAGCCGTGGCCTCAGCAGTCTGGGGTGCGTGCGCCGCTGAGCTGGGGAGCCTCGGGCAGGCTGGCAGCCTCCGCGGGAGGGTTGGTGGCACAGGTGAAGTCCCTCGGGCTTTCGTTCTATTCAGGTCTTGAACTGATTGGATCAGGGCCCAGCCTCATCAGGGAGAGTAATCTGCCTATTGAAATGCTAATCTGTGTGTGTGTGCCAGGGCCTCATAGACATGAAGCTTGTCACCTACCACCGAGCCCATCTCTGTCCCCTAAAATGTTCATTTCATCCAAAACCACCTCGGCCGAAACAGGCGGAGCAGCGGTTGACTGGGTGTCTCTGCGCTTTGGGGCTTGGTCACTGTGACACATAAATGGGTCATCCCAGGTCCAGAGCCGTGTGTCTTTATGCCGCTGCAGGTGTGGGGTCACTTGTGTTTTGGGGCCGTGGGGAGCGTAGGGGGCCTTGGGGTGTTCGTGAGCCTTCCTGGCACAGGTTTTGGGGTGCACGCTCGGTGACTGCGGGGTGTGCTCCGGAGACTTGCTGGCTCTGGCGGCCGAGTGTGCTCATCCTGCAAAATGGCTGTGGAACTCACTTGAGTGCTTCCACGGCTGCTGTGTGTGTTCCAGCCCCCGTCTTGCATGTCCTCTCAAGCACTAATAAAAGAATTGATAAGGGCTTCCGCCAGCGGTGCTCTGCAGCTCAGAACCATGTCCGGTGGGTCTTACCCGGCAGTTTAGGCCTGATGATACATTGCTAAGGCCGAGGGGCCACCACGGCCACCCCTTAGGGTGCTTGGGGCCATGCGGAGCTGTGGATCGAGCCCAAGGCCTTGTGCATGCAGCGTGGGCTTCACCCTCTGAGCTGTCTTCCCAGCCACACGTGTGTTGCTTTTGGGAGGTCCACGTGTTGGTGCTCGGAGGATCATGCAGTGAAAGGGACTCCTGTATGCAAGGCGTGTGCTCCAGCCTCTGTTGCTGTCTCCTCAGCCCCATTTTAAAAGCAGTTTTATTCTTTAAATGTGCGATTTATTTATTTTTGGTTTGGGAGGCACACCCGGCAGTGCTCAGGGGGATAATCCTGGCTCTGTGTTCAGGAGTGACCCCTGGGGGTGCTCAGGGGAGTATATGCTGGGCGGAGGATTGAAACGGGGTTTGGTGAGATGTGAGGCAAGTCCTTCACCCTGTACTACTCCCCGCCCCTTTCAAATAATTGTCAAGTTTTGCTTTTCATATTAAACCGCGTCTATATGAAATGGATTTTTTTTGGAGAAAGGGGGATACAACTGTGGTGGTGCTTAGGGCTTACTCCTGGCTCTGTGCTCAGGGCTTACTCAGGCTCAGTGCCCTTGGTGGGGTGCCAGAGATCAAACCTGGGTGGGCTGTGTGCAAGATAAAATGTCTTATCTGCTGTTCTGTCTCTCCAGCATCCAGAAATTAACTCTTGTGTTTGGTATGAAGTAGAAAACAGTTTTTATTTTCTTGCGATGACTGAGTTATCCCTGCCGAGATGCCTCTCTGTGCCATGGGACGTTACTTCTGACATGAGGCAGTTTAGAGATTTGTGTGGGTCTCTTCTGAAATATTTTATTATTATTTTGGTTTTTTTTTCTTTTTTTGGATCACACTCGGCGATGCACAGGGGTTACTCAGGAATTACTCCTGGTGGTGCTTGGGGATCATATTGGATGCCGGGAATCAAACCCTGGTTGGCTGTGTGCAAGGCAAACGCTCTACCTATTGTGCTATTGCTCAGACCCTATTATTTAGTCTTATAGCCACACCTGGCAGTGCCCAGGGGGCTCCTCCAGTCCGTGCTTGGGTTGACTTCTGGCATTGTTCCAGGGACTATGCCAGTGCGGTGGATTGGGCCGGGGATACTTGCATGCAAAATGAATGTCCACCCCTCTGAGCCTGCCTGCCTGCCTGCCTGCCTCCCTCCCTCCCTCCTTCCTTCCTTTCTTCCCTCCCATCCTATTTCCCTCCCTCCCTCCCTCACATCCCATGAAACAATTCCATTTAGATGCTGCTCCTGCTTCTTTCTCCTCCTTCCCCCACTGACCACCCTTCCTTCTGGCTCTGCGCTAAGGGATCACTCCTGTGTGGTGCTGGGGATTGAACCCAGGTTGCATGCAAGGCAGGTGTTTTACCCACTGTATATCCCTCTGTCCTTTTTTTTTTCTTTTTCTGGAATGAAAGGAGGACGATGTGGTGAGACAGCACCATTTGCTCTTTTGCTCATCTGTGGGTGTGCAGTTCCGGGGCATTGAGGCCACACCGTGTGCAGTTGCTGTCACCCCTGCCTCAGGGGCTTCACGTCTTCCCAGGGAGGCTCTGCCTCTGGTAAAGGCCATTTTCTCGCCCTCCCACAGTCCTGTGGTTTCTCTCTGCCAGTCAGCAAGTCACAAGAAGAGGCTCTCCTCTCTCTCTCCACTCTGCCTTCTAATGAAAGTGCTTGAGTTTTATCTTCCTTATAAGTAAGTCACGAGAATGTGGACTTTGTCTTATTGGATCTCAGTAACTTAAAGGACCTTATCTTTATGGTGAGCGTGTCTGGCAGTTAATGAATGCTAGCGATACAGAGTTTTACCAGGCATCTAGTGACACTGGTTTGGAGAGAATTAATTAAGCAGTCAAACCCACGGCCGACCCAGGAGAGAGTGACCCAAGAGTTGGAATGTGACCTCAGCACCACCTTCCCTGCGGATGGCTGCTGGGAGCTGGAATGCAGCATAACTTCACGCGGGCTCGCTCATATCCTGACCCGCCTTCTCCGCCCTGGCAAGGCCTCCCTGAGCTGGGCTGGTCTGGAGAGCAGATCTGCCTTGCCCTGGTCTCGGATGGAGAGGAAGGAAGGGGAGAGGAGGGGAGAATGGTGGTTTGAGTTGAGCAAACAGAGGCTCATGGGGACATTGACTTGGGATTGCTCATGGTGGTCTGTCCGCTAAGGCTTGGGCCAGGCTGTGAGTTGAGGCCGTCCTCCTATTCCTGAGACTTGGCATTCATGCTGTGCCCAGTGGTCAGGTTGCTTTTTCTTTCTTTTCCTTTTTTTTTGCATGTGCTGTGCCCCTCGGTGCTAGGCCCTAACATAAGTGCCAAGAAAACAGGGTGTTAAACTGGATGGACTTAAGCTACCAGCATCCTCATGGCTCAGAGGGGAAAAGCCCACCCCAACTGCGGAGGGGGGCTGGGGCTTGCCAGAAGTGCTGGGACACAGGCACGTGGCCCGAGAGATTCCCTAGAAATCTGGCAACCGGCTGAGGTCTATTTGCAGGGTTCTCACTCAACACAGCTGTCGGAAAGAGTAGGGAAAGCTCATGGAGTCTTTTCTCGCTGCGAAGCTCAGGCTGGAGCTTCTGGGCTGGGCTGTGAGGCAGTGACGCAATGGGACAGATTCAGGTTTCGTCACTCAGCGCTGGGGAAGTTTTGACCTGCATTTCGCAAGACTCTTCCATTGAGGAGAGGCCAAAACAATCAGGTTGCTTGGGAGGGACTGTGTTGTCCGTGAGAAACATGGTCGGTTCGGGCAGGCTGTTCCGGAGAACTAGAACTAGTCCGGCCGAGGAGGGACGGTCCTCCCATTGCGTGTACTTGCCTGGGTCCCGGTGGTGTGCATGTGGCTGTGTGTTCCCTGGGTCTGTCTGGGTATGAGCTTCAGAGAGCGCATTCCACTCCCAGATTCAGAGCTGCAGGTGCTGCCCCTGGTGTGCCCCCGGGACCCCCCAAGCTCTGTCTGGACTGAACCCTGAGTACAAAGGCCAGGAGTAAGTCCTGAGCACAGTTGGGTGTAGCCAAAAAAAAAAAAAAAGAAAAATTAACTGAATGAAGACACATGACTACTCTTAGTGAAGGATTCGGTAAATATTCAGTAGGCAGCAAGCTTTTTATTTTGTGCTTTGGGCCACACTGACTGTTGCTCAGGGCTAACCGTGTTCAGGGAACACTTCTGACAGTGCCCAGGGGACCCTATGTGATGTCAGGGCTCAAACCCAGGTCAGCCGGGATCAAAACCACATCAGTCGTGCTCACAGCAATGATCTAACTTTTTTATATTCTATAATACTAAAATCCGCCCCTTGGAGAGCCCGGCAAGCTTCCAAGGGTATTTCGCCCGCATGGCAAAGCCTGGCAAGCTACCCGTGACGTATTCGATATGCCAACACAGTAACAAGTCTCACAATGTTACTGGGCCCGCTTGAGCAAATCGATGAACAACGGGAGGACAGTGACAGTGACAATATTAAACTTCTTATTTTAGAAAATGTTTAGATCTACAGAAAGTTGCAAGGGTAATAGAATTCCCGTATGCGGGGTCCATAATGTAAATATCTTTCCTGACTACAGTACACTAGTGAAAGTGAGCAAATTAACACGGGTGCGCTGCTACTAAGGCAAGTACAGATTTCATTTGGAATTCGCAAGTTCTTCCCTGGGAGTTGGGCCCCAGGTTCAGCCCAGGATCTCAAACTGCTTTTTCGTTGTGTGTCTCCTTCAGCTTGGTCCTCACCTGCAACCGCTTGGATGCCCAACAAAGGACACTGGATGCTAAAGTTGGGAGCTGCCCTCTCGGTGCCCTGGTGTCCCAGGAGGGAGGGGATAGTCATAGGTACAGAATGTGCCCCATTACCCCACACTTCCTGTTGAGATCTATAATGGGACCTTGTCATTGTGGCCCCCGAGTGCTTGTCTGGCTATCCTGCCAGACGCTACGCTGCCAGGGACACGGGAGATGAGTAATTCAGCCCCTGCTTTCAGGACCTCGTGTTGCGAGAGGGTGGGTATAAATTAGCAGGAGGGAAATCGCGCCAGTCAACTCAAACAGACACGGGCAGCAGCTCTCAGAGTTGACTCCTGAAAATGCCGCCAGCCCCTCTGCCCCTGCTTGCCTCCCCTCTGGAACCCAGCCCTTCCTTCTGGGGTCTTCAGTGCGGTGCTCAGAGGCAGCTGGGACTCTTCCCGGGACTGTGGGGTCACTGAGATGCAGCCAGAGTTTGGGTGGCTGTTCGCTGTCCCCCCACCCCCCCTGGTGTCTGAATGAAGGAAGCCGACAGGGTTTTAAAGTCTTTCCTCCTCGGGCGCTCTGCTTTAATGAGTCTGGTTTTATGGTTTCTTTAGCTTTGGGCACATGCCAGAGAAGCAAAGAAGCTTATATAAAGGGTTTAAACTTTTCTTTTTTTCTTCAAACTTTGCCAAAGATAGAACTGGTATTTAGCTCAGCTTGGCCTGGCACCTTCTTCTTTGACAGAGAACGTCAGGCACTTGGCTTGCCTTACTCCTTTATGTGTGCTCACACTCACACACAGGAGGAGCAAACACAGTCTGACTGTCTTGGGTTATGGAAATGTGGAAGACTGGCGGTGGGATGTGAACGCGCCGCCGTCCTCCCTCCCAGGCAAAACCAAAGACTGGGTGGGGGGTTAGTGCACCAAGGGCCCGAGCGCCGGCTTTGCAGGCCGGAGGCCCAGATTCCATCCTGGCATTGCATGGGCCCCCGGCGCTGCCAGGAACAAACCCGAGCACTGAAGAGGGCGTAGCCCCCATCCACTCACCCCTCCTCTTCCGGTGCTCAATAAAAGAGAAGATTAAGCTCCGAAGAGTTTCTTCTTTTTCTTTTTTTGTTTTGGAAATAGAAAGATTTACTGAATATAACCTCATTTATTGAGTCAAGTAGGAGGGAAAGGACAAGAAACTCCCCAACTGAGGGGGTACTTAGTTTAAGACTGAGTTGTGGGGCTGGAGCGAGAGCACAGGGGGAAGGGCATTTCTCCTGCACGTGGCCGACCCGGGTTCTATTCCCAGCATCCCATAGGGTCCCCTGAGCACTGCCAGGGGTAATTACTGAGTGCTGAGCCAGGAGTGACCCTTGTGCATAGCTGGGTGTGACTCAGAAAGCAAAAAAAAAAAAAGACTAAGTTGTATGAGGGTGTTTTCTATGACTGTTAATGAATATGGTCAGGCATCTAGAATTCAAGATTTTCTTATCTGAAGACAGAGGCTGATGCCTGGAGTGCGCTTACTCAGCTTCGCCTGCGTCCTGCTCTGGAGCTGGGGCCTGAGCACGACCGTCTCTGAGTTCCACTGGGTCGTGCAGCGTGTGTAGAGCTCGGGGGTCCTGGGAAGTGCATCTCCCAGCCCTCTGTTGGGGGAGGGTTGGTGATACACCAGTGAAATCCGCATCTCCCCCTACCCCCTGGCTCTGGGGGGCTCTTACTCTTTTCTTTCTTCCTTCTTCCTTCTCCCTAGTTCTCTTTCCTTTCTTTTTTTTTTTTTTGATGTTAATTTATATACTTCTAAATGTACTGTTTGTGGCTCCCCACAAACTTCCCTCAGTACATTTAGAAGTAAATAAATTAACTAATTGGGGGACTGGGACAAATGTCCACCCCTGTGGCCACTGTCCCAGTCAAGGCTTAGAACCTGTCCTCCTGTGACCCTGACGACCATTGATCTGTCACTATTAGGTTCGTTTTGCTTCCTTCAGAATGTCATGTGAGACTCAGGAGCTGCCGAGTGTGAGGGAGGCCCCGAGTGTGATCCTAGCATAGCCGGAGCCCTGAGGAGCACGGACTGTGGTCCTGCAGCAGCCCCGAGAATGGCTCTGAGTGGGCTCCACCTGCCCCTGGGCACCACTGGATTGGCTCCTCTGAGTGGAAGCAAACCAAGGGGGCATTTACGGACAGCGTCCCCTTGCTCATCCGCACCCGTGCAGTCGGCTCGGATCTCCTCCCTGGAGAAGTGGGGGCTCTCTGGAGCCCAGACGGTCTGTGTGTGGCTCCCCACAAACTTCCTTAGCGTTTGAGGAAGGCTGAGAAAGCAAGTCCTCGAGGGGCTGGCTTCCCAGAACGGCTCCATTCTACTGGGCCAGCCCCTCGGTATTCCCCTTTCTGACATGGGGAAACGGGCCCTGTTGGGTCCAGGGACATGTGAACTGTGCTGCCATCTCTCGCAGGGCTGCCGCGCACCTCGTCTCTTGCCCTGGCATTGCCTGTACATTGCCAGGCAGTTCTCCTGCCCCAGCCTGGCTCACTCTCTGCTGCTCACAGCCTGCAGCCCTGAGCTGCAGGCCACAGCGTTTCAGTAAGAGTCGCTGTCAGGGGCATGCAGGCTCTCGGAGAGCCACTTGACTTCGGGACCAGGGAGGTAGTGCAGTGGGGAGGTTGTTTGCCTTGCACATACGTAGGGGCCCGAGTGACAGTACACTTGCGTGCCTTGCATGTCTGAACCGGGTTCACTCTCCGCTATTCCACATACGGTCCCAAGCCCACCAGGAGTGATCCCTGAGCACAGAGCCAGGATTGGCCCCAAACAAAACAGAAAGGAGTGGCTTCACTTAGGGTGAGGGGTGGGGCAGAGCGATGGGACTCTCTGGGGAAAGCAGAAGGTTCTCAAGTCAAGGTGGTCGCAGCCGTCTGTGATTTAACTCAAGACCATAGAGTGACATACTTCTTGGGTTTTGGTTTTTGTTTTGGGCCACACCCCCGGTGCTCAGGGCCTGCTCCGGCTTTGCACTCAGGGGTCACTTCTGTTGGTGCCTGGGGGACCATGTGGGTTGCTGGAGATTGAGCCCGGTTTGGCCATACGCAGGGCAGGCGCCCTACCCATTGTACTGTCTCTGTAGCCCAATAATTAAATGTCTGGATGGCATGTTGTATGTGAGGTCCATCTCAAGGCTTTTTTGGGGGGACGGAGTTGGGCCATACATGGCCGTACTTACTCCTGAGACCGCACTCAGGGATCACACTGCGGTGTTCAAGGGATTATATGGGGCCCTGGGGTCACATGAGGGTTAGCCATGGTGCATCTAGGTGACTTAACCCCTGTGCCATCTCTCCAGACCCCAGTTTTTTGTTTTGTTTTTTTTTGTCTTAATGCTGTGTGAGAGAGACTGAGGACTGGGAGATTACACAGTTGAGGCTGTCTTTGTTCACCAAACGGCAAATGCCCCGATTCACCTCCCGGCTTTAGTTCCGTGGTAGGCAGGCAGAGAGCAGGAGAGGGGTAGGGTCACTGAGTGACCTCCAGGGCGTCAGGTGGAAGGAACCTGAGTTCCCGTCCCGTCGTCCTGTTTGTGGGTGACCTCGGGTGTTTGCTTCGCTCCTCGGTGGTGGCTGCGTTTCTGTCAAGCGGGGCGAGTAGGACGCGTCTTCTGGAGAATGGAGAAGGGCTCGTGAGGGAGCCGTCTCACTGTGTGCTAGTCGTGGGAGAAAGGCATCAGAAGGAGAGGGCAGCCCGTCAGATGTTGTCCCCAGTGTGTTTGAAGTGTGCTTGGCCAGCGACCCGGATCGGCACCTGAGCCGAGGGTAGCCGCTGTGGGCTGGACCGGGGTCACGCATGGCCGGGCAGCCTTTAGTGCTGACTCCTTCTGACGCCCCTTCTGTGTGGTTCCACAGGGGCTGAGCCGCAGCGTGTGAGCTCTGGAGCGCCTGGCGGCCCCTCCTTCCCGAGGAGGCCCTCCCTGCCCTCACCTCGGGCCGGTCTTTGTTCCCTTCACCTCCCTCAGCTCTTGGCCCCTGCTGCTTCCAGCCTGTGACTTTGCTCCTGCCCTTGAGTTTATTTACTCTTCTGCCCGCACCGAACAGTGTGGGCCAGGGAGCTTGGCTCCTTCCCCTAGCCCGTGGCC
Source organism: Sorex fumeus (assembly GCF_029834395.1). Classification (NCBI taxonomy): domain Eukaryota; kingdom Metazoa; phylum Chordata; class Mammalia; order Eulipotyphla; family Soricidae; genus Sorex; species Sorex fumeus. Next base: position 5,817,713 of record NW_026606182.1, on the reverse strand, counting down.
GCAGGCTCTCTTCGCCATGCCGCCACCCTGCCGCCACCGGTTACTGAATAAATGCCCGATGGTGACAGGAAGCCGACTGGAACTGGAAATGCCGGTTCCGAGTCCTGTTAGAGAGCAGTAGCGGGGTTCTCTGGAACTGGGCACCGGGGTGGGGGCTGCATCCTGTCTCCATCGGCCCTGCCTCCCCGGGCGTGTTCTCTGCCAGAGCTGCAGGAGATGGCTTCTGCTCGGAATCCTTCCGTGAGATGTGCTGAAGTTCCGGGGTGAGGTTGGCGCTGGAGAGTGCCCCTGGCGTCCCAGAAAGCTGGTCTCCTTGCTTCACTGTTCCACTGCTGTCTGTATTCTTCTCACTTCAAATACAAGCTTTGTTTTGTTTTGGGGCCACACCCAGTAGTGCCCAGGGTCCATGCCCGGCTTCCTCCTCGGCCACCCCTAGTGGTGCTCAGGAGACGTACATAGTGCTGGGGATCAAACTGAGGCAAGTGCCTTACCCCTGTGAGGTCTCTCCACACCGTGGCTGTGTCCTTCGGGGAGGCCAACACAGACAGCGTGGCCTTCTGGACGGCAGCTGGGCTCTTGAGTTCAGATCCCCCGAGCCGGCACGGGGGCTCCAGCAAGTAGCGCAACTGCTCCCTGTTATCTCACCTGAAGAAAGGTGGCGGGGACAGCCTTATCTTCCGCGGGTTATTTCCAGGCCTAGCACGAATAAAGTGAGCACTGTGTACATGTTTCGGAAGAAGTCATTTGGGCCTGAAAAAATACAGGAGAGAGTGGCTCTTGGGCTTGCACACATTTGCCTTGCCCTGGCAGCAGTGCTCACATCTTCGCTTGCAGGGCTGCTGGACTGCACGGTTCAGCAGTGGTGCGTGAACAAATTCCTGCTGCGAGGTCCTGGAGGTCGTCCTCTGCCCAAGTGCCAGTGCTCCCGGGTGCAAAGCTGCCAGTTCCTGTGCTCAGTGCGGAGAGGCAGCGCACGGTTGAACTTGTACCCAGTGTCTTGCTGCTGAGCTACCCCCTGGGCCCACATCATTAGTTCTTCTTTTTTTTCTTTTTGGGTCACACACCCGGCGATGCACAGAGATTATCTCCTGGCTCTGCACTCAGTAATCACTCCTGGTGGCGGTGTGATTTGGGACCATCCTGGGAATTGAACCTTGGTTGGCCATGTGCAAGGCAAAGAAAGTCCCTACCCGCTGTGCCATTGCTCCAGCCCCCACATCATTAGTTCTTAAAAGGCGTGTAGCAGTCAAGTGCCCTGAAGTGATCTCTTAAAACTATATTTGGCCCGTAGCGCAGTCCTTTCAGCCTTCGTGTTTCTTCCGGGTTAAATGCCCTGTAAGGCTGTTAGATTCTCAAGCTCTTCATCCTGTCTGTCCCACAGTAGCTCTGCGAGGACGCAGCGCAGCCAGCCTCCTGCAACCCGAGACAGGCTGGTCTGCAGGGCCAGCCCGCTGCTGGCAGGGTGTAACTGATGTCGTTGGGCTGGCGGCAGTTGCCGGAAGGTCTGTGTTGCTGACTCCTTCCTGGTTCTGAGGGAGTGGTGGTGTGGCGAGATGGGGGGAGTGGGGGGGGGGTGGCGTATAATAACTCCAAGCTGTATGAATCCTCTGATGTTGTAATTGTGCCTCAGAGTGATGGGTCTTCGTTTTGCTGGTGTTTCAGAGGTTCCTAAACACTGGATTTGGGGAAGAACTCTTAAACGGTTGCTTTATAAGGTCAAACTAGATAGCTGTTCTTAACTAAGCATTTTTAAGTGACCGTGGCAATAAGAACTCCTCTGGGAGACAATGTCTGTCCACTTAGCATCATTTCCCTTTCAGTATAGTCTTTGGTCAGTTGCCTGTTTTCCTTTGGCCATGGTCTTCCCTCAGACCCTGTTGCAAGAAGGGACCAGTCCTGCCCTCTTGCGACTACCCCCAGGTGATTAAGTCCCACCCAGCTTGCCACTGAGGGCAGAGGGTGTCTCGGATCTTCTGAGTGGGCACTTTAGGGAATTTGAGTCCTTTAAATATTTGTTTCTTGACTGTTTTTGCACATTTTTAGTTTCAGCATCTGCTTTTGTGGTATTCAATAGTATGAGCTTTTAAAACTTTTAGTTTAGGATTTTATTTATTTATTTTTGGGGGGGTCACTGTTGGTGGTACCTAGGGTTTACTCCTGGCTCTGCACTCAGGAATCACTCCTATTGGTGCTTGGGGAACATATTGGGTGCTGGGGATGGAACTGAGGTCGGCCATGTCCCAAACAAGTACCTTACCTGCTATTCTGTCTCTCAAGCCCTGGATTTTATTTATTTCTTTGTTTACATTTTTGTTTTGGGGGTCACATCTGGCAATTTTTTTTTTTGCTTTTTGGGTCACATCCAGCCGATACTCAGGGTATACTCTTGGTTTTGCACTCAAGAATCACTCCTGGCGGTGCTTGGGGGACCATATGGGATACTGGGAATTGAACCCAGGTCGGCCGCATGCAAGGCAAACGCCCTACCTGCTATGCTATTGCTCCAGCCCCACATCTGGTAATTTTCAGGGTTACTCTTCGCTCTGTCCTCAGGGATTGCCTTTGGCAGGACTCGAGGGACCATATGCAGTGCCAGGGATCGAACCCAGTTTGGTTATGTGCAAGGCAAGCACTTGAGCACTGCCAGGTGTGGACCCACCTACTGTCCTATCTCTCTGGCACGTATGTCTTAAAAACTTCACTGAAGCCTGATATTCCTCCCCTAAAGGGCGTGTGTGATACTTGTGTATGCCATTGACTTTTCACTTCTCAGCACATCCATTCCCCATAGTTGGGGAAATTGGAGTGTGCACCTGCTCCCGGGCCTCTCCTGCCCTGGCCGGTCTGCAGGCACAGAGGAGCTGTGCCTCCTCAGTCTTTTAACTAAAGGAATTCTACATGATCAGTTTTTGTGGGCGCATACTTTTAAAAAATGAAGACATTGCATTACTTCCTGCTTGCCTCAAGTTCTGGCATCTTCGCTTTGAATTCTTTGTAAAAGTTTTAGAAGTGGGGTTGGAGCAATAGCACAGCGGGTAGGGCGTTTGCCTTGCACGCGGCTGACCCGGGTTCGATTCCCAGCGTCCCATATGGTCTCCTGAGCACCTCCAGGAGTGATTCCTGAGTGAAGAGCCAGGAGGAACCCCTGAGCATCGGTGGGTGTGACCCAAAAAGCAAAAAAAAAAAAAAGTTTCGGAAGTAAGGTGTTTGGTGTGTCTGATTTTTACTTCTAGGTAATTTTGGGGTTTTTTGCTTGTTTGGGGGCCATACCTGGTGGTGCTCAGGGCTTATACCTGACTCTGTGTTTGGGAATGACTGCTGGCACGGAATCTGGGGACCTTATATGGTCCTTGGACCTGTCGCACGGAGCATGCAGCCTAGCCTCGGACCTGCCTCATCTCTCTGGCCCGAGGTAAGTGCGTTTGCATCTCGCGGTGCCCTGCTCCTCAGAGGGCAGCATGGCTGAGAGGCCGGCTCCCTCTGTCTCGAGCCGCCTGCCTGCTTCTGGGGGTCCCAGTGCCCCCACCCAACTGCCTGGCTTTGGCGTGTGTGGACTCGGAGAAGTTGCATTTCGGGGTAGGGCCGTGTCTGATGATCCCGGATCCGGATGTCCCTGTCATTAGCTCCTGTGACCTCTATTTCTTTACATTCAGAGCATTTTTTCTCCCCCGAGAGTTCCCCCGGGATGTGGGAATGCTGATTTCTCTCTGACCACTTTCTGAAAAGAAAGTTCTCCCTTGACGGGTTTTGGCAGGCAAGTGCGGTGCAGTGGCCTGAGATCCTGGAGCCTGAGGGGTGAAAGCCACAGCCCAGCCTTAGCTGGGGAGCGACCTTATCTGGCTGTGAGGAGGAGGCAGCCAACAGGAAGTGATGAAATACGCGGGGAGAGCTGGGCCAGGAGCCTGAGGTCAGACCCCGCGGCAGACTCGGGAGAGACAGGTACGGAAGCTGGTGGGCAAAGTCAGGCAGCCGGGGCGGGCCTTGACAGGAAAATGAGGGTGCGCTGTGAGAGGTGACCACCCCTGCTGGGACAGAATCTTCCTGACTGGCTTCTTTTGGTGCGATTGACTTGACAGAAATTTCACCTTTTCAGCACACCTAGTTTAAGTGCTGCTTGTCAGAAAAGCCCTGGCAGCTCCGTGACTGAACAGTGTGGATTGTTGGTCTCCGAACTGTGGGAAAGTGTCAGTAAGCGGCTGATTGCCTTCTGCGTCGATTTCGGTCTAAACACTTGAGAAATCGGGCTTTCTAGTTCTCACTCTGTTTGAGAGCACATGTCGCCTTCATGTCAAAATAGAGGGAATGAGAGGGAAGCGCTGCCGTTTGCCACAGTGCGGGCTGGTCTCCCTGCTTTGGGCGCGATCCTTGCCTTACTGGGTGGCTAAATGAGGTCTGTGAATTCACTGGGAGTAGATGATTGGCTTTTCCTCTCCACTTCTAGGTGCGTGTTTATGACGCGCAGCCCTTCTCCTTTTCGATAGCCGAATCTAATCTCCAGACACGTAAATGGGACGTGCGAGAAAATGAGCAGATTAGCTTTTCCATTGACTGGAATTGCCCCTCCGTGGCTGTGTGTGTCAGACTCCCAGAATTAGCACGTGATGGGCTCTGGTGCCCCCCCCTTGACTTTCTCCTAGTCAGCCCTTGCCCCGTGCCCTGCTTGGCGGGATCTGGGCTCTCCCACCTCCTTCTGAAGGTGGCCACGAGACCCTTGTTCTTATTTGTATTAGATTGCCAAGGGGAAAAGTTCCATTGTTTCTGATCTTGAAAGTCATTGTGAGACCGAGAAATTCATGCTTCTTTTCTTTTCCCCTTTGTTTCTGCACTTCTGTAATTCTGATGAGGAGAAGGTTCTGGTTTTTTTTTTTTTCATTCTGACACTCTAATGAGTGAATGCATTTGTTGACTCACCTCTTGCTGGGAGCCCTAGAGAGACAGCGGCCTTCTTCTGTTCTCCAGGAGTGCCCTGTGGTATGTCCTGTGTCAGAGAGAGAGAAGCTGAGTTCTTCCTTGGGTTTGTGTATTTCTGACACTTTTCGAGGTGCCCAGTTTCCACTTTCAAGAAACCCCCCACGTGTATATTGTTTCCCTCAGACTTAAGCCAGGTTCATCATTTTTGCCCTTGCTCCTGTAATTCTGAGACTACCTCCTCAGGCCCTTTCTTCTTCCTGAGAGAGATCTCTTACGAATGCTAAGGGAACTCTAAGTTACTGTTTCCACACTCTACTCTATGGAAATAGTAACTCACGACTGGCCATGCTTCAACTGAAGCAGGTCCACAGGGCTGAGGTTTATGCTTCGAGAGAAAACAGGCCTCTTTTTTTTTTTTTTTGCTCTTTTTTGGGTCACACCCGGCGATGCACAGGGGTCAATCCTGGCTCTGCACTCAAGAGTTACTCCTGGCGGTGCTCAGGGGACCATATGGGACGCTGGGACTCGAACCCGGGTCGGCTGCGTGCAAGGCAAACGCCCTACCCGCTGTGCTATCCCTCCAGCCCCGAAAACAGGCCTCTTGTCCCAGCCCCCAGCCCCTAATTTTGTCCAACCACACCATTATTTATTGACTGGTGTCATTAAAAAGTGGGGACTTCATATTTAGAGCGGTATTGGTTCTTGGAGTTGAGGTCGTAAGGCCGTTCTTTTTGTGAAATGTGCTGCTACTTGTACAAGGTCACTGGGGTGGGTGGTAGCTGAGTCTGAACCCAGGTCTTCTGACTTCTGGGTCATTGTATTTTATCTGCCTTTCCACATACTACCTCAGTTTACATAGGACTTGAATAAGAATTTCTTCTGATGAATTCATTTTTATTTTTCACTAAAAAAAAAACCCAGTTTTTATTCTGTAATCTCCTGAGCATCATTGGCATAAACAGTAATTATCTTAAGCATTGACATCTGACATTGCTCTGAGAGGAATTTCTCTTAAAAATCTCGGAGACCAGAGATATAAACTAGCAACGGGGGTTATGGCTTGCACGTGGTCGACTCCTGTTCTAGCACCACAGACAGCACAGAGCTAGGAGTGAGCCCTGGGCACAGCCCGGTGTGAGAGTTCTGTCTGATACATTTCTCGCTTTTCTCCTAAACTTGGTCTCACTCAGTCGTGAGAAGTAAACCTCCTGTCCTTAGCTATTAGGTGGCAGCATCACAATGACAGGAGTAGACTGAGCGACTTGGCTCTCTGGAAGGGGACTCTGCAGGCCAGAATATCATGCTCTCTGCAGGGCCCTGACCTCTCTCCAGTCCTGCTGACTCGAGTCCAGACCCATTGCATTTTGGGAAAGAGGGACTTTCAAACAATCTAGTATAATAAAAATAAGCAGGATAGTCATTGAATGTATAAAAATAGAACTCAACCCCAAGGTTCCAGAATTGGGGCCTTCCTGGAAGTGAGTCTGAGCGTTCGAAGTGAGCAGAGGCGTGGGTGCCTTCTCAGACGGCCTGGGCATCCCACCGTCTGTCCCCTGTGCCCTTCCTTGCCTGGAGAGGTCTCTGGGGTGTCATTCACTTGGATTTTCGGAAGCGTTTTGATTTTAAGCCACGAGGAATTTCTGCAACAAAAGCACCACAGGAAAACAACTGTTTCACAAATGTTTCCTCATCTTTGAAACTGGTCAGTAGCCTGCGCCTGTTTTGGCCTAGAAAACCCGGGAATGGCATCATCGCCCGGGCAAGGCTGTTGGAACTCAGTGGGACCGCACAGCTCAGGGGCACGTCGTCCTTGCAGAAGCCACTGCTGCAGGGCATGCCGAGGCCTGTTGACCATGGTGTGGAGGAGACACTGAAGCTGGGGGGAGGCGCTGCCCCATTGCTGGCTGCTTCCTTCACTTCCCCTCCCCTCCCCCTGGCTGCTGTTTCCAGTCTCTGCTGAGTGTGTATTTGTACTCGCTTCCTTTTCTCCCACGTCACAGGTCCGTAACCTATAATCAGATACATAACTACAGACACAGAAAGAGGTCAGAGAAAATCATTCCCATCAGTAAGGAACATTTGACATTCTTCCCTTGCCCTCCCGCCATGTCAGGGTAAGTTTGGATGAATCTGTGTAGCAGATTTAAAGATATGACAGGGGTGAGTAGACTGGCTCTGCGGGCATGAAGAGGGTGAAGGGGCAGCCCCGAACTCTGAGTCTTGGAGCTATTGGTCTCATCTGGGACTTCGTCGCTTATCTTTCCAGGGCTCCTGTTCAGACGAGTTTCTAGAGGCGGTGTGAGGACATCTTCTAAGCATTTGAAGAACCGCTCCCGGTATCCAGTATCATGGGTAGACTAGTGTAGGTAGACTAGTGCACACCCAGTATCACATGGGCTAGCACACCCGGTTTCCCATGGCAGGTAGAACTGCCTGTAGCACACCCAGCACCGCACGGGGATACACTACTGCAGATCCAGTATCACATGGGCATATGCAGGTAGACCTGAGGATCACGCTAGACCCTGTGCCAGTGAATGAGGAGGATGTGTGAGAGACGGGGGCGGGGGAGGCCTGGCAGTAGTGGCAAAGGCTGCGCGTGTGCTGTGCGTGTGAATGGATGAATGAGACTCATTTTCATAACGAAGGCTGGGCGAGTCTCTGCAGCCCGGTGTCTGGGGGCTCCTCTCAGCGCGTGGGCCCCATCCCAGTCGTGCCTGGATCCCAGGGGACAGACGCGGCATCTGCTCGTGTCTCCTACAGCCTGGGAGTCTGGCTCAGTTTGTTCTCAGTGGACTCGACACGTGAACCATAAGATGTGACGCTTGTTGAGGCATCACACAGCATATCCTTTATGTTTTTGGAAAATCTCAGCAATCAAGCGGAAGGAATTCTGAATTTGAAACGCGTGCCAGTGGCGATTAGGAAAGCGCAGGATTGAAATGCTCGCGAGCTGAACCCTGTGCGTGAGCAGCATCCTCGGTCTCATTCCCCGTCAGGGATGCTCTGCACCGGAGCCCTGTAGGGGAGAATCATTTTGCTGGAAATTGCTTCTTTGACAAGATGTTGGTATAGTTGACCGGCCAAATCCTAGAGCTTCTGGGGCCTAAGTCATAGTAGGACGCTTGCCTTGCACGTGACCAGCCCGGTTTTGATCCCTGGAATCCCGTATCGTTCCCCGAGCCTGTCAGGAGCAATTCCTGAGCGCAGAGCCAGAAGTAACCCTGAGCACCAAAAAACTTGGGTGTGGCCCCCAAAGACCAAATAAATAAAATGAAATGTAGAGCTTCTTCATTGGAAATATGAAATGATTCATATTTCCTCTTCGATTCTCAAGTTTCTAATGTGTAACAGTAGCTTGTAAAAGGAATGAATCATGGGCAGTTGGCCACAGCGAAGGAGCATTTTACAGTTCTTCTTTGGTATGAACTAGCACATAAAGGAAAAATACGGCATGGCTCTATGGTGACCTGGAAGGCAGAACCGTCTCAGTCATTTGCCCCTCAGAGGCTGTCCAGCTCTGCTCTGTCAGGCAGGCCTGACCCTGGCCGCGCAGGGTGCTGCCGTGTTACACAGCGAGCTCACAAGCTCTACAGCAAGGCAACAGGGCCACTTCTGGAGAAGAAACCGCTGCTCATTTAAACGGTGACGTCTCAGGCATGCAGTTCAGGCTTTGGCACAACCCGGAAGTTGCCCACTAGGACTGAAGGATTGGAGTGTGGCATGATGGGAGAGTCACAAGGAGGGAAAGACAGGGGGAGGTAGGTGTCGGTGGCAGTCATCTTGGCCCGACCGTCATCTCGGCCCAGCCGCTGCTCTGCGGGTGAGCAGGCCTCCTCAGGAGCTGGGAGTCCACTTGCCGGATGACCGTCTCCTAGGCTGGCTCCCTGGAGCCCCTGGTGTGTTCATGTGTGCATGTGTGCCTACGCGGCTTCCCCGTTAGGCAGTCTCCTGTCCTCTCCGTCTGCGTTTGACACGGCACTGCCTGGGTCCAGGACGGTGGAAATGGAGTCCTTGAGGAGCTGCCAGATCAGTGGGGAGAGACACTTTGGAACTCCAGGGTGATGTTCTTCTCGAAGACCTTCAGGCGCCGTATGTTCCACGGCGAATGGGAAGGTTGGGGACATGCCGCATTTGGAGAGATGGTTCCCTGTCCCAGCCTTCCCTCGCAGGCTTCATGTCTAGCTCTGTTCTCTTCCTGGTTCCCTTCAGATTCTCCCCTTTCTCTGCACTCTAGGGCCTTGGAATCCCAGTCATAGTCCCTCCAGGGGTAAAGATGGCATTTATCGTGCGGTGGCCTCATCATTAGTCTTTCAAGACGTGGAGGTCCCATAGTGAAGCTTTGGGGACAGGTAGATTTTGTTTCTGAGTTAGACCTTGTGCTTAGGGGCTATTTCTGTTTCTGGTTCTGTGCTCAGGACCCCTGGCATTGCTCAGGGGTGCCAGGGATTGAACCAGGTCAGCAGTGTGCTCACCTCTGTACTCTCTTTCTAGCTCTGTACAGCCACTTAATTCCAAAGTCAACTCCTTTTTAAAAAAAAAAATACCAGGTGACTTTGGGCAAGATATTAAACTTCTGAGTCTGTTTATCTGTGTAATGAGTAGAATGGTATTTCTCTCATGTTCCATGAAACCAAATACTTAATGTCCCCACACCATACTTAAATAGCTTTTAAATCATAGAGGAGAGCGATCGTTCTAGGTAGATAGCATTCCTATGTACATCAGCCTCCTTAAAACCTTATCTCTCATCTACAAGTAATGAGGGTTGGTTTCTTTTCTCATTCATATGCCCTTAGATTTCCAATTGCATTGGCTAGTCTCTCTGCACAGTATGAATAGACACAGTCTTTTCTTGGTCCTGTGCTTTCTGACTTACCTAGTTCTGCAGGTGTTTTTAAAAAGCGTGTTATTTTTAAAATTACAGTTTAGTTAGTGAGATCACAATAGTGTTAACGTTTATGGTTTTGATGTACAGTTACCACACCTCAGCACCACCAAAGGACCCCAGAGTCTCCACCACTGTCCTTATGTTATTTCTAGTCACTCTCTTCATCTAGTCCCTCTGCCCACACTGCTTAGTAATCTGGATTTTGCAATCCAAGGCCAAAACTTTGCCATCATTTCGTGCTATTCTCTTGTTTATTTCTCTGTATACCACCGATGAGTTAAGTCACCCCATTTTTGTCCTCCTCCTCTGACTTGCATTATTAACCTGATACCTTCTGGTTCCATTCTACTTGCAAACTGCAAGATTTCATCTTTCCTTATGACTGTGTAGTCTTCCATTGTGTATTCAGCTCCTTTCTCTAGGTTCCATCTCTGGATAGTTAGTTGGGTTTTTCTTTTCTTTTTTAAATTTAATTTTTATTAGTGAAACACCATGAGGTACAGTTGTAGACTTAAAAATTTTTGTGCTTGGGTTTCAATTATACAGTGATCAAATACCCATCCCTCCACCAGTGCCCATTTTCCACCACCGTGGGTCCCAGTATCCCTCCCACCCCCCCATCCCCCCACCCCACCCTGCCTCTGTGGCAGGGCATTCCCTTTTGTTCTCTCTCTCCTTCTGGGTGTTGTGGTTTGCAAAAGAGGCATTGAGTGGCAATCATGTTTGGTCTGTAGTCTACTTTCAGCATGCATCTCCCATCCTGGGAGGATCCTCAGTTGGTTTTTTCTTATCCTGGCTATTGTACTTAGCTTGCAGGTGAGATTTTTTTTTTTTCTTTTTAAATTCTGATTCTCTCTTGGTTTAGCTTTAAAATCTTTGTCTAGTCCTTGAGTAAGCTATCCCAGATATTTTAACATACTTAACAAAATCAGAAGTTAGTAGTTTCACTTTTCTTTTGAATGATGGAAAGATTTAAAACATTTTAATTCATTCAACCTTTCCATTTTATCTACCGTTTCTTTCCTGAAGATTTTAATTCTGCAAATCAGATACTATTCATACAGTCAGTGCCATTTGGATTTTTTTTGGGGGGGTCATACCCGGTGATGCACAGGGGTTACTCCTGGCTCATGCACTCAGGAATTACTCCTGGTGGTGCTCGGGGGACCATATGGGATACTGGGAATCAAACCCGGGTCGGCTGCATGCAAGGCGAATGCCCTCCCCGCTCTGCTATTGCTCTAGCCCCCAGTGCTATTTGGATTTGTTTCGGCGTTTGCCAGTATATTTGATTATTCTTCCTGCACGTGCTTCAGACATCCCATCTGTGATAATTTCTTTCTCCCTAAGGTGACTACGTACATATATGTATATATTTTGTGATGGTATCTATCTGTCTGAAAATGTCTAATTCTTCTTAAACATGAGTTTTGCTGGTGTAGAATATTCAGCATGTACAATCTATTATTCCAGTTCCATCTGCTCTTCACTGGGGCTGATTTTTCAGTTGTCAACCTGTTGTCTTAGACAGCTTTTGTGATAGTTCCCATGCCTTTGAGATTCTGCAGTTGAATTTGCCTCCGTGTATGGCACACTTTTTCTTTTAAAAATTGTGCATGAGGATGGGGATGGGGAGTTGGGAGATGGTTGGAGGGAAACTGGGGACACTGGTGCTGGGAAATGTACACTTGCAGAGGGATGGGTGTTGGAACACTGATGACTGAAACCCCATCATAAACAGCTTTGTAATGGTGTATCTCGCAGTGATTCAGTAAACAAAAAATAAAATGTAGTCAGAGTGCATGCCTAAGTATGCGGCTGACCGGGGTTCTGTTCCCAGCACCACATGACCTCCTGAGCATCCTAGGGTGTAGCTTGGAGGCCCCCTGGCATTGCTAGGTGTGCTCCTGGAGGCCCCAAAAGCATCACTGGAAGTGGCCTCTGGCCCCCAGAGCTCTGCTGGGACTCCCCCAAATCTTACTTGAGTTCATTAGGCAACCCTAATTGATGATTTAGTATCTTCTTGCATTCTGAAAATGATCCCTCCCTTTTTTGCGGTGGGGAGAAGCACACAGGCAGTTCCTAGGGCTTATTCTAGGCTCTGCTCAGGGGTCCTTCTACTCCAGGTGTGCTCTGGGGACCATGTGGGATTCCAGGGGTTGAACCTGGGTCAGCTGACATTTTTCTCTCTTGCCCTGACAGCGTATATAATAAACATTTTTTCCTCCCCATTCTTGTATGTTTGGGGGCCATTCCCAGTGGTATTGGAGGCTCCTCCTAGCTAGGTGCTGCAGTGGCCTGTGTGGTGCCTGGGCTGGCACTGGGCACCAAACAGAGAGCACTCCCGCCTCGGAGCGTCCCTCAGCACCCCCAGCCCTGCCCTTTGATGTTCTCTCCTTCTGGAACTTCAGAAGATACCGGTCAGGTTTCACTATTCCTCTGGATATGTTAATCCTTTTATTGTATTTCTCTGTGTTAAAAAAATAGTTAAAAAATAGCATATAAGATATATTGTATATTGTAGAGTTTCTCTTTTAAAATTTCCTTTTGGCTGTCTTTGGATTCCTTTATTTCTTGCGCGCCCTGGTACCGTTTTAAACTGGAGAGTCATTAGGATGCCTGGCTCGCTGCGCATTGGCGCCAGAGCCTCGCGTCGTCCTGATGCTTCGCCCCAGAAGTGTTTGCTCCTCTCCTGCGAGGCATCAGGACCGGGGAAGTGGCATGAGCAAGACATGGTCCTTGTTCTTTTAGAGCTCATGCTTGTGTGAGTGGAAAAGGACAACTTAGAAATGTATCACTGGGCAGGTAGGGCTAAGCCTTGGGAAGAAAATCAAGCAGGTCTAGGATTGAATTATGGGAGGAATGGGAACCAGACAGGCAAGGTTTTCTGCAGACTGACCTTGGGTGGTGGGGTGGGGTGGGGTCAGGCTAGCCTGCAGGGGTGTAGGGGCCAGGAGGGAGGGGAGTTTCTGCAGGGATGCAGGAGCCAAGAGGGAGGGGAGTTCCTGCAGAGGTTACAGGGGCCAGGAGGGAGGGGAGTTCCTGCAGGGGTGCAGGGGCCAGGAGGGAGGGGAGCTTCTGCAGGGGTGCAGGGGTCAGGAGGGAGGGGAGTTCCTGCAGGGGTGCAGGAGCAGCAGGTGTGCAGAACTAGGTGGAGCTTTTGGAGACTGCAGAGGTCATGGGAGCCGCAGGAGTCTGGGTGGGGGCAGTAGGTGCTGGGCTGGAACTGGGAGCCCGGTCACATGGAATGTTGTAGGTCAGGGGGAGGTGTCGATAAGTGTGACAGCCGTCGCTGGCAGGTTCCGAGCTGGCTGGCTGCCACCAGGGTGGCTGGAGCAGAGGTGGTGCCAACGTGTGCTGGAAGGTAGTGTTGGTGGCATGGCCTGGGCCATGTGGAAAGTCACCGGCAGGAGGGTCACCTTGAGGAGTGCTGCGCAGAGGCAGGGTGGGACTTGGAGCCCGGGTCCTGTGGTTAGCATGCAGAGCTGAAGCTCTGCTGGTGCCCTTGGTACAAGAAGGCGTGGGAGCACGAGGTGTGGGGTGCTGGTGCTGACGTCCAGCCAAGTCTCAGTGGCATGAAGATAAGCCTGGATTCCTCTATCAGAAAAACTTGGGTCTCTTGTTTGCTTTGGCCTTTGTGGAACTGCTCCCTTTTATTTCAGGGTGTACGAAAATGGGGGCCAGAGTGATAGTACGGCAGGGAGGGCATCCCTTGCCAGGTTCGATCCCTGGCATCCCATATGGTCCCCTGAGTCCTCTAGGAGTGATCCCTGTGCACAGAGCCAGGAGTAATCCAGGAGCACTTCCAGGCGTGGCCCCAAAACCAAACAAACAAAAAGAATGTTCAAAAGTGACCCAACTGCTCTTTTTCAGGCAAAAAATGAAGAAATACTGACTTGCAGATAGACACTGTCACACTCCTCCTCCGTCCCTATTCATATGTCACCTCTGGAGCGGGCGGCTACATGTCAACAGTTTATTCAAGGACACACTGCCAGGCCCTCCTCAGAAAGGCCACCTGAGTGCCCTGTGTGTGCTGTAGCCCTTCCTTGCTGTCTCTGCCCACGCCAGTGGCGTGTTTCAGAGTCAGGCCCCTGGAAGGTCAGCAGAGACTTGCACTTAGGTTAACCCTCATGCCCATGTACCGCCTGGACTTTCATGACCTTTCAACGTGCTTGGTCGAAAGGTTTGTGTTTTGAGGGCCAGAGAGATGGTACAGGGTTAAGGCACTTGCCTTGCATGTAGCTGACTTGGGTTTGATCCTTGGCACCTCATAGGGTTCCCAGAGCCCCACCTGGAGTAATTCCAGAGTACAGAGCCAGGAGTAAGCCCTGAGCACCACCTGGTTTGCTCACAAACAAACAAAAAGGAATGATTTCTGTTTTGGTACATGCCTTCTGGACTCTTTCTCTGGGTACTGTCCACTCATAAATACCTATTTTTCAACAAGCTACGTGTGCAAGTCTTTCAGACCTGAGAGCTCCTTAAGCAGTGTCCAGCTAGCCTCTTGGCATACATGCCCACATGCCTCTTACTCGCACAGCACAGCAAACTTTGCCCTTGTAACTTCGTCTCCGGAACTGCTTTTCCGCCAGGCTCTCTCTCTCCTGCCATCTGGGGCTGGCCACCATTGTCGCTCAGTCTTTGTCTTGCGTGAGCTCTGAACCTCCAGGCCCGTCCTGCTGACCGATCGCTTCTCTCCCTACCAGGATTCTGGACTCAGAAACTAAAGGTGTTTAGAGTATTGGGACAGATAGGCATAAAATTTGGTATTTTTAATGTTTAAAACTTTGTTTCAATATCATGCTTTTTAGTTGTCCATAATACAGATGGGTCAGGCATTCAGTGTTCAGCCAGTGTGGCCCTCCAGTTTCCCATTCACCCCCCCACCCCAAGCATGCCACCTTCTCAGGCACAAATAATTTACTTGTTACAAAATGACAAATGGAATTAATCAAAAAATTGTTTAGTAAAAGAATCTCTGTAATGATTGTTGTATCTCACAGTGGAGTTATTAAAGTCATTGTCTGAGTAATTACCGAGCTGTTTGGTGCTAGCTGAGCCTTCTGCGTTACTGTTTCTGCTCATGGAGCTTATTGGGCTTCCATGCAACATGCCCATCTAATTTGCTGTTCTCTGACTGAGCTGTCAGTGTTGTGGAATTTGGAGGTCTCTGGCCGCATGTTGCAGAAGCTGTGGAACAGTGGCTGGTGTCTCTTCAAGATTAGTTGTGAAGCTGGGCCACTTATATGTCTGAGGATGTTGGGTGGGGCTGCTGGGCCTTTGGAAGGAAGGGGACTCCGGACATCCCACTTCTGGAAAAGTCCCAGAGGTCTCAGCTCAGAGTGGTCGAACTGGGAGTTTCATTGGCTTGGCACTTCTTTGAGATTAGTTGTGTTGCTGTGAAGTGAGGTGCCTTTTATTTATTTATTTTTCTTTTTGGGTCACACCCAGCAATGCACAGGAATTATTCCTGGCTCTGCACTCAGGAATTATTCCTGGCGGTGCCGGGGGACCCTATGGGATGCTGGGAATCGAACCCAGTGTGGCCACATGCAAGGCAAATGCCCTACTCCCTGTGCTATCGTTCCAGCCCCAAAGTGAGGTGTCTTTAAGGCATAAGAAGATTAAAAAAAAAATACCACATTGCTTTATTTCAATATTTTCTTGAGCTTATCAAAATATTTACTGAAAATGTTTTTGATGTTTTTAAAATCGTGACACAGGCTATTTCTTGAGTCAGTCTAACTGATACACGTTTGTGCTGGTTTTAGTCTATGTGTGTTTTAATAGAATTAACGTTGTAGTGATTTTCTTTATGGCTTCCCATAATATATTAACATTCTTCCAGGGCATTTTATCATAAGTGGAAATGTCATTAATGTCTTTCAGATCTGGTGCTTGGAAGTGTAACAGTGTGGAAAATACTGTGTAGAAGGCGTGACCTGGCAGGTGTTTGGTCTGTGTCCCTGGAGTTCGCAGTAGCGTGCTGGGGACTGGCCTTTGAGGTTTGGCCTGCCCTGTGGTGGTGCTTGACCAGAAAGCCCTTGAGAAGCTTCACCAGGGACCAGCTGATGCAGACTGTTGCTGAGGGCCTAGTGTGTGTAGGCACCACTCACACCCAGACAGGAAGTAGGATGGTCAAGCGTCTCCTCGCTGCATTTTGCAGATAAGAACACTGAGGCTGGGGCCAGAGCGATAGCGACTGGGTGGGTTCCTCGCCTTGCACGTAGCCTCATATTGAACTTGGGTTCTTGATCCCTGACATCCCATGTGGTCCCCTGAGCCCACTAAGAGTGACTCCTGAGTGCAGAGCCAGGACTTACCCTTGACCACTGCTAGGTGTGGCCTCTAAAACAAGAAAGAAAGAAAGAAAGAAAGAAAGAAAGAAAGAAAGAAAGAAAGAAAGAAAGAAAGCAAGCTGACTTGGTTGGAGAGATACCCAGTGGGTAGGACACTAGCTTTGCATATGGCTGCCCTGGGTTCAGTCCTCGGCACCACATGGGGATCACCTCAGCTCTGCTGGGAGTGACCTTTGAGCTGAGAGAGGTCCTGAGTACAACTGGGTGTGACCCCCAAAAGCAGAAAGGAGAAAGGGGGGAAGGAAGAAAACAAACCTGGGCTAAGAGGTTACAATTTGCACCTGTCACTGCTAACTAGTTGATCAGAAGAATTCCACTCTGTTCCAGATTACTAGATCTCGTTCTGTGAACATTTTAAAAAATCGAGTTGTTGTCAGGTTAGAATTCGGCTGTCAGTTTGCCACTCCAGGTCCCAACTGGTCTTGTTTCCTTCGCTTGAACTTCCCGTGCATTTAAACACCAAATCCCCCGGGCTTGACTCTGAACTTCAAAGGGGATTGGCAGCTCCCTTCCTGATGCGGCTCTGGAGGGCGCACAGGCCCGGAGGGTGAGGGTACCCTGCGTTCCTGCGCTGGTCCCTCCCGGGCTGCTCGTCTCCCTGATCTCAGATCACTGCTTGCAGCTGCAGCTGGCTGGTGGCCCGCAGGACCCTGCCCTTTGTAACGGATCTCTCCAAACTGCCTAAGACCCCCGCCCCCGCTTCCCAGGGCCTGTGTGACCCTGCTGCTTCTCTTTGCCCTTCGGGTCCTCTTCCCCTGGAGATGCCGGCCCCAGGGGGCCCAGAGTGAGTGGTGCAGAGGGCACTCCTGGCACCGGCCCGGCGGAACGGGCGGCAGGCGGCTCCTTTGTCACCCTCTCCAGCAGCGAGCGGCATTGATGGCTCTGTGCGGGCATGGTGCCAGGCCCGAGACCCATGCCATGCGAACCTCATGCCCGCTGAGGCAGATTGGATTCCATGGCACAGTTAGCCAGTCACGGGCTCTAAAGTATTTTGCCCAGGGTGACAGGGCTCTGGTGGGGTCAGGCCTGTCTTGGGAAGAGGCGGAGAGGCACATTCCAGTGACCTTCTGGGTCTGGGCTCCCCACTTGCCACGGTCTTTGGGACCCTGGTCTCTTGGCGGCCGCTCATTCTCACATGGGGGCTTAGCCCCCTTCAGCAGGGGACTGTGCTCAGTAGGACTTGGGGAAAGAAGAGTCTTCGAAAGTGCTCCGTGCAGGAAGCAAGGCGGCGGGAACTGCCCACAGAGGCCCTTTGTGCGGCAGGAAGTCCTGCTTCTAGACGGGGCGGCTGAAAGGGGCTGAAGTGGCTGACCTGAGGCCACCATGACTCATGCGCGGCCTTAATAATGCCCTTTGTCAGGTCTTGGGAACCTGCTTTGGGGCCCTCTGGAGGGCGGCCTCGTAACCGGGGCACTCCCTGCTCAGCGCTCCCTGTCAGCTGAATACCCCCCATTTTCTTGCCTGAACAGAGGGCAACCTCCTGAACTCTATTTTTCTCCTTCTTCTTTTGCCAGAAGGATCCGTCTCCTCTGGGCCTGTGGAACTTTTCTCTTTGAGGGTTTCAGCCCATCTCTTGTGTGGGGAAACTTGCTGCTCGCATAAGAAGCATCGTGCTGGGCAAGTGCTCTGACAGAGATGGAATCTGGGGTTCCTAGTGGGCCGTGGGAGTGCAGTCTCACGGGGGGGGGGACCCCACCTCAAGGAACTCAGGTGGAAAGAGGAGATGAAGATGCCATAGCAGCATGGAGAGCTCCTGTTTCCTGGGCACCTGTCCCTGTCAGGGCTATGGTTAGGGTGCAGGGACACCCTGAAGCGAAGCCGGCGTGTCCTACCTGATCCTGACTAGACACGAGAGAACATGGATTTCCAAGAAGGGTCTGTGTGTGCACGCACATGTGATGCGACCCAGTCTGGTAACTGGCCTCACCTGGGTGACCAGGCTGGTCGGAAGACATTGTAGGCCTGATCTCTGACATACCACAAGTATTTGGAAGAAGCCGAGTGCCCACCTCATCGGCACGGTCTCTCCAGCCCTATCACACTGACTTGGGCAAGTTGGTTCGGACAGTCAGTCACTCAACAAACAGTTGATCGTCTGCTTCATGCTAAGCACTGGGGATCACAGGTGAAGTCACAATCCGTGCCTTCCAGATGTATCTTAAACACATGGTCATGTGAGGCTGCTTCACTGCCTTTTTTTTTTTTTTGGTAGTGCTGGGCTTGGGCCCTGGGACCTTACACCTGTGAGACACACCTCAGGGCCTTACAAATGAGATGGGTGCTGAGCCCCGAACTACCTCCTGGCCTCTTTGCTCCTTTGTTTCGACTCCATTTCAGATAGACTGGGGTTCACCTCCTTGGTCGTTTCAGCTTGGGAGCATTTGCTTGTCTCCTGTTATAAATATCTTGCTGTTATAAATATCACTGAGATGAACATTTTGTTCAACAGTTTCTTTCTTTGAGTTTATTTGCTCGGGGCACATTCTCCAGAGAGGGACTGCAGGGTCAGAGGTTGGTAACTATTATCTGCCTTGTTCTGCGTTTCCACAGTTTTCCATGGAGCCTCTCAGCATTGTTAAAGCATTTTCCTCCTCTTCTCCAGCCCCTGCAGAACTGGCGTTGCCATTGTGGATCAGCCTTTTTTAAGGCGTTATCTCCAGTTTTAAGGAAGGTCTGTTAGCGTTCACCCAGTTATTCTGCAGTAGCTCGTGAACCCCGTGCAGAGAGGCGTGGTGTTCTGGAAACGTCTGTTTTACCTCTAGCTTGTCCCTGGGGGCCCTGCAGTTCCACCTGGTCACTCTGGGGCCAGGCTTATTGACGAGACTGTCCTGTAGCTGCCGCCTCTTCCTCAGTGGTGAGGGCACCTGTGCCGGCCTCCAGCACTCTGGGGTCTCTGTCTGTACCTCGAAACACCCCTGGGGATTCCTGGCTCTGGCCAGCTGTCTTTGACCAGGGGACAGCCCCCGTCCTGCCTTTCAGTCTCCGATCTGCTTAGACCAGTGTTTCTCAACCCTTTTCCGACTCCGGTTCCCTCCTGACATTCTTTCCTTCTGTGCCCAACCCATCTTGCCTCATACTGTAGCCCCCTTAGACTGTTCTCTGGGGGACACACATAGGACGCATATGGCCCCAGTTGAGAAATGCCACTTAATTTTGTTTGTTTGGGCCACACCCAACAGTGCTCAGGGCTTACTCCTGGCTCCACGCTTCGCGATCATTACTGGTGGGGCTCAAGGGACTATACGGTGTCCCAGGGATCAAACCTGGGTTGGCTGCGTGCAAGGCACGAGCTCGGCCTGCTGTGCTATCCCAACCCTGAAACACCACTTCAGGATGAAATTTTTATCGTTTGTGTCAAACCCATTTTTCTTTCTTTGCTTTCCAGCAGTACGTTGTCTAGTGAAAAGGCTTAAATAGCCACACTCTGGTGGCACATCCCTCTTCTGTGATATTACAATATTATCTCTCTGCCGAACACAGGTCGACCATGTCGGCGGCATGCAAGGCAAACGCCTTACCCACTGTGCTATGTTCGATTTCTTCGCCCCTCTCGGAGAGCCTGGCAAGCTACCGAGAGTATCTCACCCCCACGGCAAAGCCTGGCAAGCTCCCCGTGACGTATTCAATATGCCAAACACAGTAACAACAAGTCTCACAATTTGTTGTGAGACGTTACTGGTGCCTGCTTGAGCAAATCTCTCTGTCAACGCCAAAGAGTTCGTTCCTTTTGTTGAGTTGCTTAAAGTGAATTTTTACTGGGCTCCTAAAGTACTCTCGATGCGTTCGGAGAGTCACAAGGAGCCCAGACTCGTCAGTCGGCCCTTCTGAGCTTGATGAAAACAAGTGGGAAGGTTCTGGGCTGGAGTGAACAGGGACTAAATGAACAGGGGCGTCCACGTCCATGCTCAGTATGTTTCTTCCCAGCACACTGTGGGCCACCACGAATACCAGGCTTCTCATAAAGGTTGCTCTCTCAGCACCCACGGGCGCATACCTGGGACCCAGCGGCTTTTCCTGCAAGGCATCCCACTCCTCTAGCGCTGCAGAACACAGGCCCTCAGTAGCGCAGGAGGTGAGTGCTGTCCTGTATTGAACGAAGGACTTGGGGGGTCTGTACCAGGCTTCTCTCCCTGTGCCTGACTCTATCATGATTGTCTCAGGTAACACGTGTTAAGCTGGTCCTGAGCTCCCCCACCTGAGCCTTCCCACCTGCTGTGGCTGCTGCTGTGAGCCAGGGGAAGTATCCTGCTTTAGAAATCAGGGCCTTCTGGGGCTGGAGCGATGATAGCACAGCGCGGAGGGCGTTTGCCTTGCATGCGGCCGATCTGGGTCCAATTCCCGGCATCCCATAGGGCCCCCCAAGCACTGCCCGGAGTAATTCCTGAGTGCATGAGCCAGGAGTAACCTCTGTGCATCGCCGGGTGTGACCCAAAAAGCAAAACAAAACAAAAATCAGGGCCTTCTGTGCGGTGCAAAGTAGAAGACCCCGAGCTGGGAACCTTCTGAGGCCTGGTCATGCGCTCTCGTTGCAGTGCGTGCTCCGAGCAGCGAGCGACTCGCTCTTCCTGGGATCTCTCATACTGGCTCTGTGGCTGCTTTGGTTGTGTTTAAGAAGGCGTCAGGGAGTGACTAGAGGGATGTGCAGTGGCGGTGATCTTATGTGTGCAGTGGTGGTCTCCTCTTGGATTGCCTGTAGCTGGGTTGGGCAGGACATATGCCTGTGTCTTACTTAGTAGTGAGAAAACTGAGGCTGACTTGGAAATGGTTTTTCAGGTAAAAACCAGGGTGAACACCACCCTCCAGCTCCTCCATTCCAGTCTTGTCTAGTCTCAGCCCAATCTGGGAGGGAAAGTGGGTTCGTTTCTCTTCAAAACACTTCCCCGAGGGCCAGGAGGCTGCCTCAGAGGGCGAAGGTGCAGATGCACACTTTACCTATAGGAGCCCTAGGTTGGTTTTTTGGTTTTTTGTTTTGGACCAGACCAAATGCGACTCAGGTGTTACTTCTGGCTCTGGGTTCAGGAATCACTCTCGGTGGGCTTAGAGAACCCAGGGGATGCCAGGATTGAACCCGGGTCGGCCATGTACAAGGCAAGTGCCCTACCCACTGTGCCCCAGAAGTCCTGGTTTGATCCCCAGTACCATATAGTCCTCCAAGTACCATTAGGAGAAACCCCTAGCACTGCTGGGTATAGCCCCCAAGTACCAAACACCGCTCCCCCACCAAAGAAAAAGCATTGTCTTGAGGAGTGCGTACCCTTTCTTCCTTCTGTAGGGTTGCCCCTTGTAGAAACTGCAGGGATTGGGGGTAGCTGGGCTCAGTCTGAACAGGGTTTGGATCTACTCAGTGTTATTTCTTTTAAGTCTTGGACTCCTCTGGACATTTTCTTGTACCACTTTCTGCATTTTTATATTACTATCAGATTTGAAAATGTGTCACTCATGTCCCTTTTAACCTTAACTCTATTTTTAGACTAGTGGGACAGCAGATTTAGGTTAGGGAAATCTTCAGGCTGAGCCTCCACGTTCCCAGGGTGCTTGCCAACCCGAGGCCTGAAAAAATCTCCGTTGCCGCAGAAGCCAGCCCAAGGCAGGGGCCTGGCAGCTGACATGTTTCCATTACGTACGAACAAGGAGTTCGGGGCACTCGGCTAATCTCGCGGTTGTGTGTTCAGCTCCTTAGAAGGATCTTACAGGTGGGGGGGGTTACCTCTGCTGCTGCTTCTCTGTGACCCGGCTCTGACCCGGAACAGGGGAAGCCTTCTGCAAATGACCCGCCCTCCACATGCACCCTTTGACCTGATCAGGTGTGAAGGGATCCCCCCCCCCCCCCGGGGAACACAAGCCGCTGCTGTGTTTGTTCCTAACTTCTCACTTCCCTAATGAGAAGAAAACGCCTCGCTTCTCTGGCCTCGCTGCACTCCGCCCTCCGCCCTCCGCGTCTCTGTGTGATTCTCACCCTGGCCCACTGCTCCCGCATCTGCCCGGGCCCGGCGTGCTGTTAGGGAGGCAGCGGTGGAGCCCCAGGACACAGGCTTGCAGGGCCTGTTCGGAGCGTCTGTGTTTGAGCACTCTGCAGTGTGGCCCTGGGCATGCGGTTGGTCCTGGGGGAGAGAGTTTGCCTCACTGCTTCAGTGCGGCTGAACAGCTCCTCTTAGATTTCCAGCTCTTTCTCCCTAAGATTGCTGGAAAGGAAAGCCTAGGCCTTTCAGCGCCTCATTGCAGATTCCAAGAAGGGAGGCGTTAGCAAGCGTTTCCTGAGTCTCGGGCTTTCCCTTGACTCTTTGGGACGATTTCAAGAAGAAAAGTAATGGACACATTTTCCTCTGGGGCCTTCAGAACCCTCCTCGTTGATCCGTGGGCCACACACAGGACTGCTGAGGTTTCTCCTCTTGGTCATCTGCTTCCTCGTGAGCCCAGGAGACAAATTAGAAAGTGTGTGAACCCTTGGTGCAGAGAGGTAGAGCGTAGTTTCTTTTATTAATTTTTTTTTCTTTTTGGGTCACACCTGGCGATGCACAAGGGTTACTACTCCTGGCTCATGCACTCAGGAATTACTCCGGCATTACTCGGGGACTCTATGGGATGCTGGGAATTGAACCTGTGTCGGCCGCGTGCCAGGCAAACACCCTATCCCCTGTGCTATCGCACCAGCACCAAGAGCATAGTTTCAGAGAGCTCCTGTGGGCTGGAGAGCGCACAGCAGGTAGGGCAGTTGCTTTGCACGTGGCCAACTTGGTTGGATCCTGGCACCCCTTATGGGCCCCCAAACCTACCAGGAGTGATCCATGAGCCTTCTCTGGGTGGTTTGCTTAAATCAGGCTTTCAGCCAGATGCTTCTGTCTTAAACCCGTGGGGCGAGGAAGGGAGAATGAAAAGTAGGCCAGAGGGTGCTCAATTCATGAAAAACGGTCTGCCTTGATTCCTTGATTGCTGCTTGATTTATCTACAAGTCCTCATTCCTCATGTCTTATTTTGACCAAAAAAAAAAAAAAGTGTAATTCCAGTTTCATCTAAAACTTGAACCCAGGTTCTGCCTGTCAGTCCTTAGCCTGTGTTCCCCGCCTCCTGCCGTAGTCTGAGAGTTCAGAGTGCCCTGCATTAGGGACAAGGACAGGTGTCCGGGTTATTCTGCTCTATTTCAGGAGCTTCTCTTGCGCCCGGAGGGAGCCAGACCTTATTGTCTGCCTCCCGACACAGCTCATCTGCCTCAGCTGCGCTGCTGTGGTCAAGAAGCCCACACATGGGGGAATCAGCACTGTTTGGCCGGCGGGGGCCGTGTGGCCAGTCACACCTGGACGCTGCCTGTGTCCTCTGGGGACCTTGGCAAGGCTAGTGTCACTGCTGGCCAGTCCCGTGTGCCCCCCAGCCCAGTGGATGTGCTTCTGGGGTGAGCGTGGCCCAGGCTGACCTTCACCCCTTCACCTGTGTGCCCTCCCCCCACCTTCCACCCTGCTTGGGTGCCTCTCTGCGCTTTCGCTGACAAACCCATTAGAAGGCTCAGGGAGCATTAGACTTAATGAATAATTTATGTTGCAGAAGACTGAAAAATAACCTGACAAAGTAAAATTTAAGGGGTCGCCTCAGTACAATGTCTGTTGACATTACACCAGCTGTAGCCAAGCCTTTTCACAAACAATGTTTCTCGGTTGCCGTGACCAGAGAGAAGCGAGTAGGTAGAAAGCACTGTCCAGCCAGGCCCCTGCACATAGGGACAGTGGCCTGTGGGAGGAAGGGGAGGAGGGTGAAGTGGGCAAGCAAGGCAGGGGAGACCGTGGGTGCTTGGCTTCCTTCTTCCTCCAGCGACAGTCCCCGAGCCACGTGGGTGCCATGCTAGTCCTCCGCGTCACTCGGGAACTCTCAGCCAGGAGGGGGAAATGGAACCACAGCAAACAGGCCCCCTGGAAGAACTGTTGGGGTGCAGTGTGGCCAGAGGACCCCACAGAGGAGGCGGCAACGCTCGCCTGGGACCGTTCAGGGCTCATAGCAGTGGCCAAGGGTGGGTGGGAGCTGCCTGCCGCTGGTTCTGTAGGTTCGGCCCGGGTGGTGGGAGCCCCGGGAGAGTCAGGCCCGTGGTCTCGGTGGTCAGGGCTGGGAGCGCTCAGTGTGGCCCCCTCCGGCCTCAGGGATGGTTTCCCAGTTTGGTTTGGCTTTTATTAAAAACCGCGAAAATAGTTCTCTCAGCCTAAGTGTATGCACTTCCCAGCTCCCATCAAGCCCGAACACGGGAGGATTTATTCATATCAGTTTGCTGGTTAAAATCGGAGAAAATTTTCAAAGCTTCTTTTTACTTTCTTTGTCTCACGTTTCTCTGATGGGGAGAAAGCCTGGATGACTGTCAAAGAACTGGCTGTTCTCCTAAGGCTTTGAGGAGAACAGAGTGAGTCATTGTAGCTTTTTGCTGGTATTTTAGTGTCCGGTTTATTTTTAAACAGTTCTGGTGCAACTGGAGTTCCTTTGGTGGTTTCTGTTTCCATGGCTCCATAATATTTCCTCAGATTTGCTTGTTCATACTTTCACACACTTTAGCATCAAATGTACAGTTCCTGAGAATCAGAAAGTCTTGTTCACAAGAGCCAACGTTTTTCCAGCTGCCCTGTCATCGTTCGCCGTGGAGCTGGCGGTATTCCCATTCAGACATTGGGAAGCGAGAGGGCTCGGCTTTGGCTCTGTGAATGAAACTCGGGCAAGGCGGGCGGGCGCGGTCGGGCAGGGGTCATTTGTGGGGGCCAAGTCGAGGGGGGCCGGCTGCTGCTGCATCTGCTCTGAAGGCGCTGCCCATGGTAGGAATGAATGAAATGGCTGATGGCATAGTCTGAATGTAAAGGTGTTCTTTGGTATTCTTTCCTAAAGACCTTTTTTCTTTTTTTTTGGGGGGGGGTCACACCCAGAGATGCTCAGGGGTTCCTCCTGGCTCTGCACTCAGGAATCACTCCTGGCAGTGCTTGGGAGACCCTTTGGGATGCTGGGAATCGAACCTGGGTTGGCAGCGTGCAAGGCAGATGTCCTACCTGCTGTGTTATCGCTCCAGCCCCGACATTGGTTTATTTCTTTGCCACCGTTGTTTATTAAGATCCTAGCATGTCTTGGGGGCTGGAGAGATAGCACAGCGGGTGGGGCGTTTGCCTTGCATGCAGCCGACCCAGGTTTGATTCCCAGCATCCCATGTGGTTCCCCGAGCACCGCCAGGAGTAACTCCTGAGTGCAGAGCCAGGAGTAACCCCTGTGATTGCCGGGTGTGACCCAAAAAGCAAAAAAAAAACAACCCCAACCCAGCATGTCTGTCTCTGTCGACCTCATCAAAGCCAGGGCTGCAGATAGTGTATCCAGGTGGGCTTACCTGCTCGAGGGGAAAGCGGACTCCACAGGTAAGACTGATTCAGGTGACGAACTGTGCATCCTGCACAAGTGGAGGCTGCGGTCTCCTGCTGGAGGTGAAGGTGGTGGATGGGAAGTGGGGCTGGTGCACAAAGGCAAAGGCCCAGTTTCAGAGAGAGGGAACGCTGTGCAAAGGCCCTGAGGCAGGAATGAGCAGGAGGGACTCTGGAAAGGTCCCTGTGGCAGGAGCAGAACAGGGTCAGCCAGTGAGGGAGCAGAAGGCGGCTAGAAGATGGGCCGGGAGTGGGGGCAAGTGGAGAGGGGGTCCAGGGAGAGGGGCTTGGAGCTAGGAAGTGACCCGTTTAAGTGTTCTAAAAGACTGCTTTGTAGAAACTAGACATTGGCAGTGTGGGTAGATCTTTGTCCTACCTAGCATTGGGGTTCCTTGAGAAAATAAAACTCCAGTTTGCGTTTTAGCTCCGGAGCTTTAGTTATTAATACCATCTGCATCGCTTGTGATTTGGGTTTCTGTGGCATTTTCTGGCCCTTTTGGGAAGAGCAGTGTTGTGGCTATAGACATATGAATATTGTATCTGCAAATAACACTGTTGTTAGTAGTAATAATAACAACAAAATGACCTGGGTATGGTTCTGTCAGATGTAAACTGCTAATCGTGTGAAAGTTCTCGGCCCAGCCAGCAGGAAGGAGGTTACGAGCGGTGGGAAACTCAGCAAGCTGAAACCACAGGGGGGTTTTGGAGTTGACTGCGAGTCCGGTTCCTCTTTCTTCCCCCTGGCTGTGCCCGTTCAGGGTGGGCACCTCGCGTGCCATCCAGCTCTCTGAATCCAGGGTGCCCCTTGACACAGGTTCTCCTTTCGCCTCTGTTGCCCCACCCTGACCCCACTGACCCTCAGGGTTCTGTTGTCCCCCTGGAGGGCAGGCGCCCGGGCAGGAGAGCACAGCACACCCGGGCCCCGGGGAGTGGGCAGCTCAGGGGCTCCCATGTCACCCGAAGAGCTCGTATGTAGGAGGGCTCTGACGTTTCTGCCTGGACGTTTCTGCTGGGGCTACACCTGAGGGTGACCCCGGGTCTCCCTCAGCAGGACTCCTGCCTAGGGCCTATAGAGGAGAATGTGGGGGGGGGGGGGCCCGCGGTGGGGAGATTGCACTGTGCCCGCACTGGTCCCCAGTTCTCCTGGGAGCCTCCATCACCAGGGTCTCACCAGGAGTGGGTTTGCGCTGACTCTGCCCTCATGGCGGTTCCACTTTCCGGTGCCTGGTGCCCTTCTCTGCCCAGCGAGGGCCCTCCCAGGGTGGGCACCGCCAGCTGCATCTCAGGTCTCTACTGAGGACAAGGAGGGCAGCGGGGAGCCGCCTCCGCTCTCGGGAACACTGGACAGGGGAAGGAAAGACAAGTGGTCCCCGAGCACTCGTGACCATCCATGGAAGAGGGGAGCCGCACTGGCCTGTCCGTGGGCCCGGGGAGGACAGTCCACCCCAGTGGGGGCCTTGGGAGGATGGCGCCTCAGCGACCGGGGGCAGAGCTCAGCGCGTTTTCCTTCCAGCTCTTTCCCCGTGCGGCCTCATTTTGGCAGGTTTCCTTGTGTGACTCCCCGGCTCTCCCCTCTGCCCCCACTTTCGGTGCCAGATGGGTTGTTTCTGCCCAGTTGCTGCTTCTGTCAGCTCATGTGTTACCCACTTAGCCACATAACTGCCCCCCCCGCCCCCCACGTCCTGTGGGTCTTGGCCGTATCTGACACTGCTGTAGGAGAGACGTTTCAGAAAATCTGTTTCCTTGCTACTTTCATTATTTAAAAGAAAGCACTGTAAGTACCCTTCGCTTATAAAGGACTTCGTTTACCTGCAACTTGAATATTAGGTCTTGAAATGAGAGTCCGAGCCGTGTTCACACCCATTAGCAGCTGCTCTTCTCTCAGACCTCACTTCACAGGGTTGACAGGTTCTTGGAAGATGTGACTTTCAGCGAGGTGACAGAGAGTGAAGCCGGGCGGGCCCGCAGTGTGTCAGGGGCAGCGACCCAGGGCGGCAGCTGGCGCCTGTCTTAGAGCCTGCCACCTCGGTTTCTTCCCACGGTCTCTCTCGGCCAGGCAGGAGGAAGGCAGATTTCTGCACTCAGTCCAGTCACCTTCATGTGAGGACTGGGATCCGGACAGAGGTCTCTGACCTCAGCACCCTTTGTAGGAAGGGGCCTAGGCCGCCTGTGCCCACCAGGGTTGAGTGAGAAGGGAAGATGGTACTTACGGCAGGCCAGGAACCAAAGCTTTGGTTTGAGTGGAAATAATGGAAGCCTTCATGGAAGAGGCGGCAGTTGCTTTTGATTAACTGTCGCTGGGAAGTAGTTTCAGGGAGAAGGGAAGGATGGGAGGGGCAGGAGCCGATGCTGACACACTTGGGAGAAGGGAGTCCTTGAGAGAGGGTGCATCCTAGAGGTCGCACAGCCCCGATGTCCTGACATCCCTTCTGGAAATAGACCGGCTGTGAGTGGGAGCTGGGGACCGTGGGAGGCACAGCTGCCCTTTCCTTGAAGGTCCCCCGAAGCAGGACAAGACCTGCTGTAGCACAGTGCTCCAGGTACCCTCACAGCCCAGCCCCCAGTCCTGTCACCTCTGACGGGGAGCTTGAGCAAGGGACCGGGGTGTGGGACTGCAGCTACTCTGGCCCTGCCCCCTTCACGCGCCCTTCACGTGCTCTGTCAGATGCATGTTAGTTGTTACTGACCTTCTTTTGCAGCTGGGGGTCACGTGGCAGGACTTGGGTCCCAGGTGATGCCCTGTGTCCCCCACACCGGCTGTCATCCCTGTGATGTGGGCATGCCTAGTGGCACTACCTGGCAGGTGACTCTGAGTGCATGGGCTGGCCCTCTGTAAATGGGAAGCCACGTTAAGCCCACTGCCGTTTTGTGGCAAATTGGGCAAAAGTTAACATTAAGTTAACCCCGAGAGCCTTTTGTAAGAGTGAAAATTGCGTTTGGAGTCCCTAAAAATCCGACTCTGTGCCGTGTAGCCTTACTGGTTTATTTGGGGCAGGTGGGTGTATATATTTTCCTAGAAATTTGACATCCATGGCAGCTTCTTCCCGGGTTTTCCTAAGGAGACGTGAGGAACGCTGGCAGCACCATTGCTGGAGACGTCCACAGCTTCCCAGTGGCCCGAAACAGTCCGCAGATGGACAGGGTCAAGAAGTTTCATCTTTGATATTGTGCAAGTGTCACTTAATTAAACGGGTCTCTTCTTTGTGGGCTGGAGCGATAGCACAGCGGGTGGGGCATTTGCCTTGCACATGGCCAACTTGGGCAACCCGGGTTCAGTTCCTCTGCTCCTCTCGGAGAGCCTGGCAAGCTACCGAGAATATGCTGCCCCCGCGGCAGAGCCTGGCAAGCTACCCGTGATGTATTTGATATGCCAAAAAACAGTAACAAGTCTCACAATGGAGACATTACTGGCGCCCACTCAAGCAAATCAATGAACAACAGGACAGTGCTACAGTGCTTTTTTTGTGGGAGGGAGGAATTGGTCCATACCTGGCTTTGGGTGGGATTGTTCTTCCGTGCTCTGAGGCCAGGCCCCTGGTGCTTGGCCTCCGGCTTGCACTTAACCCTCCAGCCATCTCCCTCCTGACTTCATTTCTGCCCCTACTGTATGGGAAAGGAGACGTTCCGAGAAGGCTTTCTGTCTGCCCCGCGAAAGCGTCGTCTTCTTGGGAGTCTGTTCTTTCTTTCTCTTCTCTGCCCGTATCTCACTTAGGTGTGATATTACAAGTACTGTTTCACTTCCTAAAATAGTCTCAGATTTTTCGTCTCAGACCTGAAAGAGACGGGACGTCGAAGGCCGCACCATTTTCTGACCAGGGTGTGTATCAGGTCATTTTTGCTTCTGAATCTCTGAGTATCTGCACCCCATCCTTTCTCAGGATATGTAGGTTGAGGGATTCACATCAAAATTTTGCTTTTTGTTCTTGTTGTTGGTTTTGGGGGCCACACCTAACAATGCGCCGGGCTTACCCCTGGCTCTGCACTCAGGCATCACTCTGGGCAGGACCTAGGGGACCAGATGTGGTTCTGGGGATCCAACCCAGGGGCCACATGCAAAGCATGTACCCTACCCACTGTGCTATTGCTCCAGCCCCAAGTTTTGTTTTGTTTTGTTTTGTTTTGAAATAGGGGCATCTCGGGCAGTGTTCTGGGGTTTGGGGCCATTCCCGGGATACTCAGCTTAAGGGTGCAGGCCTCGAATGTTCAGTACTTGGGCCTGGTTATACCCGTGGGTGCCAGATGAGCAAAGTGAGTTGTTGGGCTCAAACTCAGGACCTCACAGATGCCAGGCCCATGCCCCCAGCCCTTCAGGGTCTCTCAGGCCCTGAGATCTTGCTTCTTCAACTCTGAGAGGCTCACCAGCTGTCTTAGGGTGCCCCAAGTGGAGTCACAAAAGTGGGAAGTGCTGACTGGGAGGACTGGGACCGTGATGATGGCGTGTGGGTGTTGCGAATGGCCGAAATAGAGGAGGGGCAGAGGAGGAATGCATCTGAGGCCACCGGGAGAGCAGACCACAGGGCGTCCTGCTTGCCAGGACTGCAGTGAAGTCAGACTGGAGAATAAAGGACTGCGTAATGAGAATGGAGCCGGTGGAACGGAGCCCAGCCTCGAGGAGTCTCCTTGGTTTGGACAGCCCCGGGCTCGCCCGCAGGCTAGACACTTGGACTTGAAACTGTCACAGGCGTAGATGCACCACAAGCAGAGCCAGCCCCCGCCCCCCCTTGGTGTCATCGCCCATGTGGGAATGGTCCTGCTGTGGTCTGGATGCTCTGCGGAATCAGAGTGCCGCCATGTTGGATGTGGTGGAGGAGCGTCCCTGGGTGGTCTGTTTAGAAAAGTTTGTACGTTATCCAGGTCCACTTGTTAAGAGTGAGAAACCAGCACTTGGAGCCGGAGAGATAGTACAGGGGTAGGACACTTGCCTTGCATGCAGCTGAACCAGGTTCAGTCCCTCGCACTGCATATGGTCCCCTGAGTCCTGCCAGGAGTGGCCCCTGAGTGCAGAGCCAGGAGGAAACGGTGAGCACAGTGGGATGCTGTTGTGTTCCCAGGCTCCCATCCCCCTACCCAAAAAGAAGAAAGAAAATCAAAATTATTATTAAAAATGCTTCTGAGTCTTACAAGAGCTGTCATACGGGGCTAGAACTATAGTACATGGTGTTAGGGTGTTTGCCTTGCATGAAGCCAACCCAGGTTCGATGCCTGGCACCCCCTCTGGTTCCCCAAGCACCACCAGAAGCTAATTCTTAAGTGCAGAGCCAAAACTAGCCCCTGAGTGCTACCAAGCGTGACCCAGAAACCAAAACCAAAACCAAACCCCTTTTAAGCTTCTTCAAGATGGTCTTTTTCTGCAGGAAGAAGTGGGCTGCTCTGTAGTGTTGACTGAGACAAAATAAGATTTGTTTTGCCTTCTCAGTTTCTCTCTTTTCCCAAGCTGTGACAGTCAAGCATCAGGCGTCATGTTTGCTTTCAGGAAGCAGCTCTGTGTCCTGTTGCAGTCTCTGAACTTCTAGGCTCCTCCTGGCTTTGCAGCAGGTGTTTCTGTGCCCCTGCAAGGCTGGGGATGCTCAGCTACTTTCAGGAGGCGGTTCCCATGGCAACTGCAAGCTCTGTCTAGAGATGCTGCTTTTTCCCCCCGACCTTCAGGAACGCTGTTAGGGCCGCCCTGGCGACTGCTGCTGGAGAGCCCTCCCTCTCCTGCAGACGAATGTGGTGGTGGGGGGGGGTTCCGTATGCTTCCTGGGGTGAGGGGAGCGCCTCAGACCCAGCCCCTTGCAATGCTCAAGTTGTTTTCCACCGTCAAAGTCAGTACACACACGGTGTTCCAGAGACGGAGCTCATTTCAGTAGCTGATCTCTATCTCTTCCGCTGAGCAGTGTGTGCTTTTCCAGATGGAATCACTGGAAGCGAAAGGGCCGTGCCAGGTATGTGAGCGATTCAGGGACGTTTTCCCATTACGCTACTGGTGCAGCGATGCTGTGGACTCAGGCCTTACTGCCTGCGTGCCTGCCAGGTGGGAGGTGACAGAGTTGGAGAGAAGTGGGAGACCCCAGACTCTCCCGAGGGACGGAAGGCCAGAGGGGAATGGCTGGAGCCGAGGCTGGGGACAGAGAGGGCCCGGGAGCCCCGTAAGTCCGGCAGCGGTGAGACCCTTGAGGTTCGGCGGCAAACGGGCTTCCTGTGTGGGTTTGGGGGCGGGGGGCCCCGCACAGTGGCTAAACCCATTTGTGGCTTAGTTTACCATATGCTTTAGTATTTATAGGAGAATTCTAACCAAAAAAAGTCAAAATAGCTCACATAAACGCAGCGATTGGTTTCCTTCTGCGAATCCTCAGGCTCTGTTCATCAGTCCCCCAGACTTCTCAGTTCCACTGTCCTCGCTGTAGACTCGCCCGACTTGTGGAGTGTCCGTGAGTCTCAGACGCCAGATGTAAAAGTCCCTGCCTTCCGGAGCTCGCCTTCTGGAACGGGAGACCGTGAACAGTCACGTAAACTCCGTAGCTGCTGGAAGCTTCTAAGTGCTCCGGAGAGGAAACGAGAGCAGAGCCCTGGTTTAGGGAGCGCCGATAGTGTGGGCTTAGCAGGGCTGCTCGGGGCCGAGCTGCAGGAGGAAGCTGGGTCCCGTGGCCCAGAGCTCGCGTGACTGTGATGGTCTGGGGGGTGCCATGGAGGGTGGGAGAAGGGCCGGCAGTCTTCTCTCTGCAGATGGGCGGGGGTCGGATGGTGCCTGTTAAAGGGTCCGCTCTGGGGAAGCAAATGCTGACGGGGCTGTTCTAGTAACTCGTTCCGTTTCGTTGGGGGTAATATCGGCGGTGCCCAGGGCGTATTCCCGGCGCTGCACTCAGGAATTAACTTTCGGACGGGACCTGGGGAACCACATAGGGTGCCAGGGATGGAACCCGGCTGGGCCGAGTGTGAAGGCCCTATCCGCTGTGTCCCCTGAGTTACTGGTTTCTGTAGTCTCCACATGTTCCGCGTTCCATGTGGAGTCACAGTTTTCAGCTCATTCACACGGTTGCTTGGTGAAACGGCCCCTCCCATCGGAACGAGTCGGAGCCGCTGCCAGGGCCGGCTGTGGGCTGCAAGTGCCACAGGTGGCTGCCACACAGGTTCCCTGTCACCTCCAGGAGCAGGCTGCCTCGTCCCTTGCTCTCTGGAGGGACGTTGTCTGTGGGTTTGTCCTCGTGCTGTACAAACCAGGCCCCGGTGGGTGTGTGGGACTCGGGCAGGCTTCTCGGGGCACTGGCAAGCGGGCGCTTCTCCGTGCAGTGTGGCCGGTGTGGAGAGGCGAGCCCGGGACCGTGTGCCACGCCAGCCCCTCGTGCCCAGGCTCCGAGTGTGTCTGGTGAGTGCCGGTGGCCGCAACTTTAAAGCCGGAGCCTAGCTGCTGGGACTTGAGCGACCCCTTCCCGGCGACCTTCACTTCCTGCTCCCCTGGCCTGTGTGTGCTTGGGACAGGCCCCACCCTGCCGCCTGCCCCGACCCCTCTGGGGCGCTCTCTTTGCCTTCTGCCAGAGCCTGCAGAGCGCCCCACGCAGCCCCTGCCCTGCCACCACCTCCGGCCCTTCTTCCCCGTCCAGGGTCTCTTCCCGCGTGCGTGCACCGAGGCTGTTTCACTCTCTGGACATCATCCCCTGCAGGCCTCAGCCTGGGCTGCGGGCCGGGCCGTGCACCCGAGGTGCTCCTCTCCTGCCCATTGACTCAGCCTCACGCACTCACACACGCGCTGGCTCAGAAGCGGCCACCACCGAGCCACTCCCCGCCGTGGAAGGCATCGAGGCCACCTGAGGTGCCTGCAGGGCAGCGTGCGAGGGTGTAGGTGCCAAGTGTGCATGTGTGGCGGGGGCCAGCCCCGAGGCCCAGGCAGCTCTTAGAAAGTTCTTGCCTTAGTCATCGCTTTGGCTCCATGACCTATTGTTCTTACTCTGGAACACATTAAGGGGAGCCGGATTGGCTGGTGTTTACCTGATAACTCTTATCAGGCCTGGGGGGAAGGAGTCTGGGTCAAGGGCATGGCGGTCCCTTGTTTGGCATAGCTGCCCCTGAGGACCATTGTGGATACCCGGGCCCTGCCCCTCAGGGGCGTGTAGGGCATTCCTGATGCTCATGTTCAGGGGACTTCTGTCAGGGGCCATCAGAGGAATGGCGAGTGTGTCCTTGCCCCTCACCTCCTGCTAGCTGTTCATACGCCTTCCATGGGCAGTCAGGGTCCCGCGTGGACCCTGAGCACTACCTGGGTGGGTCCTACTCCCCCTCCTCCCCCCTGGTCCCCCACATCACCATCTAAAGAAGGAAAGCGAAGCCACAGCAGGGTTGGAAGGAGTGTGCCGGGGGCATGCTTGCCCATTGCCCGCCCTGGACAGCAGCTGCGGTCAGTGGTAGCCCGGCCCAGACGGCTCGCATCCCAGATGCATTTTCAGAGTCAGCTGCTGGAGCTCAGAAGGGTTTTTCCTGCCCGAGTTGGGCCGCAGAGGTGTTCTGTGTTCTGTGTATTATTGGGTGTGTGGTGTGGCCCATGGGATGGATTCGGGACCAGGAGCTTGTCTCCCAGGTGCACGTGTTCTGAGTTGACAGGACTCGTGCAGGGTCCTGTTCAAGCTGGAGGTTTCTTTAGGAAAGACGCTGTGTCGACTTCTGGGTTCCGGAGGGTCTGGAATGTACTAAGGCCGCACCCAGCGTGTCCCTGTCCTCAGAGAGAGCGTCCTGATGTGTTTGCCTGCATGCTTGCACTTCCTCTAAGCTCCTTCACATCCGGTAGCACCCCGAGTCTCCTGGCCCCTCAGGAGCTCAGGTCAGTGAGGTCCCCGCCTTTCACAGGGCGGGCTCTCCCTATGGCAGCGCAGAGCTTGCTCTGTCTTGCCGGCCTCCCAGAACACCGCCTTCCGCGGAGAGCACTGTTGCAGCCACCGATGCCTTGTGCCTGCCATCCCTGAGGGCATCCCAGCAACGTTCTCGAAGGGTTGGGCTGCAGACTTCCTCTTGGAAGAGAACTTTATCTCCAGATACTTTTGTTGCCCTTGGAGACCTCAGTTTCCCCAACCCACACGTCCTTTCGTTAGCCACAGGGTGCCGGATAACCAGACATTTGGGGACAGTGGCGTCTTGGCCCCAGCAGGCCTGGCGTTGGTGGGGAGCTGTGTATAGGACCGCCGGGACCCCTGTTAGGCCGTCTGTTCCTTGCTGCTCGGCTAGTCCTAGCCTAAGTGCTTGGGGGACCTTTGATTGGTTTTTGGTTTGTTCCTCAGTCGTCGTCCTGTGAGCTGGGGGCAGTGTTTGGGCAACACAGGTGTCTGATGCTGAGCTGGGCCGCCAGGTGGTGCTTGTTGGGGCGCAGGTTGGGAGCTGCAGTCCAGTCCTGCCCCCGGGCCCTCTCACCAGCTGCTGAAAGCAGATTGGTCTCATTTGACACAGACTTGCCTGACTTCAGCCGGGAGGTTCAGCTTTGGGGGTGCTCTCTGCTCCTAGGGATCGAGCACCTCTGAGGGACCTTTAGGCAGCTCACCTGGCTCCTTCTAGATGCCTGGGTTCCCCTGGGGTGGGCTTGGGGTGCAAATGCTCCCTATTGGGGAGGGCTCGGGTTCAAGGACTGACTGAGCCAGTTCTCTTCAAGTGGGGGGGGGCGCACCCCATGCCCTCTCCTCTTAGACTTGTCTCTCTAGACCCCTAGTCACACCTCTCCCCTGCTTAAGGGGTGAGGAGAGCCTGCGCCAGCTGAAAGGGAAGGGCCTGCATGTGTTGTCATGGGCAGTGCAGCCAAGGACAACCCTTCCTGTCTTTCCTGTCCTGGCCAACTCTCTGGGTTCTTTGGAAAACCAGCTGTCATCTTGTTTTTCTAAGTTTCAAATACATTTTTAAAAATAGTAAAATTCCCTAGTCACTTGTTACATGAAGATCCCATGCCATTGGCTGTTGTCGTGTGTGTGTGTGTGTGTGTGTGTGTGTGTGTGTGTGTGTGTGTTTGAGGGCCACACCCAGTGGCGCTCAGGGGTTACTTATGGCTCAGGGGACCATATGGGATTCCGGGAATTGAACCCATGCAGAACACATGCACAGCAAGTGCCGTGCCTGCTATATTATCTCTCTAGCCCATTTTTAAAACTTAGATAAATGTGTAGACCAGACATTCTGAGATAACTTTTTTTTTCTACCAACTTCACTTTATTTGTGGTGTAAAGGGGCAAAGAATATTTATTTTTTTGTTTTACATTTGACAAATACAATGTTTAAGCTTTTCCGATTATGCTAGTCCAGATAAATGGTCTATTTTGTTTACAAGAAACGGCGGCCTGGCCTGCGGGCTCTTTGTCTTCCTGGCACCAGTTCAGTCCCCAAAGCTTGCACCTATCCTGAGTGAATGAAGGTGACACACCCAGAGCAGCTGTCACGATCTCATTTTATAGTGACACCCCGAGACTTCCACACTCTCCCCCCAGTGCTCTCGAGACCGCTTTCCTTTCCTGTGGGACCAGAACAGCGTTGGGTGTTGCGCCCTGTGAACAAGCACATCTTGGGCGGGCCCCGGGGCTGGTTTTGTTCCCTTGGTAGGATCCTGGTCCCGGAGGTCCAGGCTCTCACGAGATCTCCTGCCCCTCTCCTGCCCCTCTTCGTGCGAGTCTCTCCCTGGCGTTTCCCTCACCCCACGTGGGGGAGGACGCCTCGTCTCCTAATCGTTGCAGAGCATTTTACTCATAACATGCTGGTTGTGTGTGTGGGATGTACCCAGACAGAGGACCTTCCGTTTCAGAGCCACGAGCTGGGTTTTGCATCTGGACCTTAAGCACTCGCCGTCACCACCTTGAGCATGTTACTTGCCCTTCAGTTTCTCATCTGAGAAAAGGAAACAAAAATATCCACCTCAGCGACTCTCATTAAAAATAAATGAGGTTTGAAAGATGGATAAAATTGTGGGTAGAGAGAAATTTAGAGCTTTAAGTGCACATATTGGAAAAGAAAAAAGGATGCAAATAAATGAGGCTTTCCGTTCCAGAAGTTAGAAACACTTGAAGCCAAGAGGAATTTCAAGGAGGAAATAACAAAGGGAAGAAAAAAGATTATTTTCTTTGTTGTTTTGCAGACCACACCTGGCTGTGCTCAGGGGCTTACTCCTCGTT
This sequence comes from Sorex fumeus, assembly GCF_029834395.1. Classification (NCBI taxonomy): domain Eukaryota; kingdom Metazoa; phylum Chordata; class Mammalia; order Eulipotyphla; family Soricidae; genus Sorex; species Sorex fumeus. The sequence goes on along the minus strand of NW_026606182.1, from coordinate 5,781,070 downwards.
CTTTGATCAAGAGACCATATGGAGCACCGGGATTGAGCTAGGGTTGGCTGCAGCCTTCCCTGCGGTACTATCTCTGTCCCCCAGAGTCTTCATTCTTTAAAATGATCATAAGAGATTTAAAAAAAAATTTTTTTTTATCACTTTAGGGAAAAAACGAACTAAATTCCTTAGAAAGCCGCAACTTGTGTGTTGACACAAATAGTACACAATGCTCTACCTGTGATTAAAACTGCTTGGAGAAAATTCTCCAGACCCAGAGAGTTTCACCATGAACACTGCCAAATATTTAAAGAAAAATAAGCCAGTACCACAAGCATCCATTTGGGATAAAAGCTCCTTGTAGAAAGAAGGAAAAACTTCCTTAATGTAAACAGTGATACTTCTCTAAAACCCTCCAGTAATACCATGCTTAATGGAGCAAAGTTGAAAGCCTTGTCTCTGAGATCAGAGAGGATCTCTGTGTTTCTTTGGAATCTCTCTCCAGCGGAGTAAAGCGAGAATAAGGAATGAGCCCTAAGTGTGGGGAGGAATAGAACCGTCTTTATGGGTTGAAGGCAGAGCATGGGATAGTCAAAACAAAGTCACAGGTGAATCGCTGTGAGAAGTAAAAGAATTAAGCTGGAGGTCCCGTATACGTGGTATGCAGTATGCAGAAGTCGATTGCACTGTGTACTCACAGATAAAGTGAAAGATGTAAACAGGAAGGGAAGCGACGCTTCAACAAGCTGTGTTTACCAGTTTCACGTGACACTTGCGGGTCCCGACATGTCTGGGTGTAAGAGGTAAAAAACTCAAGGAAATCAAGACGTGGCCAAAACAGCGAAGGGAAGGGGCTGTCTGTCAGCCCTCAGCACAAGAGGTACTTTTCAACGGGACTTGAAAACACTAGCGGGGCCAGACGCTGTCTGTCAATGAGACCGCATTAAAATGAAGACTCGGCCACAGGGCCGGACGGCTCGTACAGTGGGTGTCGGGAAAGCGGCGTCGTAACTCCGTGACCTGGGCCAGGAGAGCCGCTGTTGCTGCTTCCCGGCGTTCGCGGGGACCCTCCCCTCGGAGCCCCTCTGCAGCCTCACACCCCCCTTCATCTTTGTGCCTTGGCAGCGCCACCCCCGGCAGTGATTCTGCTTCTGGCCCCTGGGCTCTGCCTGGCATTTTCTACGTGCTGAGTCAATCTTGTGCGCAGCTGATCTGCCTTTAGTGGAGGAACGGAGTCTGGGCGCAGGCTGCCAGCCTCTCTCCTGTGCCTCGGAGATGGAGGGCCACCTCTCCGTCCAGACAGGCCCCCTTCTCAGCCCTCACCCCAAAGCTGCCAGCTCGGCCAGTGGCCTGGTTGGCCACGTGGAGTCACCCTGGGCCAAAGCCCAGCCGCTCCCTGAGGAGCCGGAGCACAGACTGGCTCTGGGAGACCTGCCTTCGTGGCACTACCATGACTGAGCATGTCGAGACCGTGGCCCGTGGCTTGGAGTGACTGGCTGGAGTGACACGCTGGCCCCGCGATGACCAGCGCACACACCCGGTGTGCTGATCTGTGCTGGGGTTTTCTCTTGGAGCACACGAGTGCACCCCACTCCGAAGTACCTCTCTGTCTGCTCTCTGCATGGAGTGGCCTCTGAGCTGTGTCCACCTCTGGGACCTGCTATGTCCCCTGAGGCCCTTCACATGTGTGTTGAGAACAGAGGTTGTGGGAGCGTCGGTCTCTGATGAAAGGAGCAGCCGTGGTAGCTGCTGTAGACGGTGCCTGTCACTCCCGGGCTCAGCGGGCTGAGCAGTGCCCTAAGCCCTCGCTGCATCCTCCCCTTGGCCTCCCCAGCAGTTCCCAGGTGGACTCCCCATTCTCGGAGTTCACGCCAGTGGAGCACAGAGATGTTAGGTAATTTGTCCGCCATTGCCCAGCAGTGAGAAATGGGGCTTCCTGACTCTAGGGCCTAGGATTCTGCTGCCTCGGGGAGCCGGTGAGGGCTGAATGTGACGTCGAAGGAAAAGCGCTAGGAGCAAGGGCCTGGGGGCTCTCTGCCTACCCCCCACACCCTCCCGCCCTGCAGCTGGCCCCTGGGCCCTATGGGGGCTGGGAAGGTCCAGATGCGGCCTGAACATGGGAAAGGTGGCGTCAGCTTTACACCCAGAGGTCAGGGACATTCATCCAGTTGCGGGCGCATCCTTCCGTCCGTGTGGCTTGTGCTTTGGAATAGTGGCTCCATCCGCACCTTCCCTCTGATGGGGAAGTAGTCACCCCCCTGTCCTTGCCCAAGTTTGGGATTCGGAATCTGTCACTTAGGTATGACCCGTGTGGCTTGTTGGCTTTTCTCTTCCAGCTGGGCTTCACACGGCCACTTCAGAGTAAACTGCTCTGAACTCAGGACTTCTGTGGCGGAGAGAAACCCTTCTCGTTGGGAAGCAGAGGGGAGACAGTGCCCAGCACGAGTGAAACATGCAGAGACGGGGGAGTGGAGTTGGGCGGGAGAGACCTGCCTTCACCCACATTTTACCCAGCTAGATGGGCCCAGTCTCCAGGGGCAGGTGGGGAACCCAGAGGGGCGGAGACTCCATCCACCTTTGCAGACCCCGCTCCCATACTCTCTCCCTCTCTCCAGGAGACAGGGATGGTTGCTGAGTCGTGAGGTTCTCAGTCTGTGGGTCCAGAACGCGGTGGTTGGTTCTTTAGAAAGTTCTTGGGTACGCAGCAGTAGAGCTCATGCTTCAACAGATGACAAGACCCCGGCCTTCATCCCCAGCCCCAACCATCACAGGAAGAAGGGAGGCACCTGTGAATGGAATCCAGCCTGCTTGCGTGTGTATGTGTGTGTGTGCGCGCGCGCGCGCGTGCACGTGCCATACACACATGTCAGCACCCGAGGGAGTGGTGTTCCCACCTACGGGGAGGCCGTCGGCCGTGAGCGGGCCAGGCTGCTGACAGTGAGAGGGCGTGCTCTTGCCCTGGCCAGTTAAAACTCACAGCCCTGTGTTTCTTCTTAGATTTTCCTTCGGATCCCGAGCGGCTGAAGCTGACCTCTGACTTGAAGCCTTCTCTCTGCTTCCTGGTCCTCGGGAGAAATGTCCAGCACGTACGATGATTCCGTTGGAGTGGAGGTGTCCAGTGACAGCTTCTGGGAGGTGAGGCCCCTCTGCTTCCCAGGGAGTACCCCAGGCCCAGGGGGCCCGGAGCACTTTCCTGCCTCGCCGTCTCCTTCCTTTTCCTATTTCTTTGGGGTTTATGGGGGGAGGAGATGAACACACCCCATCCAGCCCTTCTTGGTCAGCTCCAGAGGGCGGCAGGCCCCCAGAGAGGGGTCAGTGGGCCTTGCCTGGGCGGTTGATCGCTGAAGAGGTCAGGGGTATGTGGTGTGTCTTGTCACCATGTCCCTTCTCAGACTGTCATTGTTCTGCTCAGCCGTGATGTCACTTGGCACTGTCCACTTTAATTCCCTAGCCAGCCCGAGAGACCGTGTTATTTTGGGGTTTTATGCAGAGGATGACTAGTGATGACGTGGCTGGCCTGGAGCTGGACAACACAGGCCAGTGCCCGGGCCACGCCGGGAGTCGCTTGCTGCTGGAGCATCTTCCTGTTCGTCTCGGCCAGCGAGGAACTCCCTTCCTGATGAGATGATTTCATGCTTGTTTTCTCTTTTGTTCTGAGTCACCCTTCCTGAACCCCACTTGCTTTTCCTGCCTGCTGGTTAAATGACCTTTTAAGTTCAATCTTGGCCCTCGTGGCTGGGGGTTTAATGGAAACACAACCTGGGTTCTGACCCCTGCCATGCCAGTGGCAGCGTTGTGATGTCGGGCTAGTGCCCTGACTGATTTGAGTCTTTGCCAAAGGGAAGATTGGCCTTTTGAGGAGCCGCCAGGTTGAAGGGAGACATTGGCATGTACCTGGGGGGCTTTCTGGAGACAGGCAGTTTGAGTGGTGAGATAAATGTGGTCAGTAGCTGGAAATAGTTTCATACACTTGGATGAATTAGGCATGTCATTTTGTCCGATCTCACATGCCATCGGATGGTTGAGGCTGTTGAAGACAGATGATCGCAGGGACCCTGGCCTTAGATGTGCAAGAGCTCAGCTTTCTCTTGTGGGAAAGGTCACTGTTGACTTTTAGCTGGAGAGTTCCTTTCATTAAAGAGATGTGTTTACTGAGCACCTACTGTCTCCTGACCCTGTGAAGCACCCCTGGGGCTGTAGGGGGCCCCAAAACCTGAGGAGCTGGCTGCTTCGCAAGCAGGAGAAGAGCCCGGATTGCAGACCACCCACACTGACCAGCCTTTCTGGTGGGCATCGCATGACCGCCTGGGAGCATTTCGCAGAAGGCAGGGGGCCAGTTGGCAGCGACAGGGCTTGGCATTGGTGGGCACCTTCTCGGTGGGGAGGGGAGGCTACTGGTGAGGCTCAGGAAGCTGCCTTTCAGAGCCCGCGGCGACAGGTGCGTGGGAGACGACTGGGCCACGACTGGGACTCAGAGCTGCCCCTCAGGTTCCGGGGAACTGCTCTGGTTCCGGGGACATCTGGCCTTGCCAGGTGGCAGCAGTCCCCTGTGCCAGCCCTTCGTGTGCTCCTGGAGGCCGGATTTGGAATGGCGGGCCTGGGGCCTGCAGCCGCGGTGCTTTCGAGTGCCCTGGAGTTGTGCAGACGCGTCTCCTGCTGTCAGTCAGGTCGTGCTTGAGTGAGGCAGTCACAGAAGACATGCATGCACACAAGCATGCACGCACACTGACACTCGTTTGTTAGCACACGAAGGGCAGGAGGGGCCCCGGGGCAGCGCCAGACATGTGCTCTGGAGCCGGCTGGCCCGGCTTTGACTCCGGCCTCCTCCTCTACGCAAAGTGTGGCTGGAGCAAGTCACTAATTTGTCTTGGCCTCAGTTTCCCTATCTGTAAGCTGGGATGTAATGACGGTCTCCTTGTGCCGTCCTGTTGGGAGGATCGGGAATGAGTGGGTGCCGCGGTGTGGGCGGGCAGCGTCGGCCACACGTGGGCCACCTGCTCCCGAGGGCCGGGCTGCAGCGTGGCCCTAATTGCGGGGCTGTGGCTGAAAGTGCTCTGGGAAAGCAGTAGCTAAACACAGCGCAATTACAGAGGGCTGCCGCGCATTACAGCAGATGGCGGCGAAAGTGGCGGCTCACACACGCGCTGGATGCATCCGGGAGCCCTCGGCAGGGCTCTGGCCCACAGGCCGCCTGCGAACTGTCCGGCCAATGTCTCCCAGTGTGAGCAGGGCGGGGCCGGTGGGCTGTGTTTCTGGCCAGGGGCTGTAAGGCTTCCACGCACAGCGTGGGGATCTCCCCCCCTGCCAGCTGCTGACGAGCCCTCTTACCCCGAGGGGTCTGAGACCAGCTAGATCCCCTCTCCCAGGGGAGACTCGGGCCGGCGTGGCCACGGGAAGCCCAATCGTGAAGCATGCCTGGAGTCTCCGGGGAAAGCCTTCGGGGCTTAGTTTACTCCTTCCCAGCAAGAGATACAGCTGGAGTGGGTTGTTCCAGAACCATCTTGTGAGAGCTGGCTGTGGCCCTGTCCTCCGGGAGCCACTGGCTGGGACGTTGGAGGTGAGCTGTCTGCTCTCCAGGGGCGCTGCACTGGTGGAGCATGCGTGTTCGTGGGGTTTACGAGGAGTGTGGGAGAAGATCAGGGCGGCGCGTACTAAACGCTCAGGTGTTAGCTGGGTGAAGGAGTCGTGTCCTGGTGGAAGGAGAGGCCAACGCGGGGACCCAGTGAGTCAGACCAGGATTGATCCACACGGGACACTTGCTGTGTTACCCAGCACTGTCATAAGAGACTTTGAAAAAGGGAGTTGGGGCCGGAGCGATAGTCCAGTGGGGAAGGCATTTGCCTTGCATGCGGCCGACCTGGGTTCTATCCCCGTATCCCATATGGTCGCCCATGTACCACCAGGAGTAATTCCTGAGTGCAGAGCCAGGGGGAACCCCTTTGCATCTCCGGGTGTGACCCCAAAAGACTAAATAAATAAATAATATTGGAAAGATGGGGCATTAGGAAGATGTCCCTAACCCCGCTCTGAGCCGCTGAGGACCCTGGAGCTTGCTACGTGGCACCTGCCGGCGGAGTGCTGGTCAACCCGCCTGGGCAGCCAGGCAACCCCTGAGCATCACCGGGTGTGACCCAAAAAAGCAAAAAAAAAAGGGGGGGCGGAGGAGTTGCTTTTAGTAGAGCTGGAGAGAAGGGACCGTGTCCTTGGTCTATGTGGGCGGAGGGGAGGCGCAGCTCTGCCTTTGTGGGGCTGGCGTTCAGAGATGGGCTGCTGGCTGGGCTGGGCAGAGGCAACGGCTGGTGTTCAGAGACAGGCCTTTGGGGTGGGAACTGTGCCAGAACTCACCTGGAGGCTGGCACCAGAGACCTCTCTGGGGGGAGGTCACACCAGACTGGGTCGCTGGGTGTAGGTCTCCCAGTGGGGTGGAGGGTGGTCCTCATTGCTTCTCGCAAATCTCCTGACTCCTTTCTGCAGCCCGCGGTGCTGCTGCATCCTGAGGCCAGGCCTAGCTCTGGGATGGTGGACAGAGGCCGAGGCGTGGGCTGAGGAACCTGTGAGTGTCGGCGCACTTCTTAGGAACGCCGGGTCCCTCTGCCCTCAGTGGGCTCTGGGCACAAGTGCAGTGTGACCCCGGCAGGCCTTAGGGCTGCTGCTGCTGCATCTTCAAGGGCACCTCGGGGGCCCACAGGGTGGGCAGAGGGCTCATTCCAAAGATGGGGCCAGCAACTGTCCCAGGAGGTCGCTGCAGTATCCACAGCTGGTGCTCCAATGCTCTAGCCAAGGCTGGCCAGAGCCGCCCTGGACTGTGCTCGCAGGGACACAAAGCCAGAGGAGAGGATCTGGAGGTGATGAGGACCCAAGTATCTTGCCGTGGAATGTTCTAGTAATTGTTAGCCCTGAGGAGAGGCCCCTGGCTCTCAGTGCTTGCATCACCAGCAAGAAGACATTTGCTGCTGGCTCCTCTCAGGCTCCCGCTCAGGGGCGGGACACGAGGTGAGCACCTTGCTCTGCTGGGACGCCATCCTGTGGGACTGGGGTGGCTCCCGCCCCCGGGCTGTTTTGTCCTGCTCGCTGCCTCCAGAAATCCTGCCTTTGCGCCTGCCACAGAAGTCCCCCCCGCAACAGTGCACAGTCCTGGGCCCCCAGGCCAGCGAGAGCCTCGGTGGGTGGCATTCAGGGGGCAGCCACCGTGCACAGAGAGCACGTCTCCCCTCCCCATTGGCACTGGCACCCATCCACTTGCATTCCGACCACCCTGTGCAGCCGCTGGCCTGGTGAGTGCCGGCCTGTCTGTGGTTTCCGCCCTTGGCTCCTTGGGGCCAAGTCAGGTAATCCCAGTGCCCCGGACGCGGCTCCCGGCATCCTGGCAAAGCCTTTGCTTACTCAGGTTTCTAAATAAGTCATCAGCCGCGGCTCAGCCCAGCCAGCGTTGACAGCCGCGGCCCAGGGCTCTCCCTGGCAGAGTGCGTTCGGCTCCACCTGCCCAGGAAAGCCGGCCCCGGGCAGGAGCGGTGGCTTCTCCAGCGAACCGGGCGCCTCAGCTGGACTCCGGGGTCTCTCCTGGGCTCCAGCAGGCTGACTCGCCACAGGCTCCATCCAGAGCTGTCCCTGCCTGGAGGAATGGGGCCTGGTGGTGTTCTTTCCACCACTCCCAACTCCTTCTCTTTCCCCGGAATGCCTCCTCCAGGAAGCCCTCCCTGGGCCCTCCCAGTGGGTTTCCTGTACGCCCAGCTGTCATGCTGTGCCTCCAGTTTAGCTCTGGGTGTCAAGGACACTGTTGTCATCTGGCCTTCTGGGCTGCAACTCCGTTCCTGCTGCCTGAGTCACTCAGAGAAAGGATGTGCTTTAGTACCCTCCTTGAAAGAACCGTACAGGTGGGCATTCGTCTCCACAGCCAGTGTGAGGGGCAGGAACCCTCCTGTTAGTAGGCCCGAGCCCTCCTGGGCCCCAGCCCCGTTCTGGCCCCTGGGGAGCAGCAGGGGTGGAGCGGGCAGAGAGACCTTCGGGGCCTCGGAGCAGCCCTGAGTGCAGGAGAGGGGGCCCTCCTGGGCAGCCGTACAGGCCCTCGGGTGCCCCCGCCCTCGAAAGCCTTGTGGAGAGGGGGTGGCGGGGCCAGGTTGCCCCTGTGCTTGGCCTCCTCCTGGGTCCCCTTGGGGGAGCTTCCTTCGCACTCACCACTGCACGCTTGCGTGGCCCGGCTGAAGGTCAGAAGCTGTCCCAGACCAGACTTTGTGCCATTTTCTAGTGGTGACCCTGAGGGATGGGAGGTCTTGTGGGGCCCAGAATAGAGAGAGAGAGAGAGAGAGAGAGAGAGAGACACAGACACAGACACAGACACAGAGACACACACACAGACACACGCCCCCAGCGGATGTTGCTGTAGTGTATTTCCCAGGGTGCCACACTCAGGACAGGGAGGAATCGCATCATGCCTGGGCCCCCAAGTCCCCAAATAAACGCAGACGTTCTCCTTTCCTGCTCAGTTCCCAGTGGGATCTCCCAGCTTTAAGGCTGGCGCGTCTTGAGTGCCGAGGCAGACGAGGTGGCTCAGGGCCGTGCAGGGATGTGGATGTGACTATTTGGGGTGCGGCTAAGGTACCCCCGTGTGAAGGTGGGCCCAGGAGCGCAAGGGTGGGTTCTGTGGGGTGGAAGGAGTGGGGGACCTGAGGAAATGGTCAAGGCAGTGACCCGGGGGTCCTGATGCTGCAGCCACTGGCGTTTACTGGAGCAGCTAGTTGGGGAGAGGGCAGGTGAGGAAGGAGGGGAGGTGCTCCCGGAGGAAGTGCTCTTCTGCCTTTCCAAGGCCCTGGCAAGTCCCCACTGGGTACTTCGTACCTCGGAGGCCCGCCCCACTTGGGACCTCCGACCACTTCTCTCCACCACGGTTTCTGCCTGCAGCAGCCCCTCTGTGGAGGCTGGGGACGGGGGCAGCTCTGAGGTGCCGCCTCCAGCACTGAATGAGACTTGGGAGGACCGAGCCTGCAGTGGGGGCCGCCGGGTCGTCCTGGGGCCTCGGCACACAGCATGCCCGCAGGGCAGCCTGGCTGCTGGCCCAGGGCGGGGCTGAGCTTGAAAATAACTTTGTCTAAACACATCCTTCCTCTCCAGTTTATTTATTGGATCTGTTTTGCCTCGGCAGTCCATCTGAGAACGGGGCCTAGTGGGTTCCCGTGTGTTTGTCGTTTTGAATAATTGAACATCGTGCTCTGAAGAGTGACCTGTAAAGTTGTTGGAATTGGGGATCCAGTTTTTATGACCTGCAGACTGCCGGGGGCCTCGGCAGCCGCTCCCCCCCCTCCTGCTTGGTGGGCGTCAGACCCCGGAGCAGGGCGGCTGGTCTTGCCCCGTGTCTGCCGGGTGGTGCGGCGCATGCGCCTGACGGGGCCCTCGCGAGGCTCTGGGCTGTCCTCCAGCTGAAGGAGGGGGGCCTGGGCAAGGGCAGTGAGAAGAGGCTCCTCGGAGGGGGCTGGGAGGAGGCCAGATGGCCACAGCTCAGCTGGCGGCTCCGTGCCTGTGCCCTGCAGGGCTTGTTCGCGGCCTCGTCTTTCAGAGCCTCGAGCTCTCCCCGTATAGTCACTGTGTGGTCAGCAGCAGCGGTGAGACCCTGGGCCGACCCCTTCAGCTGCAGGGGGCAGGGGGCACATTTTCCTTCTCTCTGCTCAGCGGGGCGCCCCGGCTCCTCTGAGCCATTTCTGTGGGCACAGAGAGGAAGTAGGTGTGGACCCAGGGCCTTTGGGCCGCAGGTTAAAGGTTAAAGGGCAGAGGCGGCAGGTTGTTTGGGCAGCAGTCACAGTAGTTTGCAGGTTGGGGCTTCTGCCAAGTTGCCTCGCGGCGCTGGGCCAGGGTCTGCCCATGACTTTGCAGGTCTGATCAGGGGCTACACCGTCCTCGCTTCCCTGGAGGGTGGGCACCACCGCCTCTGGCCACGAGGCCTCTCGGAGCCTCGATTGCTTTAGGAGCACAGATTGCCCTCCGGCCCTGGATTGTCCCCATCTTGAGTGCGATGGGAGGTGTCAGCGCCCTGCCTGGCAGCAGGGACATGGCCCATTATGATGCTGCGGTTGCTGTGGGGGACCCTCAGAGCCACGCCTTTGCCCCGGGGGAGGGAGATACCATGCCGGGGCCCAGCGGGAGCCCAGCAGGACAGGCCGTCACAGCCGGGCATGGGGGCTGTGTGTGGAAGGACCATCGTGGTCCCCATGTGGGTCAGCCAGCCTGGACCTATTGTGATGCGTCCGCGCCAGCTCTCCAACAGGGCAAGCGATGGCCGAACAGGCGGTGCCAGGGCGGGTGACGCCAGGGCAGGCGATGCCAGTGCAGGTGATGCCAGGGCAGGCAGTGCTAATGCAGGTGGCGCCAGGGCCAGCGGTGCCAGGGCCAGCGACGCCAGTGCAGGTGATGCCAGGGCAGGTGACACCAAGGCCAGCGATGCCAGAACCTGCTCTTGGCCCTGCAGCCTCTGCAGGCTTCGGGGGAGTGGCCTGGAGGAAGACTGGCTCAGGGTCCCTGGGAAGCTGAAGGTAGGACGCTGCCGGCCCGCAGCACCGCTCGGCGCCCGCGGTCTGCGCCGACTCTCGCTGTCTTTGATCAAGCCCCGGGTCTCGGCCCCTGTCTGATGAGTGCACTTCTCAGTCCTGCGCCTGCTCCCCGCTCTCCTCAGCCGGCTTCTCCCCTTCACCCTGCACTGCTGCGCCCCCAGGACACCCTGCTTTCACCCATGCACAGCCAGGTCCCCGGCCGGGGTGAAGGTTTCCGTGGGGTGCCGTGGCGGTGAGGTTGAGGGTTGCCGGGGTGTGCACGTTCTGACCCGATCACTGTCCCGGGTGTGCCCTCTGCTCCGCCCTCGCGCATCCAGTCCCAGGGGTGACGGGCTCCCCTTGCTGTCCTCAGGGTCCCCAGCTCTCCCACCTGATACTGCGGACGGGGATCTGACTAACTTTAGGCTTCCGGTGGGTGAGGAAGTTGAGCACAGCAACCCCGCAGATGTCTTTGTTCCAGCTCGTTATTTCACTGCTCCTGTAGGTCCTTCTCTGCTGATTCTGCTGGCCTCCTCGTCTGAAAACCCAGCTGTTGGCCTTCTCTTTGCCGCCTCCTTTTCCTCTCCCCTCCTCCACACCTTCCCCTCTCCCTCCTCCTTTCTTACCCCTTCTCTCTCTTCCTTCCCTCTGCAAGTACCTGTGCTTATAGGTATTCTGTATCCCTGCCCCTTAGTGGTCCTGAAGATTGGTTCCACGCTGTCCGACCGGAAAGGCCAGTCCAAGTGTCTATAACCTTGGAGGGTTTGAAAGAGGGTCTTATGACCTGAGGCTAAATGAGGGTCTGTAGGAAGACCAGCGGGGGAATGCGTGTACCCCCGTGAGAGTAAGACGCGACCCCTCAGATCACGTTTGTGAGACCGGACGGAGGTCTTGGTGACCTGCCCCTTCCTCCTCCGTTGCTGGCCTTGGGAGCGTCTCCTGCGTCTCTGCATCCTCCAGCTTCCACTCTGAGGGTGCTTGCCCCGTGCGGGACTCCGGCATCCAGGTTTGTCCCCAGTTTCACTCCTCGAAGGCTGAGGAAGAGCCTGTGTACTATGTCCACGGTGTTTTTCCACGCACGCAGTCTTAGATTTTGGTAGGATTGATCTCCGCGTTACGTGCATATGTACCCGTGTGTGTGAGACACAAGCTTACCTGTGTCTGTGAACCCTCACAGCTCTATATTTTGAAATTCCGTGTAAGAAGTCCCGTCTTTCCCAGCAGCGCCTCCGTTTTCCCTGGCACCTTTTTAGCTTTCTTGTTTGCGTTGAGGTCCTGGCCTGTGGCAGGCTCCGGGAAGGCAGTGGGGAGAGAGTGGAGGGAAAAAGACAGGCCCGCCCCCTCTTAGGGTGCAGAGTCGGGGTGCTGGGGTTGGTGGGGGTCCGACTGCTTGAGCTCCGGTTGGGCTGGAGGTGCCCTCAAGTGGTCCCCCTGTCTCGGGCCTGGTTTCACCCTGGCGCTTTGGTTCTCATGGGGAGCTGGTCCGTGTTGGGAAGATGGTGATCACTGGGAGGAGAGTGCTCCGGTATGGTCACCGCTGGCCCAGCCTTGACCCTGGCTGTCCACGTTCAAGATGCTGGGACTACACGCAGTTAGTCTCTGCCCCCAACACTACGCCAAGTCCCGGGGACCTCCCAGGCCGCTGCCTGGCATGGTCACAGCCGCTGCTCCATCCTCGGCCTCCGCCCTGTTTACCCTGTGCCACATGGAACCGGTGTGACCTGTTGGCACAGTCTCTCCCGGCACCTGTAATCATAAACCCCGGCTCAGCTCTGATTCCAGTTACCCGGGTGCTGCTTAACGGGCTCGGCTGACTGTGACCCCCAAGCTTGTCCGCTGGTGGCTTCACAGGCCTGTGCTGTGGTTAGCACGAGATTCAGGCGGGAGAGTGGGAGTGGGGGGTTCAGAGGGCCGTGGGGAGAGTGGGCTGTGGAGGATCCCTCAAGGGGGGCTCTTCCCCAGCTCCCACTAACCCTCTGTCCCTGGAGATCCACCCGCTGACCCTCTGGCTCCCAGCAGGGCACCTTCAGGTTGCAGCCAGATCTTAGAGTTGGCTCCCCCGGCTCCGTGGCAGTATTGGGCGGGGTGTGACGGGGAGACGGTCCACACTTGGCCTGGGATGGCAGCAAAGAGGACTCCCTGCGAAGGCCCCGAGCCCAGGAGCCTTTCTGAGCTCAGGTCGTGGGCCTGGGTCTGAGGAAGCCCCTCCGGTCCCGTCAGGTGACACGGAGTCACTCTCGTCTGTTCCCGCGGCTCACCCGGGAGAGGGGGCATGCGGCCGGGCCCCCTCCCAGCGCTCCTCTCCCCGCAGGTGGGGAACTACAAGCGGACGGTGAAGCGCATCGATGACGGCCACCGTCTGTGCAGTGACCTCATGAACTGCCTGCATGAGCGGGCGCGCATCGAGAAGGCCTACGCCCAGCAGCTGACCGAGTGGGCGCGGCGCTGGAGGCAGCTGGTGGAGAAGGGTAGGCAGCACCCGCCCTGCGCCCTCTCTCACCTCTCCGTGGCTGGTTGGGGAGGGGGCGTGGGCAGGGCTGCTGCCGTCCTGCCGCCTGGGCCGGCCAGCGCTCCCTCTCTCCTTGGGGACCCGGGGCAGAGCCTCTGGGACGCTCCACTGACCTGTTTCTCCCAACGTGGTTCCGTTCACGCCTTTCCCGGGGGTCCCAGTGTCGCTGGGCCTTGCCAGGAAAAGCGATGGTGACCGTGGCGGCCCCACTGTTGCGTCTCAGCAGGAGGCACTGTGGGGTGGGGTGGTGCAGGGCCTGTGGCCTGATGCTGCTGTGGCTGCGGACCCCAGGGCGTCTGAGGAGGCATTCCTGGGACCTAAGCCAGTGAGGGGAATCTCTCGGGGGTGGGGCCCTTCGATGCTGGCCAGGGGGGTCAGAGGCCTGGGGACGGGGGCCCTCAGTCGCCTCAGCCGATGTCGACCTGCACCTGCGGCCCTTTGCACAGACTCTGCCAGCCTGGGTGGCCGAGCAAGTGAGCGGGGTGATGACGGCACTCAGGAGCAGAGCCGTCCCCTCTCGGGCTCGGGGCTTGAGGTTCGCAGAGCACTTGCCTCTCCCCGCCTCGCTGTCTCTCCCGCACCCACAGGGCCCCTCTAGGCCCCTGCCTCCTGAGCACCCATCAAGAAAATGACGGGCTGGGTTGTTTCCTTCCTGAGGACGGGGGAGGGACTCAGGCACCCCATCCCCCTCTTTGGGTATTTCCATCTGGGCCAAAGCAGGTGTCTGCCACCAAGGCCTCTTGCCCCCCGGATACGGCTTCATCCCACTGGGAGCCAGCATTGTGGGGGGGGTCTCTCCCTGCCGCCCTCCCTGGGGTCGGGGGCCACAGGGCCAGCAGAGGGACAGAGGTGGGTGGACCTGTTGCACAGAGGCAGAAGCCAGTGAAAATGCCAAGATTCAGGCTTGCGGGTCTTTTTTTTTTTTTTTTAAAAATAGGTGGGCAACTTCAGACGAAGGAAATGGGTGTAATCCACCAATTTCCCTTGACAAAAGAATGCCAACAAGTCCAGCTTCGGTTCCTTAATTCTTTTCTTCATCCCAGGAGCAGCCACTGAGAGAGACATTTACACAGCCACACGGATGCTCTTGGGCTGGGCTGTGGGGGTGGGGAGGGTCCCCCGGGCCGAGTGGCGGTGCCCAGTAACCCACCGGCCTCTCTCCCTCCGGCCAGGGCCGCAGTATGGAACGCTGGAGAAGGCCTGGACGGCCTTCATGGTGGAGGCAGAGCGCGTCAGCGACCTGCACCTGGACGTGAAGACCTCGCTGATGAACGAGGACTTCGAGAAGATCAAGAATTGGCAGAAGGAGGCTTTCCACAAGCAGATGATGGGAGGCTTCAAGGAGACCAAAGAGGCCGAGGACGGCTTCCGGAAGGCGCAGAAGCCCTGGGCCAAGAAGCTGAAGGAGGTGCGCCCCCTGCTGGCTGAGGCTGCTCTGCCCGTCCGTCCCGGGCCAGCGCTTCCTGGGGCCCAAGATGCTTCGTGCTGTGCTCCCCAGGGTGCTCCCCTCCCTGGGACGTCCCCAGTCCATCTTACAGCCCCGGACACTGATGGAACCATGCCCTGGGGCAGCACACACCCAGCCTCTCAGACACCTGCAGTGCCTCCCCGCCCTGGTCACTGATGGAAAAAGGCCCTTTGGGGGCTGGAGCCTTGGTGCCCTGGGTGGGGCATTCTTGTGTGTGGTCCACCCAGGTTCCATTTCCCGAATCCCAGAGCACTGCTGAAGTGATATCTGAGTCCTGAGTGCAGAGTCCAGGAGTAAGCCCTGAATACAAGGGTGTGCCCTACCTTCCCCCGCCCCCCACAGAGACCCTCTGGCCTAGTAGAAAGGATTAATCAAAATTCTATTCTTCGGGATTTTTTGTTCTCAAATTTTTTTTTTAAGTTTTACCTTAGGGAATAGCCAGCATTTTTTTACAGTAGTCTTCAATTATTTTTTATTTATTTATTTATTTTATCTCCAGCCCCTGGATATATTTTTTACCTCCAGTCTGTTTTCTCAGCGTGGCTATGGAAGCCCTGGGGTCTTGTCTGCAGGGTGACCTGCCTCCCTGGCCCTCAGCATGGCCCCTGCAGCCAACTGGCCGTTGCCTTTCCCTGACCCTGCCCGTGCCCCCACCCTTCTCAGGGCCTCTCCGACAGGCTTGCTTTCTGTCCTTGGTGTCTTGGCCACATCGCCTTTCTCTTCCTCTGTCCCTGACCCTGTTGATGAGAAACCAGTTGCAACCTCGTCTTGCCTCTCGAGAACAATTTCTGACTTCTGACCAGAGGCCACGTCGGCCTGGTGGTGTGCACGTTCTTCATCTCTGTGTGGAGCAGCCGCTGCCTGGGCAGAAATTGCATCCCGAGGCCGCTTCCGAGCACGGCCCCTCTTGGAGCCACCTGTGTCCACCACTCGGCGGCCTGGCCTGCTCTTGCCCCTCGCAGCTGCACCTGCCCGATTTTCATTCTCATCAGTTTTGTTTCCTCTGGTTTTGTTTTCCTTTTTCGTTTTTTGCACCCACCGTCCTTCCCTCTGTTGTTGGGGCTGCAGTGATGGGTGCCGATGGGCGCTGGCACATGCTGTTCGCCGGGGGGTCACTTGGAGTCGCACATCTGCTTCCTGAGGGGTGGGGCCTGCTGGCCACGGGGCTAACATGAGTCTCAGAAACAGCGCACTCCCGGTGTGGTGCTCTGAAGAGCCGGCACAGGCAGCGCTGGGGCCCAGAAGCAGAGCTGCCAGGACCGCTCCCAGCGTGCACAGTCGGCCTGGGCCTGGGACTTGGGGCCTCGCTTGCACAGCAGGACTTTTTTTTTTATTGAATCACCGTGAAATAGTTACAAAGCTTTCATGTTCGAGTTCCATCTCTCCACCAGTGCACATTCTCCACCACCAATGTCCCCAGTATCCCAACCCTCCCAACCCTCCCCCTGTCTCCAGGGCAGACAGCTTCTCCCTTTCTCTCTCTCCTTTTGGGCATTATGGTTTGCAGTATAGATACTGAGAGGCCATCACGTTTGGTCCTTTATCTGCTTTCAGCACACATCTCCCATCCCGAGCGCTCCCTCCAACTATCATTGACTTGGTGGTCCCTTCTCCATCCCAGCCGCCTTCCCCCCCAGCTCATGAGGCCAGCTTCCAACTATGGAGCCGTGTTCCTGACCCTTGTGTCTACTGTCCCTGGGTGTCTGTCTCTATTATGTTATTTTATGTTGCGTGGCAGGATGTTTAGCCCCTGAGGTCTCTCCAGGAGCACGTGGGGCCAGAAAGCCCGGAGCCTTCCTGCCCCTGTGGCTCCATGCTTCCTGGAGGGCTCTCTCCAGCCCTCGTCTGGGTGCTTGCTCAGCCCCGACGGGCCCGGGAGCTCCCTCTTCGGTGCTTTTCCACGTCTTACTCGGTGACTTGATCCTGTGCTTGCCTCCCCTCCCCGCTCCCCGGCCAGACCGTGCAGGCTGGCATGAGGATGTTCCTGCTGTGCCCCTCTGGGCAGCGCGGGAGGGCCCCCAGCTCTGCGGATCCTCTGGTGAGGATTTGGGGTTTTCCTAATGAGCCACTCAGGAGCTCGCTCCTCCTGCAGGTAGAAGCAGCAAAGAAGGCCTACCACGCAGCCTGCAAGGAGGAGAAGCTGGCCATCTCGCGAGAAAACAACAGCAAAGCAGACCCGTCCCTCAACCCCGAGCAGCTTAAGAAATTACAAGACAAAGTCGAGAAGTGCAAGCAAGATGTACTCAAGGTGGGCTGCGCACCTCTGGCATGTCGGACGCACACGACTGCCATCACGGGCGGCACATAGGCTGGTGCCTGGCAGACACGTAACCGTCAAGCCCGTTCCTGGGGGCACCAGACCCCGGGCATTTCCCAGCCCGATGCTGTGCAGGAGTGGGGGGGGGCAGGGCGGCAGCGCGGCGTGACCAGAGGGTGGGAGAGCCAGATTCCCAGTGCTGGAAAGACATGCTGCTGACAGGGAGCCACTAAAAGAAGGTTCTGGAGCCTGGGGAGGGGAGGGCAGCGGGGTGGAGGCCCTGATACTTTCTAATTGCTCTGGAAGGCAGTGACAGGAGTCCCCGTAGAGGGTCAGGCTGGAGAGCGTCCCCAGGAATGTGTACCCAGCAAGAACAGCGCCACACCTGCCCGGTCCCTCAGAGCACTCGCCCTCAGAACCCAGACACGCAGCTGTGGGCATCGGTGACAGAGCCGCCCTCCGCTAGCTCTGCAGGGCCTCCCGGGAGCCCTCGCGGTGCCCAGTGGCAGTGGGAGGCCCCAGAGCTCCGGCCTGGGGGACCTGAGAAGCTGGTTGATGTCAGAGACAGTGGCCTGAGAGGGGCTTGTGGGTGTAGAGGGCTTTGTCTTCGTGCCCCCGCCTGGCCCAGACCTGGATTCCAGGCACCCACCTGGATTCCAGGCACTCAAAGGGCTGGGGGCCTTGGAGCTAGAACTGGAGGGGGACCGGGGGGCGGGCCGGGTCACTGTCCGCGGGGCGCTCATTCCCCTCCGGTCACCCGTGAGGCTGGCTTCCCCTTGTCACCTGCTCCCCCAGCCCCCGTGCGGGTGGGTGGAGGTGTGACTAGGGTCAGAGCAGGGCCGCGGGATGGGGCCAGTGGCGCTGAGCCGGGGCTGGGTTTCCCGCAGACCAAGGACAGATACGAGAAGTCCCTCAAGGAGCTGGACCAGGTGACCCCCCAGTACATGGAGAACATGGAGCAGGTGTTCGAGCAGTGCCAGCAGTTCGAGGAGAAGCGGCTGCGCTTCTTCCGGGAAGTTCTGCTGGAGGTGCAGAAGCACCTCGACCTGTCCAACGTGTCCAAGTAAGTGTCCTTCCCGCCACCACACACGTCACAGTGAAGCTGGGGAAGCCACCGCTCTGGGAAATGTCACCCGGGACCCCTCTGCCGAACCCGCCCACCCGCACCACTGCTCTTGGGCCTGAGGAGGCCCTGCTCCGTGCTCTAGGATGCGGGGGAGGGAACCTGTTCTGGCCACACCGGACCAGGAGCAAGTCCCACACCTTTCGGTGGCACACCCCGGCCCGCAGCTGACCTCTGGCTCAGCCCCGACTTCAGTGGCCCGTGTGAATTTGTGGTATCCGGATCACGGCCAGGAGCGTGAGCGCTCCTCTGTCCCCTGCCTGTCCCAGTAGGCATCTGGGCTGACGCATTGTTGTCCATGTAGTGAAGCCACCAGGGTCCAAGGTCAGGGCCTGCTGTCAGTGGAACATTCATTTCCATGATGGCCTTCTGCCTAAACTCCAAGGCAGCTGTTACTGGCAGCTCCCTGCCTCCGTCCGTTCATCTTTATGATAGTCTCAGACAATAGGTGCTCCTGATTTCCAGCTTATTGGTGGGGAAACTGAGGCTGAGCACAGTGGAATGATTGGCAGGGACAACACAGCCAGCAGACCTTCTGGTCCAAGCTCACCAGACCTTCTGGTCCAAGCAGCAGAGGATATGGTGCCCGTCCCCCGTGGGCAGGTGTCGCCTAATCGGGTCCTTGGTACAGACGGACTGAAGGCAACACCAGAGTGACCCAAACTAGGTGACTTCACTGTCGAGCACGAACAGCCCAGCCAGCAGAACAGTGAAAATACTTGAGACTCTTTGCCTGATTCTGTCCTGCATCCAGGTGCCCCCCTTAAATGGTGGCCATGGATTCGGGCCGCCCTGTTGGCAGGTTTTAATTCAGTCGCCTCCGTGAAGGTCCCGCTCGGAAGCACGAGGGGCCTCGCATTTCCCCCTTAACCGAGGCCACTGCCCCAGCAGAGTAAGGTTCTGAGGCCCAGAGCAGGTGAATCACCGACGTGTGACTGTCCCCCATGGGACATCTGAGCTGTCAGCAGCGGGTGCTGCCGAGGGAAGGGGTGTGGTGTGAGCCAGTGTGGTTGCCAGGCGGCCTTGGCACATCTGCCCACTTTGGGGAGGGCTGCGGGCAGCTCTGCTGACTCCATTCTGGACCCGATAATGGACTCACCCTGGTGGCCGTGCGGCCGGGATCCGGTGTCCCCTGCTCTGTCACCGGGCAGAGCTGCTGCCACTGGTCTGCTCTAAAGCCCATGTGTTGGCAATGCGGCCACGGCTTTCCGGCCTCGGTTGTTGTCACCCCCGTCCGGCTGTGGCCGCCAGATGTGGCGGGGACTTGCATTTCTGCAGAGCACGGGGCCCGAGTGACCGGCCCGTGGCCCTCTCCCATGCAGCTACAGAAGCATTTACCGAGACCTGGAGCAGAACATCAAAGTGGCGGACGCCGTGGAGGACCTGCGCTGGTTCAGGGCCAACCACGGCCCGGGCATGTCCATGAACTGGCCACAGTTTGAGGTAAGGGAGGCTGCGTCCAGCCCCTGGCCGGGGAGGCTGAGCCCCGGGGCCAGTACACGCTGTCCCTCTCCCTCCACCACCACTGGCCTTTCCTGTTGGGCAGCAGCACCGCTGTCTGGAGCCAGGCCACTGTCGCGCCCTCGGAAGCTCCGGGAGGGCTGTGCACCGCCCAGTGAGGGTGCGGCCACTCTGCATGGTCAGGGGATGGGCAGCTCCATCCCAGCCAGCCCCTCCTAGGCCCTGAGAGAGTGGATGCACTGTCCACTAGGGGCCTGGTCCCTGCCTGGTAGCCCCCCCCCCCCACCCCCTCAGCTTGCCCTGTCCCTGTCCACCTGCAGTGCGGCCAGTTCTGGGGTGCTGCCTCCTGGAGCTCCTTGAGAAGTGGCCCTGGGTGCAACGTGGGGACTATTGAGAATCCTGTGTCCCCCCGCACAGGGCACCTGCTCCCAGCATGGGGCCCAGAGCAGGGTGGCCTCACCTCCCCTCGGGTACCCAGCAGGAGGATTCTGGGCACCCAGTGAGCAGAGGGGTCTGGAAAGGAAGCCTTGGCGGCTGAGCAGGGAGGGTGACCTGGCCGGCGCCATGGGGGCCCCTTCCCTGTGGGTCCCGCGGGCAGCCAGCGGGGGTCCAGTGCTTACCATCCCGCTTTCCTCTAATGCCTTGCCTTGTCTTTATTTTCCATGCTTCAGGATGAAGTAAGTCTCCAGTTTCATGGCTTAGTGAGCCCCCAGCCTCCCGTGGGGGGGAGGGCGGGGGGCCTCAGGGCTGCTTAAGAACTCTCAGATGCCTGATCCCAGGAACCGCAGGACACTGCCTGTAGCCAGCTGCCTCTCTCTCCCCTTGCGCGACCCCCCCCCCCCCGCCCCCCGCCCAGCGGTCCCCTGGGTCGCTGGCAGGTGGAGGCAAGCTGGGAGAAGCAGGGCTGCCCGCGCTGTCTCTGTCCCGGCCCCTCCCGGCCCCAGCATGCTGCCCTGGGGGGACACGGCTTTGCTCCTTGGGCCCCCAGCAGGCAGCTCGGAATGAAAAGGAGCTTTTGTTCAGGGAAACCAAGAGGCTCTGCCCCTTGGCACTGCATTACCCGGCTCTCTGCACTCTCCTGCCCGGTTCTGCTCCACACACTCCAGAGCACCCTACTCTCGGGCCTGGCCTCACGCCTCCCGGTACCTGCAGTTCAGAGCATTGCAGGGAAGGGGCTGATGGGCCGCCCTCGGGCTGCCTGGAAGGGGCAAGGAATCTGATGAGGCCCCAGGCTCCCCCCTCTGGCCTCGGGGGGCTGGAGTAAGTGCCCCAGGAGGAGAGGGAAAAGACTAGAGACTTAGGGCGGTACCCAGGACACTTGAGTGGCCCCTACCTCCTTCCAGCCATCTGCTGAGGGACCTGGGGGTCCTTCTCCCGGGGGCTCCTCAGGGCTCCTCCCCAGTCCCAGAAGAGGGGGCGGGAGCTTGAGGCTTGCCAGGCAGTGAGGGGAGCACCGGAAACTGGGGCCAGGGCTGGTGGGTGGGGTTAGCCAGCTGTGCCCCCATAGGCTCCCTGATCTCTGTCCCTTGTGCGCTGCCCAGGAGTGGTCTGCAGACTTGAACCGGACTCTCAGCCGGAGAGAGAAGAGGAAGGCCGCTGACGGCGTCATGCTGACGGGCATCAGCCAAACGGGCGACCAGGCCGCGCCACACAAGTCCAGCAGGTGGGTGCAGGCAGCCCCGGCCAGGGCCAGGCCCCGGTGTCCTCTGCCAGATGCCAGACTGTGCCTTGGGGCCTCGGGAACGTCCAGAGGAAGCCCTGGCCGCAGGCCGCTCGGGCCGCCATAGCCCTGCGGTGTCGGGCGGAAGCCTGGGGAGTCGGGCAGGAGGAGGCGCTGTTGCGTGTCCCCTTTGTCTGGCTTCACTGTTGGCTGAGCCACAGTCGGGGGGGAGGTGGCACTGGAGTCCCCAGAGCATCCGGGACAGCGTGGCTAGACCTTCGAGCAGGCCTCAGGCTTTCTGGCAGACGGGTGCCCTAGGCCCCCCACAGGGGGATGTCTCCCCGCTGGGGCAGCCGCCCTGGCTTCCTGGGCGATGGATCCATTGTCCCTCACCAGCAAGGTCAAGTGACTGGCACCACGGGCCTGTTGCAGAACCCAGCCGGCAGCTGGATGGGGGTGGGACATGGTGACATCACCTCCAGGGAGTTTAGGGGGGTAGGTCCTAGACTGGCCAGTGCTGCTGCCCTGACCCCCAGAAAGTCAGCTGGAGAAAGGTGCCTCAGGAAGGGAGGGGCCGGTGATGTGACGGGTGTCCGGAATGTGGGCAGTGGCAGGTTGGGGTCAGCGAGACTATTGCTGGCTGCTGCGGGTCCCTCTGGTGCCGTTCAAGCACTTCCGCCCTTACCTGCCCAGCTTCAGCTGACCACCCTGGAGCTCCCCCAAGTCCGTCCCCCCCCACACACACACACACGCCCTGCCCTTTCGTTTGCTCCAGCCGTTGCTAGACCCCTTGCAGGCAGGCAAGCAGGCCTCTGGCAAATCGGGCTCCGTCTCTATTCTGGGTCCTGTGAGTCTTCTCCCTGCGCCTCGGACCTGTCTGTGCAGACAGATCGGGATGGGTGTCTTCGGGCTTCCATGCTGCTAAGCCGGGGCTCCCGCACCCGGTAGGCTCCTCGCCAAGTGCCTGCCCGTTCCCAGCATCGGGAGGAGGGCCACGGGCCCCTTGGCGCCGCTGGAAGGGCTAGTCTGTGCGGCCCTGCAGACCGTGTTTTCTGCCCGGCGCTCAGAGCGTTCCTGGCTGCTGGATGCTCCCCATTTCTCCCATGCCACAGGGTGCCCCTGTGACCCTGCAGCAGGGCGCACCCAGGATCACAGGGGCTGCCGCGCCAGGGTCCCCTGAAATCTCTCTCTCTCTCTCTCTCTCTCTCTCTCCCTCTCTCTTCCCCCCCCCTTAGTGACCTGAGTGCCCCGAACAACCCCGCCCGGTCAGCGCTGTCCCTGTCCAGCTACAACCCTTTTGATGACGAGGACGATACGGGGAGCACCGTCAGTGAGAAGGAGGACACCAAGGCCAAAAAGTTGGTGAACACCCTATGCTCGGGGGCCCGGTCACTCGCCCTGTGTCTGTCCTTGCTCTGGCAGCCGCTTGCCCGCTTGGCTCCCCGTGCAGTGCGTGAGCCCGGCCACTCGGGAGGCGCCACGCACCACGACGGCCGCTTTCTCTGTCCCGCGCTAACCCGGGTGCTGGCTGGGGGGCCCACGCGGGGCGTGAGGCTGAGGGCGAGTCCTCCGCCCTGGCCCCCGGCGGCTCCCCTGCTCAGGGCCCCACTCGCCCCTTTTCTTGCAGCGCGAGCAGCAACGAGAAGGCTCCGAGCTACCCCGCCGACTGGTCGGACGATGAGCCCAGCAACCCCTTCTCATCCGCCAGAGCCAACGGGGACTCCAACCCTTTCGAGGAGGACACCCCCGGGACAGAAGTGCGGGTGCGGGCCCTGTACGACTACGAAGGGCAGGAGCATGACGAGCTGAGCTTCAAGGCCGGTAGGTGCCGGGGGGGGCGTTTCCGTTGGGCCACTCTCCTTTGTGGCTCCCCCACCCCCACCCCACCCCCCCAGTGTCAGAGCTTAGCGGTGCTGGGTGGGCACAGGGGTGTCTCGTCCTTTGTCCGGGAGGCCACCCCGCAGGTGAGCCCGCACACACAGGCATGGAGCGGGAGTGCTGCCCGGCCCGCAGCGCCCAGGACAGTCTGTCCAGAGCCCTCGGGGCCCCCCGCCTGTAGACCACGCTCACCCCGTGGCTGCCAGCAGCCTGGCCCCGTTTCCCGGGACAGCCTGGGTCCCCCTCCTGTGCGCTCTGCCTGCCCAGGGTCTCCTGCTTCTGCCGGTCGCTGTAGCTCCAGGGTCACTTCACCAAAGGGCTAAAATGCCCATTCTGAAGCCCACCTAGGGCAGCTGTAGCCCTGAGCCCACCAGCATGGGCCAAAAGGAAGCCCTTCCTTCCTTCCTTCCTTCCTTCCTTCCTTCCTTCCTTCCGTCCTTCCTTCCCTCCTTCCCTCCCTCCCCCTCTCCCTCCCTCCCCTCCCTCCTTTTCTCCCTCCCTCCCTCCCTCCCTCCCTCCCTCCCTCCCTCCCCCCCCACCCCTTCTGGAAGCCCCTGAAAGTGCAGCCACCTCTCAAGGGGTGAATGCCTTACGGTGTGCCTCAGGGACCGCCAGGAGTGAGCCTGGAGTCCCCCACTGCTCGACTCTTCTGGGCCGTGACCCCCCTTTCCAGCTCGGGGTGGTTTTCCTGACACCTTGTTGCTTGAGTCCCAGTGTCCTCACTCTTATCTAGTGGCTCTTTCAGCCGTTTATGATGGACGCAAAGACTTCTGCTGTAAGTGAATTATCACACACAAACTCATCCGAACAAATGTTCGTTCCCATCAAAGAAATTCTTTTTTATTGAATCACAATTACATGGCTTACATGTAATTCATGAATTACAAAGTTATTTGTGATCGAGTTTCAGGCATGTAATGTCCCGACACCCGTCCCTCCACCAGTGTCCCCAGATTCCCTGCCGACCCCCCAGTCTCCCTCTGGGGCAGGCACTATTTTTTCTCTTTTCCCTTCCCCCGCCCCCTTTTAGCTACTGTGGTTTGCCTTCTTGTTACTGACGGGTAACATGCATGTCACGTTACCTTCTTCCATCATCTACCCCTGGTCCAGAGTGACCACTTCTCTCTCTCTGTCTCTGTGGTCCTTCCCTGACCTGTCCCCCCCAGCCCCCAATGGTGATAAGCTTCACGCTGAGGACCAGTCCTCCTCCACTGCCCTCGGGCGTTCGTTACTCCCGTGCTCTGCTTCCGTGTATCCTGCCTGTGAGTGAGTGCATTGTGTCTGGCCCCCTCCCTCTGACTCACTCGGCACGACACCGTCCAGATGGCAGCACGCTGTCCGACCTGGCCCCCTCACGGCCGAGTAGTGTTCCACCGAGTGGACGGACCCGCGTCTTGAGCCACTCACTGTTCCTGGGCACTCGGGTTGTTTCCAGATTTGGGCTGTTGTGAATAATAGCGCTGCAGTGAAACGCAGCTGCCCCTGCTGCGTCGTGTTTCGGGGCCCTTGGGGTGTGTCCCCAGGACTGTTTCCATCGTTCCTTATTTCTGCATTACCCCGCCCCGTTTTCCATCGGAAACTCTCCTGCCCTGCCACCCAGTGCAGTGCCCTTTCCCGGTACTATGAGAGCTGGTTCCTGGCCAGCGCCCTGTCCTCGGTCCCACGCATGCTCAGAACGGGCTGCCAGCACCGTGCAGGGCAGGTGGGAGGAGGGAGGGGGGAGGAGGTGGGGCCGGGTCAGGCTGCAGGGGTCCACGGAGACACTGGGCAGGGAGCGTCCTCGGGAGGACGAAGCCACCACCCTCTCTGCCGACCAAAATCGAGTCTGCTGGTTTGGGGGCCAGAACGGCACGAGGGTCCCGGGCTGCAGCCCTGTGCTCCCTCCAGAGGTCTGAGCTCAGGGGTCCCTGCTGGCGCCTCAGCACAGCCCCGCTCCGCGTACAGCCTGCTCCGACTCGGAGGCCGCCAGACCGCGGCGCCAGGACTGACGGGACCCCAGGGTCAGGTGCCCCCCGTGTGCTGAGCGGCCCCGGCACCTCCGCCTCGTGTCTTGCAGGGGAGGAGCTGACCAAGGTGGAGGACGAGGACGAGCAGGGCTGGTGCAAAGGACGCCTGGACAACGGGCAGACGGGCCTGTACCCCGCCAACTACGTGGAGGCCATCCAGTGACAGCGGGGCCGGGCTGGCGAGGGCTGGAGGCCGTGGGCCCAGGAGAGGCGCCTTCCCCGCCACAGACGGAGGCTCCGTCGCTGCCAGCTTCATGGTGTCTCCTGCAGACAGACGAGCTGCTCCTCCCCGGGGCCGCCACGGGGCTCCCCGCCCCCCCAGGCTGCGTGCGTGCGTGCGTGCGGCCTGGCTCCGTCTGTGCTCCCTGACCCTGGGTGCCCCCTCCCCGGGCCGTAGTGGGTTCGGTACCCTGAATCTCGTTTCCCTGCTTCCGTCTCCGGTGAGGGCCCGTCACCCACCAGTGAAATGAACAAAAATGCCATTTTCTGAGCGAAGATCTTGAGATTTTTTTTTTAATTTAAAGGCTCTTGTACAGTTGGGGTTTGTTTTTTTTTTTATATATATAGATACCTGTTCTTCCATTCATTTGTACTTAAGTTATGGCACAGAAGGATGCTCCGCCCGCCCCCGGGTTCGAGTCCCCTCCGTCTTTGTCAGCAGCCAGGCCAGGCCAATGCCCTGCACCCCACAGCCTGCACCCCGTAGCAGCAGCAGACGGGGGGCACATTTGCTCGCTCTCAGGACACACCTCACGCTCGGGGACCTTGGTGCATTCCCCAAGGCGACTCTCACCGGTTTGCCATATTTAAAGCCTATTTTCACACTCTACACCCTGACTCCTCCCAGCCACCCTCGGTGCCAGGAGTGAGACTTCTTGTCTGCGTTCCAGGCGCTCTCGGGGGCCGGGAGCACTGTCTGCTGTCTCGCTGAGTTGGGGCCTGGGACACAGGCCTGGCTGCTGGGCTGGACGCGGGGCCCGCACAGGAGTAAGTCCGAGCGGTTGGACCCCCCGGCTCCCCGCCTGCGTCCTTCCCGTAGCACAACACTGGAAACCTCCGTCCTCGGCCAGCCACAGAGGCCATAAGCGCCCCCTCCTCGGGCACCCCCGCAGCGGGCAGGCCTTCAGGGGCGCCCGGCGGGGAAGGCACACGTGTCCCTCCCACCACACAGTACCTTCCCGGCAGGAACTCGCGTTCCCTTGCTACAGATGACCAAAATTCTCTCTTCAGTTTAGGAATGTCGTTAAGCCGCTAGAATTTTAGAAAAAAAAAATCAATAAACAGTTGATCTTGCAAATCTGCCAGCGTCTGTACCACATGCAAGCCTCGGGCATGCGCCCCAGCTGGGGACGTATCTGCTGCGACTCCTGGGCCACCATCCCGGATGCCTCCCCTCAGGGCTCCCCTCTCCCCAAAGCCTGCCCGTGTGCTGTGGGCCTCCCTTAGTGGGTGCCAAGTCTCCCCAAACAGCAGCACCTGGCCTGGGGGCTCTCATCACCCTGCCTCTCGGAACCCTTTTCCTGCCTGTGCCGGGCTCGGGGAGGCCCGAGACTGTGTGCCCGCTGGGTGCTAAGGAGCGCAAGGGAGGCAGGGGGAGATGGGGTACACCCACCTTTGCAGAAGATGCGGAAGAAACGTTGGGCTGAGTACTCCAAGGTTCCAGGACACCTGGGGCTCAACCCTCATTTATGGAGGCCGCAGGGCTCAAAAGTCGGGGTGTAACCTCCCGTCCACCTGAGAGCGACCCGAGGGGCCCTGGGTCCCCTGCCCTGAGGAACCAGCCACCTCCCGCCCCCTCAGGCCTTTCCCTCCTCCCCAGAGAGGTTCCAGGTCCGACTCAAAGGAGACCCCCGGACGACGGGCCCCAGAGTACAGACCCCAGGGGCTGTGTGCCGGCCGTGTGCTGAGCATGACCCCACACTGCTGCTTTCTGTCATGGGGAGGAGCGGCCCCTACCCCCTGCCCTGTCTTGTCCTTGCGGGGGGTGTGGAGGGAATTGGGAATCTCTTTTTTTCCTTTTTGCCTCATGCCCAGTGATGCACACAGGGGTCCCTCCTGGCTCTGCAATCAGGAATGAGTCCTGGCGGTGCTCAGGGGACCCGATGGGATACTGGGGATCGAACCCGGATGCAAGACAAATGCCCTCCCTGCTGTGCTATCACTCCAGCCCCCGGGACTTGGGAATCTTAACTCAGCCCTCTGGGCCTCAATTTTCCCAAAATGGCATCTGCATCCAGCTGGAGGAAGGGGTGAGGCCAATGCCACGAGCAAGCACCTCGTGGTCCCTGGTGCGACCCTCAGGCCTTGTGCCCCATTTCCGCCAGCCATGTTCCATCCCCCCAGGACCACTGCTGCGTCCTGACCCAAGGTGGGGTCTCCTGATCCTGGGCATCCACAGCACAGGGGCTCCGCCACCCCTCAGTCCCCCACCTGCCGGACTAAACACCCTGGCTGTATGGCCACCTGCATGTGGCGTAGCCGGTGGCTCCCCAGGGAGAAAGGGCACGCGAGGGTAAGGTGTGAGGTGCTCACGGTCAGAGTGAAAAACTGGGGGTGCCGAGGTAGGCCTGAACCCCAACGCTGGGAGGGAATTGGGGGGCTGAACAAGCTGTGCGGGATGCGGGTGCACTCAGGAATAAGGACCCCCGGGCTTGGCTTCTTCGAAAATGAGCCTGTCGCCAGGGCCCCAGCTGGGCTGTCCCACCTTGGGACACGCCCTGGAGACAGGGTCGCTCATGCTGCAAACTGAGTGAAACCCGAGGGTGCCCCAGGCATGCTCAAGATGCTGCTGAAGTCCCAAGGGGTCAGCCACAGATCCAGGAAACGGTCACGGGGAAACACGTGATTCCAGGCGCACTGGGAGGAGAAAATCGCCAAGAGCGAAGGAGGGAACTGGGCAGGGGCAGATGAAGAAAAACCTTTGCACTGTGGCGACGGAATCAAGGTTGGGGTGGGAGCAGACATCGGGGACGCATCAGGACCCACGGGCAGAGGGCCGAGACAAGGGGGAGGGGCCTGTCTGGAAAACAAGGCCTCAGGGGGAGCTGGGCACCAGTTGTGGTTCTGGAAGGCAGATGAGTTGTTACCTACTGGGGGGACACAGGGAGGGCGCTGACAAGTGCAGCATTCGAAAGGCCCACTCACGCCAGTGGGCAGAGAAGTTGTCACTGGCCCCCGCACACACACATCATGGGACCCTCGCCCTCAGGGGGTAAGGGGACCCCATGTCGGCACAGGATACCAGAGAGCCTGGAATAAGTCAAGGGTCCCTGGCTCTTGGCGGGTGGCGGGTACGTGTCCGTTACGCTGACAGCTCAGCATTCACACAGCTGGGCTCTGTCCTGTCACTGAATGTGGGTCGGATGATAGTATTGAGGCCGAGGACATAGGGCGTAAAGGCCGTGCCTTGCCTGTGACAGACCCCAGTTCAATCCCTGGCACCCCAGATGGTCCATCGAGCACTGTCAGGACTGTCGCCTAAGCACAGAGCCGGGAGTCAGCCCTGAGCATTACCAGCTGTGGTCCCCAAACAAAATTCTACGAATCCTGGAGACTGGAGACCATCTTCTTTTCCCATGGTTTCTCTCAGACCTCCCCACACCCTCTCCACATTCTTATCCAGGGAAATATTGACTAGACCGCGCTGGCATCCAATGGTCAGGGCACAGCGGCCAACACAGAACAATAGTGCCGCTTTTTAGGGCCACCGAGGCGCAGAGTTCATTTTCTCCCTCACAGACCCCGGCTGACAGATGGAGAAGGGTCAAGACGTTGGAAGCAAATGATCACTTGATCACTTCCCGTTAAATCATCGAGTTGCTCGAGCGGGCGCCAGTAACGTCTCCATTTGTCCTTGTCGCGTGCTAGTGTAGCCCAATGACTGTCTGTTCGTTCTAGGAACACGAAGAGCCTCAAACTAATCGCTCAGGGTCTTGACGAAGAAGTCTGACCATCTGGTAGGTGGGCGGCCACGCGATCTTTTGACGTCCCGTGGAATCCAGTCGGTAACGGCTCTAGTCCAGGGGTCGTCTCCAAATCTCATTACGTGAGAAGGAAGCAAGTGAATGATCTCTAAGAGGCCCTGCTGATGTATAAGGGGAAACACAAGACCAGCATAATACGGGCAGCCTAGGTTCGATCCCCGGCATCCCATATGGTGCCCTGAGCACCGCCAGGATTCCTGAGTGCAGAGCCAGGAGGAACCCCTGAGCATCTCCAGGTGTGACCCAAAATGCCAAAAGAAAACAAAAAAAGAACAGCGTAATAAATACAATTGATTCTATGAATAATACAATACATTGTGCAAGCACACTTGTCACAGGCAACCTGGTGTCCTGTTATCCCCTGGTAACCAATGACCACAGGCATTGTGTCTGGAAAAGCTCCAGGTGCACTATCTCACACGTGCAAGGCCTGGACTTCGATCCCAGTGCTCTGGGTGTGGCCTGGTGCCCTCCCCACGGCTGGGCCAGCGCAGCACCACAGTTCAAGGTCCTGGCATTGAATTGCCAGTGCCCCCTGAGCACTGCTTGGGAGCCCCGCCCCACCCAAGAAAGCAACTCATCTCATTCTGTGGCTTAGAGCTCTGCCCAGCGTGAGCCTCAAAGGGAACAAGTGACCATGGGCTCAGCTAGGTAGCTGGCAGGTTTGGGCAGAGGGCCTGTTTCCGCGTTCTCTCTGCCTCCCGAGGCCGGAGCCTTGGCAGGGGTGGGGTGAAGCTGTTCAGGTAATAACCGGTTGTGGTCTGGCCGTTAGCTGAGTCTTCAGCCATGGGGGTTGGGGGGAGGTGGTGTTGAAGGAAGGTCCGAGAACCTTTGGGCAAAGGCACGTTCCTGCTTCAGCTGATGCCGGCAGGAGCAGGCAAGCCGACCTGTGCCTCATCCTCTCCCATCCTCTGTCTCTGACCCCAGCTGGGAAGCAGGTGGTGAACACGGGCCTCCTGGGCCATCCAGAATCCAGCCCCCCTTTCCAGACTCTTCTAAAGGAATCACGGCAAAATCCAGTCATCACAGATAACAAAACTCGTGACTCACTCAAGGAGTCAGTCACGCCTGTTCCACATCCACAGGAAGAGTGAGCAGAACAGAGTCCTCGGCCCCAGGTCTGTCAGGGCCGCGACATCCACTGACATAAAAGTTTCTGCAGGGGCTGGAGCGATAGTACAGCGGGGAGGGTGTTTGCCTTTCACGCAGCTGACCTGGGTTCGATTCCCAGCATCCTATATGGTCCCCCGAGCACCGCCAGGAGAAATTCCTGAGTGCATGAGCCAGGAGTGACCCCTGTGCCTCGCCGGGTGTGACCCAAAAAGCAAAAAAAAAAATAATAAAATAAAGTTTCTGCAGGAGGACGTGGCCCAGCTTCTTCTTACCCACGTCGGCTGGTTATGACACTAGCTAGAACTTTCCCAAATGAGGAAGGGATGGCACGTAATTTCCTCGCGTCAATCTTGGTAAACACTAAATTTTACTAATGATTTCCAGAGGCCCAGGTAAGTGTTGACCCAGGTCAAGACATTCTTGAAAAACAAGGTAATGGGGTTTAATTTAAGCTTTATAACCAAACCGGTTTTGTCCGCTCAGGGAATGAATGGACAAGGCCACTCTTCACTGAGCGTCCCGTTTTAACAATCGCTTCTGCAAAGCCCCATTCTCCGTGCAAGACAATTCTAAGTGTTAGGAACACCTCGGAGGGTTATTTTTCCGCCACACCTGGCGAAGCACTGGCTGAGTAAACCCAGGACACTGCAATTCCCAGAGCTCTGAAAAGTCAAATTTAATTTTCTTTTGGTTTTGGGGGCCACATCCAGTGGTGCTCAGGGCTTACTCCCGGCTCTGTGCTCAGGGATCACTCCTGGCAGGGCACCGGGGACCAGATGAGATGCAGAGGATCAAAGTCATTGGGCCACGGGGCTGGAGCGATAGCACAGCGGGTAGGGCATTTGCCTTGCACGCGGCCAACCCGGGTTCGATTCCCAGCATCCCATATGGTCCCCTGAGCACCGCCAGGAGTAATTCCTGAGTGCATGAGCCAGGAGTGACCCCTGTGCATTGCCGGGTGTGACCCAAAAAGCAAAAAAAAAAAAAAGAAAAAGTCGTTGGGCCATGCCCTCCCCACTGCACCCTCTGCGACCCCCCTAATTATTTTCTTTTCCTCTCCAGTTCTCCGCCTTATGTAGCGGGCAGGTGGCCGCCCGGAGTAGCGGCGTCTGCTGCTGCCCGTGCAACCAGCCCAAGCGGCGGGGCCGCCCGCCTCTGGCTGTGCGCGTGGCAGCAAAGCCCGCCCCGCCCAGGTGCCGGGAGCCGCGGGAGGCCTCTGCGCGTGCGCGGAACCCCGCGCAGGGCGCAGCATCTCCGTGACGCGAGGCGTGTGGGCGGGGGGGAGCGGACGGCCCCCGGAGGCGAGCTGCGCATGCTCGCGGGCGGGGGCGGGGCCGGGCCGCCGCGGGGCGGGGCCGACGTCGCGGTGGGCGTGGCCTCGCGCGCGGCCCCGCCCCCTCGGCCCGCGTCTGGCTCCCGGAGGCGGCAACCGCTCGGGCTCGGTCCTTCCCTGTTGTCGGGGCGCCGCGGCCTCGGGCTCCGGTGGCCATGGGGGACCCCAGCAAGCAGGACATCCTGGCCATCTTCAAGCGCCTCCGCTCCGTGCCCACCAACAAGGTGAGCGCCGCGGGGCGTGCCCCCGGGCTGGGCATCCCCGCGCCCGCGGGCGGCGCCCCCGGGGCCAGTGGCCGCGGCGGGGCGGGAGGAGGGGCCGGGCCGGCCTGTGACACGTCGCACTCGGGCCGCGCCGCCGCCGCCCGCCCGGACCCCCGTGCGACCCCCCGCCGGCCCGCCCGGACCCCCGTGCGCCCCCCCCCGCCGGCCCGGACCCCCGTGCGCCCCCCCCGCCGGCCCGCCCGGACCCCCGTGCGCCCCCCCGCCGCCCGCCCGGACCCCCGTGCGCCCACCCCGCCGGCCCGCCCGGACCCCCGTGCGCCCACCCGCCGGCCCGCCCGGACCCCCGTGCGCCCACCCGCCGGCCCGCCCGGACCCCCGTGCGCCCACCCGCCGGCCCGCCCGGACCCCCGTGCGCCCCCCCCCGCCGGCCCGCCCGGACCCCCGTGCGCCCCCCCCGCCGCCCGCCCGGACCCCCGTGCGCCCACCCCGCCGGCCCGCCCGGACCCCCGTGCGCCCACCCGCCGGCCCGCCCGGACCCCCGTGCGCCCACCCGCCGGCCCGCCCGGACCCCCGTGCGCCCACCCGCCGGCCCGCCCGGACCCCCGTGCGCCCCCCCCCGCCGGCCCGCCCGGACCCCCGTGCGCCCCCCCCCCGCCGGCCCGGACCCCCGTGCGCCCCCCCCGCCGGCCCGCCCGGACCCCCGTGCGCCCCCCCGCCGCCCGCCCGGACCCCCGTGCGCCCACCCCGCCGGCCCGCCCGGACCCCCGTGCGCCCCCCCCCGCCGGCCCGGACCCCCGTGCGCCCCCCCCGCCGGCCCGCCCGGACCCCCGTGCGCCCCCCCCCCGCCGGCCCGCCCGGACCCCCGTGCGCCCCCCCGCCGCCCGCCCGGACCCCCGTGCGCCCACCCCGCCGGCCCGCCCGGACCCCCGTGCGCCCACCCGCCGGCCCGCCCGGACCCCCGTGCGCCCACCCGCCGGCCCGCCCGGACCCCCGTGCGCCCACCCGCCGGCCCGCCCGGACCCCCGTGCGCCCCCCCCGCCGGCCCGCCCGGACCCCCGTGCGCCCCCCCCCGCCGGCCCGGACCCCCGTGCGCCCCCCCCGCCGGCCCGCCCGGACCCCCGTGCGCCCCCCCGCCGCCCGCCCGGACCCCCGTGCGCCCACCCCGCCGGCCCGCCCGGACCCCCGTGCGCCCACCCGCCGGCCCGCCCGGACCCCCGTGCGCCCACCCGCCGGCCCGCCCGGACCCCCGTGCGCCCACCCGCCGGCCCGCCCGGACCCCCGTGCGCCCACCCGCCGGCCCGCCCGGACCCCCGTGCGCCCACCCGCCGGCCCGCCCGGACCCCCGTGCGCCCACCCGCCGGCCCGCCCGGACCCCCGTGCGCCCACCCCGCCGGCCCGCCCGGACCCCCGTGCGCCCACCCCGCCGGCCCGCCCGGACCCCCGTGCGCCCCCCCGCCGCCCGCCCGGACCCCCGTGCGCCCACCCGCCGGCCCGCCCGGACCCCCGTGCGCCCACCCGCCGGCCCGCCCGGACCCCCGTGCGCCCACCCGCCGGCCCGCCCGGACCCCCGTGCGCCCACCCGCCGGCCCGCCCGGACCCCCGTGCGCCCACCCCGCCGGCCCGCCCGGACCCCCGTGCGCCCCCCCCCGCCGGCCCGCCCGGACCCCCGTGCGCCCCCCCCGCCGGCCCGCCCGGACCCCCGTGCGCCCCCCCCGCCGGCCCGCCCGGACCCCCGTGCGCCCCCCCCGCCGGCCCGCCCGGACCCCCGTGCGCCCCCCCCCGCCGGCCCGCCCGGACCCCCGTGCGCGCCCTGGCCGGGGCTCGGGCCGCGGCGGGCAGCCGGGGGTCCCCGGGGGGCGCGGGGGGGGACGCTTGGGCGCCCCGACTCCTGGCCGGGGTGCCTAGGGGGGCGCGAGGGTGCCTGGGGGCCTGGCTGGATCCCCCAGGGTCTGGAGAGGGGGAGGGCCGGAGGGGAGGGGCGAGCGTCCACCCCCCCCCCCAGGGCCGGGGTCCACCCCGCGCACGGGGGCTGCGGACTTCGGGGACCTGGACTTTGGGGGAGCACCCGGGGTGGGGGGTGTGCAGCCACCTGTGACCCAGCTGGGAAGAAGCCTTTGCCGCCAGCTGGTTCCCCGCACACACACCCTCTGGGTGCCCGGCTGACCCCTGAGGTCCCCGAGGGGGTCCAGGCAGAGCCCAGCTGCCTCCCCAGCTGCTCAGGGGCCAGGCGCCCCCCTGCCGCCCCCTCCCTTGGGGTCCCCTTGGAGATGGGCCTCCCCAGCCGCCCCCGCCCCCCTCCGGCTTTTACAACCCCGGCAGCCCGGTGACAGGTGACTGACAGGTGACATGGCCGGGACAGGTCCGCGTGGAGCCTGCAGGGTACAAAGGGCTGCCGTGTCAGCTGGACTCTCCCCGCTTGCTTGCTCGGGCCCCCACGGTCAGGCCCCCGGGGGGAGAGTGTGACCAGCACGGTTCGACACCCACGTGCTCGATGGCTTCCGTGTCCCCCGGGGGTGGTGGCGGTGGCCAAGCAGCCCAGCCGGAGGGCCAAGGGGCAGAGACTCAGACCCAGGCGCCGTCTTGGCTGCTTGCTGGCTTCTCGGCGTGCTGTGCTTCCGTGCGGGGCCTGGCCGTGTGCAGACCCCCCTCAGCACGGCAGGAGTTGTCCGGGTCTGACTCAGGGACAGATCCCTGTATTTATTTATTTATTTATTTATTTGGGGGGGGGGGTGTCACACCCAGCGATACTCAGGGCTCTGCACTCAGGAATTACTCCTGGCGGTGCTCAGGGGACCCTATGGGATGCCGGGGATCGAACCCGGGTTCGCCGCGTGCAAGGCAAACGCCCTCCCCGCTGTGCTATCGCTCCGGCCCCAGGGACAGACCCCTGTAGAGGGAGGAGGCCCCTCGCATTGAAGAGGCCAGTTCTGTTACCCAGAGAACCTTCCAGATCACTCTGCTTTCTGGCCAGCTCACCTGGGCCTGGTCAGAGCCACCCAGTTGGCCGGTCCGGACCTCTGGTTTCCTCTCCTGCGGAGGGCCGGAGCTGGGCCTCACTCGGTCGGTCTGACTGGAAGGACCTAGAACATTCCAGAAAAGCAGAAAGGGAAGCACGCACTTGAGTCCAGTGCGTGCTGGCCGTGGGTTAGGATCGTTCTCACAGCCAAGAATGGATCTGCAGGAAAATGCGTCGCTTCTGATAGAACTGCCAACCAGCAGTCCTGTTCGCGTTCCGCACGATTGGGCTGAATTTCTTTTTATTTGCTCTTTTAATTGGGGAGGGGGGATGTCAGGCAGTGCTTAGGGCTCCCCCCTGGCTCTGTGCTCGGGGACTGCCCCTGGCGGGGCTCAGGGGATCCTGGGGGGCGGCTTGTGCCTTAGGTGATGACCCGTCAGAAGCTAAACGCAGCTGAACACTGGCTTTAAGGGGGGTCGGGGGGTGGGCGAGGTGGGCGGTGTCCCACCCGATCCCTCCTTCCAGGAGGGGCTGTGGGCAAGCTCAGAGACAGGGGGGCCCTGTGGGGCATCACAGAAAAGCAGCAGCACTGCTCCTCGGGAACGACTTTGCAGGGAGATCTCAGGTGGATTAAGGGGAAAAAAAGAAAAGAAGAGAAGAGAAGAAAGGAGAGCAGCAGGTCCGCCCTGGGCACGGTTCCTTCCCTGGTGGCTGTTGACTTTGGAAGGCCTAAAGGTCAGCGTCTCAGCTGGCCCGTCCGGAGCCCGCGTGCAGAATCCTCACTCGGCCCAGACCCAGCCAAGCACCTGGGAGTGTGGGGGCCCCCGCTCCACTCCCACCCGTGGCTCCCACCCATCGGATCTTCCTTCATCCTGAGCTTCCCCCAGACGGGCACCCAAGGGGGCAGCCTGAGGATCTCCTGCCCGGGCCCCTCGGTGGGGCTGGGGGCAACCCCGGGCACCCCCGCCCA
Organism: Sorex fumeus; assembly: GCF_029834395.1. Classification (NCBI taxonomy): domain Eukaryota; kingdom Metazoa; phylum Chordata; class Mammalia; order Eulipotyphla; family Soricidae; genus Sorex; species Sorex fumeus. Next base: position 5,745,633 of record NW_026606182.1, on the reverse strand, counting down.
GCCAAGAGCTGCCGGCCACCTGTGCGCCCGCACCCAGCCGGCTCCACCCTGCATCTGCCTCCTGGGCTGTCAGTGCCCCATGTGTGCCCCAGGCACCCATGCAGGCCGCCTGGGTCATTCTGGGGGCACCCCAGAGCCCTGTTCTAGGCTCCTGATCAGGCCGGGGTGGGGGGTGTCCCTCACCCCACCCTCAGGGGCACCCGATGGGCCCTGTGACACCCACTGGCCTTCCTGCAGGCTCCTGCCTCGACCCGGCTCTGCCCCCTCCTCTTTGAGGGCAAGAGGGGGACCCGAGTGGCTGCCCAGCCAAGCTCTATGGACTGGGGTGTCCGTGCTCAGCAGGGGTCCCTCTGGAGCTCAGTCCCGACACCCCCCACACCCGTTTCGGGGGACTGCCTTGTGCGGGGCCTCGGCCAAGCCTTTCCCCCACCCCAGGATGGCCGGAAGTTAGGCTGGGTCTGTGGGTCACAAGCTTGTTTCTGGAGGACGAACCGGACCCCGTGCCCTGCGTGCGTGTGTGCGTGTGTGTGTGTGTGTGTGTGTGTGTGTGTGTGTGTGTGCGTGCATGTGCGTGTGTGTGTGGCCCTCTTGGCTGGATCGGCGGGGTGGCAGGCCTGAGCTTCTGGGGGCGGCTGGGGGCTTGGCCGGGGCAGCTGTCAGTCGGTCGAGGACAGATGCGGCCGTGAGCTGGTGGCAGGTGACGGCTGCCTTTCAGGGGCTCCCTGCCTGGGGGATGGTGGCTCCCCTGGGGTCCGCGCCTCTGGCCTGACTGTGTCAAGGGAGGAGGGCTGGGGGATGCTGTCCGGGGCACTGCCCGCGCCTTCTCTGTGTCCTCCTCCTCCAGGCCAGAGCCCGGCAGTAGAACCCAGGGTCACACTCGGCCACACCTCAGGGGCCAAAGACATTGTCGGGCGTGGGGGGCGGCCCTTGCCTTGCCGCGGCCGACCTGGGCTCCATCTCCGGCACCCCAGGGGCCCCCCAAGCCCGCCGGGAGGGATCCCCGAGCTCTGCCCCACCCGTGTTCCTCCAGGTGTGTTTCGACTGCGGCGCCAAGAACCCCAGCTGGGCCAGCATCACCTACGGGGTGTTCCTCTGCATCGACTGCTCGGGGGCGCACCGCTCCCTCGGGGTCCACCTGAGCTTCATTCGGTGAGAGTCCCCGTTCCTCCCGGCCCGGCCCCCCCTCGCCACTCCCCGCCACATCCCCGGGAGGGAGGGGCCCTGCCCGGGAACCCCAAATCCTGCAGTGCCCCACACAGCGTCACCCGCCGGGACCGAGAGGAGATGTGGGAGTGTGCGCACGTGTGTGTGTGTGTGTGTGTGAGAGAGAGAGTATGTGAGTGTGTGAGTGTATGTGTGTGAATGTGCGAGAGTGCACATGCGAGTGTGTGTGTGGGTGTGTGTGAGTGTATGAATGTGTGCGTGTATATGTGAGAATGTGTCAGCGGGTGTGGGTGGATGTGGGGTGAGTGTGTGTGTGTGTGTGTGTCTGTGAAGTGTGTGAGTGTGACTGAGTGTGAGCTCCTTTTCCAGTGCTCCATCCAGGGTTTTCCCTTTGGTCCCCTCCTCCTGGTGAGTAAGTGCCTGTCTTCCGCTTGGCCCATAAGCTGAGGGCTTTGGGGGATGCAGCCGGCCCCAGGCCCCCAGTCCAGTGGGGGAGGGGGAGGTGCCCTTGGAGGGAAGTCACGGCTGAGAAGGCGGCGAGGCGGCCGCCCTGTGCCCGAGTCTGACTCAGTGACGCTCTGGGCACCCCCGCCCCTCCAGACCAAGCACGCGTGTGGACACGCTCCCCACGGCTCCTGCTCGGATGGAGCGGGGACATGGGGGCGCCCTCGCCGGGCCCCGTGTCCAGTTCCCCGAGTGCTGACAGCGGGGATGGACCTTGACAGCAGATCCCTGGTGGCACCTGCCGGCTCGCCCGGGGGCCTGGGCCGGAAATCTGGCCACGACCTGTCTGAGCGGTGCAGGGGCGTGGGGTGGGGGGCGTCTCCCTCCTTTCCTCTCCCGTCTCCCTCTCCCCTTTCTCTCCCTTTCTCTCCTCTAGGCCAAGGCCCGCCCTTCCCACTCTCCTGCTTCCGCGGGAAGGCAGTGCTCGGGTTCAGCTCAAGCCACGCCGAGAAATTGTGTGTGTGTGTGTGTGTGTGTGTGTGTGTGTGCGTGCGCGTGCGTGGAGGAGAATGAATGTGTATGTGTGTGTGAGTGCATGGGGGAGATTGTGTGTGTGTGTGTGCGTGTGTGTGTGCGAGACTACAGGAGTGTGTATGTCAGTGAGCACGTGTATATGTGCTTGCGCACTTGTGGGAGACTGTATCTGTCAGTATGTATGTGAGAGCGTGTGAGCGTGTGCGCGTGTGTATGCGTGCATGCGTGTACGCGTGTGGGAGAATGCGCGTGTCTGGGAGGCGCTGCGGGGCTCCCCTTCCTGTCAGCTCCCGTGCGCAGAGGCCCTTGAGCCTCTCTCAAGCCCTCCCCTGAGTCCATCTGGGGACAGCGGGTGAGTCAGCGCCCACCTGAGTCCATTAGCCGCGGCCTCTGTCCCGAGGCCTGTCCCAGGGCAGATTCCGCCAGCTCAGTGCCCGTCGATCCTGTCTTTATCTCGGCCACGCAGCAGCACGTGGGGTTCGGGGCCACTGCAGGGCGGGGCTGGCCTGGGCCTCACAGGTGCTGGCCACGGGTCCTCACCCTCATCGCTGACCGATGTTTCTGGACACGTCCGACCTCTTCTTGGAGCTGCTTCTGGACTAAACATGTGAACAGTCAGCGGTTCTGAGAGGCCTCGGTGGTCAGTGGGCCTGAGAGGCCCTGGCCTTGGTGGTCAGCGGGCCTGAGAGGCCCTGGTCTTGGTGGTCAGCGGGCCTGAGAGGCCCTGGCCTTGGTGGTCAGCGGGCCTGAGAGGCCCTGGCCTTGGTGGTCAGTGGGTCTGAGAGGCCCTGGTCTCAGTGGTCGGCAGGTCTGAGGAGTTGTAGCCTTAGTGGTCAGCAGATCTGAGGGATCGTGGCCTCAGTGGTCAGTGGGTCTGAGATGTCATGGCCTTGGTGGTTGGTGGGTCTGAGGGGTCGTGGCCTCATGTTTTGCTCACTCCAGGGTGACCCCTCCTCTGACCGGTCTTGTGACTGTGTGTGTACATGTGTGTGTGAAAACCTGTGTGTGCATGTGAATATGTGTGCATGTGTTTGAGTGCCTGTGTGTGCATATATGCATGTTTGCATGTGTGTACATTTGTGTGGGCACCCGTGTATACATGTGTGCATATCCGTGTCATCTCTGTGTGTGCTGTATGTACATATGTGTTGTGCAGTGTGTACATGTGTGTACGTATATGTGCGTGTGTACCCATGTGCATTGGTGAGCACCTGTGTGCATGACCAGGTACGTGTGTTCATACCTGTATGATGTGTACATATACTACACAGTCACACGCACGTGTGTGTACATGTGCACCTGCATATCTGTATGTGGTGTGTGTGCGTGTGTCTGTACACATGCAGTGTTTACATGGGTGTGTGTTTTTGCATATTTGTGTATCTCTGCATATGTGCATTGGGGTGTGCAGGCTTGTATGTGGGCACCTATACGTGGTGCTGTACATGTGTGAGTACATACATGTACATCTGTTTGTGTGTGCAGACCTGTGTGGTGTGTGCACGTGCATGCATGTCTGCTTGCCTGTGTGCATATGTCTGCGGGCCCCAGGAAGGCTCACGGCTGCAGGAGCCGCTTGTCCCCACTGTCCTGCCTCAGACCGCCCCCAGCCCGCATGCGTGGGTCCCAGTTCAGCACCAACTTCAAACTCCTCGGGGTGCGCCAGTCAGGGACATCTCGTCCCTGGGGGTTCGCTGTCTCAGTGCTGGGGACGCTGACCCTGGGGTCTTCTCTCTCCTCCCAGGTCCACAGAGCTGGACTCCAACTGGTCCTGGTTCCAGCTTCGCTGCATGCAGGTCGGAGGCAATGCGAACGCCGTGAGTCGGGGCTGGCTCCCCCACGTGTGCAGTGCTGGGGCGGAGCCCAAACCTCCTGCCTGCAGAGCGTGTGCTCTACCCACTGAGCTCTCCCTCTGGCCCCCCGAGGAAAACTTTACTGAAATGTTTCCATAGTTTAGGTCATTTTCGTGTTTCCCTAGTATCTGAAAACACCCTCCTCGGGTGCAGGGACACAGCAGGGCGCGGGAGGGGGCTCGTGTGTGAGGCCTCAGGTTCCCGTCACCGGCACCCCCAAAAGTAGATCCCGAGTCCCAGGAAGAAACACTCTCAGGCGCCAGGCGGGAGGTGAGTGGGGTCTCGCTTAACTGCCTCCTTCCCTGCAGTCGTCCTTCTTCCACCAGCACGGCTGCGCCACCACCGACACCAACGCCAAGTACAACAGCCGGGCGGCCCAGCTGTACCGGGAGCGGGTCAAGGCGCTGGGCACCCAGGCCACCCGCAAGCACGGCACGGACGTGAGTCGGGGTGCGGGCGCGGGCGGGAAAGGTTCAGGCCAGGCGGGCTTCCTGCAGGCAGGTGGTGACTCCCCTGCCAGCGCAGGGCGGGGTGTGGTGGGGGTTGCGGCCCCGCCCTGCGGAGGCGTTGCTGGGGTCCCGCAGGTGGGATCAGGCCCGTCCCTGGTGCTCGGCCGCCTCCCTCCCCGGTGAACCCTCGATCCCACCCTCTGCTTGGCTCAGGGAAGTCGCCCCCCCATGGCACCCATATAGCGCGAACAGACCCTGGAAGGGACAGACCGGAGACCCCCACGCTCCCTGTCAGTGCAGAGTGTCGCTCTGCCATGCGGGCTCGGGGTTCCCGGTTGTCGGGAGTGGGCGAGTTTGGAGACGGGTTGGCTGGGGACCCGGGGTCCCTGCTCGCTCCAGGAGTGGGCGCAGGTGGCAGGACCACGGGCAGGGCAGGAGCCTGTGACTCTGTCATTGCAGCTGTGGCTGGAAAGCTGTGCGGCCCCCGGCCCGGCCCCCGCGCCCTCCGAGGAGGATTTCTTCGCCTCTCACACGGCTCTGGAGGTACCGTGGACACCCGCCCTTCCCCCCGCCACCCCGCGGTCAGCCCCTGCTAGAGGCCTGCGGCCACCGGCCACCGCAGACTCACTGTCTTGCAGCCCTTAGGTGGATCTGAAGTGCCAATGAAATAAAAGTGCACCTGGGGCCGGAGAGACCGTCCGGCGGGCAGCCGCCCCGGGTTCAGTCTCCAGCATCCCATATGGGTCCCCTTCCCACCCGACAGGAGTGATTCCTGAAATCACCGGGTGTGACCTCCCAAGCACTGCACCGGAGCACTGTCCTCCCGTTGTTCATCGATTTGCTCGAGCGGGCACCAGTAACGTCTCCATTGTGGGACTTGTTGTGACTCTGTTTGGCATCTTGAATACGCCACGCCATGGGGAGCTTGCCAGGCTCTGCCGTGCAGCCGGGATACTCTCGGTAGCCTGCCGGGCCCTCCGAGAGGGACGGAGGAATCGAACCCGGGTCGGTCGCGTGCAAAGCAAACGCCCTACCCGCTGTGCTGTCGCTCCAGCCCTGTGACCTCCCAAACTAACAATAATTAAAGACACATTTTGAGAGGGCGGGAAGCCGGGGTCTGGGGAGCACACTGTGAGCCCGGCTGTCTCTGAGCCCCACCCCCCCTCCCTGCTTAGCCTGGCTCTGCGCTGGGCCCTGAGGCCTTTCCCCCCCTTCCCGCAGGTGAGCAGCACCGGACAGGTGCCGGCACCCCCAGAGTCTCCGTCCCCGGGACTGTGGACCACGGACACCACACCGGGCCCTGCTGAAGGTAGCCTGTCCCGGGTGCTCCGGACCACGATGAGAAACGGGGTGGGGGCCCCAAGGGGTCATAAAGTGGGGTGGGGGTGCAGGAGAAGCAAGCCCAGAGCTTAGGCCCATCGGCGCCAGACAGGTGCAGAGAAAACCGTCTGGGCGCCCCGCACTGTTGGGGGGAGCTCTGGACCCGCCTCCCACTCCACGCCCCAGGTGGGGGGATGCTCACCCTCAGAAATGAGATTCCAGGGGCTGGGGGATAGCACAGCGGGGAGGGCGTTTGCCTTGCACGCAACCAATCCGAGTTCGATTCCCAGCATCCCATAGGGTCCCCCGAGCACTACCAGGAGTCATTCCTGAGTGCAGAGCCAGGAGTAACCCCTGAGTATCGCTGGGAGTGACCCAAAAAGCAAAAAGAAAAAGAAATGAGATTCCAACCCAAGCCCCCTGGAAGCGCTGACCCGGCCAGGCTTCCTTCCTGCAAACAGCTGTAGTTTCAAACAAAGCATCTCCTTTCTGTGTATAAGAAACAGATAAAAGAATAAACAGATAATCAACCCGGCCACCCCAAGGCTGCAGATAAGGCAGCAGAAGCAAAGTGAAACAAAAGGAGGCGCCCAGCTAAGGCGTCCCCCGCACAAACACACACACACACACACACACACACACACACACACACACACACACACCCTGCGAGCCTGAGCCCAGAGTCACACATACACATACACACCCTGCGTGCCTGAGCCCTCACTCACACACTCCCCCGCCCCGCGTCACTGAGTGCAGAGTCACACACACACACACACACACACACACACACACACACACGTGCCTGGGCCCAGAGCCAGATCTCCCGGGCGCACCATGGGCAGCTCTACAGAGTCGAAATGGCCGAGTCCGCTCTGGACGTTCACGCAGTGTCTTTTCACTTCCAGGTGAAGCTGAGAAAGGCCCAAGCGTGGAAGGTCTGCAGGGGCCCACCAAGGCTCCCTTAGGTAAGATGCGTGAAGCCGCCGCACCCTGCTGGTGCCCTGGCAGGGGTCAGGACCCGGCCCTGACTGCCCGCTGCCTGGCCTCGCGTTGGCGTGGATGCACGCTGGGCAAGGGGCAGCCGTGGCCAGTTCTTCCCGTCTGCCTGGCCCCTGGCGCAGCCGCAGAACTGGCCCTGAGGGCACGTGAGCTGATGCCTTGGGGGCTGCCCGGCTGCCCCCTCTCCATTGTCATGGCCACACTTGGTCACACTTGAGATGGGGCGATGTTCTCTCACTGGGCGACAGACTTTCGTCTTTCGTTGTTTGGGGGTTTATCCTGTCTTTTCCTATGAAAGCCACATCTTCGTAAGGAATAAAAAAAAGGGGGGGAATTTTATTCTCTTTTTTTTTCTTTTTGGGTCACACCAGCGATGCTCAGGGGTTACTCCTGGTTCATGCACTCAGGAGTGACTCCTGGCGGTGCTGGGGGACCCTATGGAGATGCTAGGAATCGAACCCGGGTCGGCCGCATGCAAGGCAAACATCCTACCCACTGTACTACTGCTCTGGCCTGGGATTTTATTCTTACTGAGTCTTTTACATGTAACACGTAATTTTGAAAATGACCATCAGACTAAATTGTATCCAGTGACATGATTTTTACATTAAAGAAAATTTGTTATGAAGGCACCATGATTTACAGAGTTACTCATAGCTGAGTTTTCAGCATACGTTCTAGCACTAATCCTACCCCCAGTGATTTTTTTTTATTTGTCCTTTTGTTTTTTGGCTTTGTACGGACTACATCCAACGGTGCTCACACTCCTGACTCTGCACTCAGGAATCACTCCTGGTGGTGCTCGGGGGACCCTATGGGATGCTGGGGATCCAACCTGGGTTGGCCGCATGAGAGGCAAATGCCCTCCCCGCTGTGCTGTCGCTCTGGCCCCAAGATTCTTCAGGAACTTTGTCTAGAGGCACAAGAGGCCATTGAGGACACACTGTGGGGCCCTGGGGCCCCTACGCTTCCTGTTGGTCCCTTACTGAGTTCTGTGGCGCCCGGCCGACTGCAGTCCACATACTTTGGAGAGCCGAGATTGGTGGACGGGTTTGCTCTGGCAGGAAGGAGACCCGCGCCCTCGAGGAAGCGGGAGGCCACGCGGGGCCTTTTCTCTCCCCGCAAATAGGTTTCCCCTGAGTTTGAAAACTGAACAGGGACACTCAGGACGCACTGGGCCCGTGTCCACCATCCTGAGGTGTGTTCCCTCAGCCCTGCAGGCAGACGGACGTGGAAACGCAACTCTTGACTGAGAGCATCTATTTCCTCCTGCTTTTTATTTTTTAACTTTTTATATATATATGGATTTTTGCTTTTTGGGTCACACCTAGGGATGCACAGGGATTCCTCTTGGCTCATGTACTTAGGAATTACTCCTGGTAGTGCTCAGGGGACCATATGAGATGCTGGGTATCGAACCCAGGTTGGCTACGTGCAAGGCAAACACCCTACCCACTGTACTGTTGCTGCAGCCCTAATTCTTTTTTCTTATTTTTATTAGTGAAACACCAGTTGTAGACTTACAATTTTTTGTGCTTGGGTTTCGATTATACAATGATCAAGTACCCATCCCTCCACCAGTGCCCATTCTCCACCACCACTAATCCCAGTATCCCTCCCTCCCCCCTCTCCCACCCTGCCTCTGTGGCAGGGCATTCCCTTTTGCTCTCTTTCTCCTTTTGGGTGTTGTGGTCTGCACAAGAGGCATTGAGTGGCAATCATGTTCGGTCCATAGTCTACTTTCGACATGCATCTCCACTCCTGGGAGCATCCTCCAAACACCCTTTATTTGGTGCTCCCTTCTCTATCTGAGCTGCCCTTTCCCCTAGAATGCCTGGCTGGCCTCTAAGCTACGGAGTAATCTTCCTGGTGCTGATCTCAGCTATTCTTGGGTATTAATCTCATATTTTGTTACTTTATATCCCCCAGATGAATGCAATCTTTCTATGTCTATCCCTCTCTTTCTGACTCATTTCGCTTAGCATGATACTTTCCATATTGTACCACTTGTATGTAAATGTCATGACTTCATCTTTTCTAACAGCTACATAGTACTCCATTGTGTAGATGTACCAAAGTTTCTTTAACCAGTCATCTGTTCTCGGGCACTCAGGTTTTTCCAGATTCTGGCCATTGTAAAGAGTGCTGCAATGAATAAACAAGTACAGATGTCACTTCGGCTATACTTTTTTGCCTCTCCGCGGTATATTCCCAGGAGTGGAATTGCTGGATCAAATGGGAGCTCAATTTCTAATTTTTGGAGAATCGTCCATACTGTTTTCCAGAAGGGCTGAACCAGTGGACATTCCCACCAACAGTGAAGGAGTGTCCCTTTCTCGCCACATCCACGCCAGCATCGGTTGCTTTTGCTCTTTTGAATGTGGGCCAGTCTCTGAGGTGTGAGATGGTATCTCATTGTGGTTTTGATCTGCATCTCCCTGATGATTAATGATGTAGAGCATTTTCTCATGTGCCTTTTTGCCATTCGGATTTCTTCTTTGAGAAAGTTTCTGTTCATTTCATTGCCCCATTTTTTGATGGGGTTGGATGTTTTCTTCTTGTGCAGCCCTAATTTTTAAAAAAAAATTGACTTTTTAAAACTTTATTTCAGGGGCTGGAGTGATAGCGCAGTGGGTAGAGCGTTTGCCTTGCATGCAGCCAACATGGCCGACCCTGGTTCGATTCCCAGCATCCCATATGGTACCCCGAGCACCGCCAGGAGTAATTCCTGAGTGCATGAGCCAGGAGTAACCCCTGAGCATCACCGGGTGTGACCCAAAAAGCAAAATAAATAAATAAAAATTAAAATTTAAAAAAAACTTTATTTCAGGGGCTGGAGTGATAGCACAGCAGGTAGAGTGTTTGCCTTGCACGCGGCCCAACCCTGATTCGATCCCCAGCATCCCATATGGTCCCCTGAGCACGGCCAGGAGTAGTTCCTGAGTGCATGAACCAGGAGTAACCCCTGAGCATCGCCGGGTGTGACCCAAAAAGCAAAAAAAAAAACTTTATTTCAACATAACTTTGCTTACAGAAATACACTCATGCTGGTTAATGGAAAACCGTTTAAATTTAATTTATTTTACACAATTGGGACCAAAACCTTGGTACACAGTTTAAGCTTTTTTTTTAAATAGGATTTTATTTTTTATTTTTGGGTCACACCTGACAATGCCTAGGGATTACTCCTGGCTCTGAACTCAGGAATTACTCCTGATGGTGCTCAGGGGACCATATGGGACTCGGGGGATTGAACCCAGGTCAACTGACACCCTCCCCACTGTGCTCTCGTTCCACCCTGGTTTAAGCTTTTCAAACAAGGATTGCCAGTACCTCTGCCAGTACCTTATCTTATCAGAACATCTTTTTATGACATCTTATTATCTCATTCCTACTTTGGACAAACTGGCAGGCTACCGAATGTAACCTGCCCACACGGCAGAGTCTGGCAAACTCCCCGTGGCGTACCAAATATGCCAAATACCAGTAACAATGATGGGTCTCATTCTCCTAAAGAGCCTTGAATATAATCTCAGGGCTAGGATGAAAGAGACGTTACTGGGGCCTGCTCGAGGCAGTCGACGAATAACAGGATGATGAATGAAAAAAAAACAAGGATTTGCAGTCTGATTTTTCATGTGTAACAAATGTATATAGAAGGTCCTCCATCATATGCTGCTAAAGCCAGCAGTAGTAAAGCAGTAACCTGAAGAAATCTGCTGGGTTTTTCAAAGACGCGCTGTGGGGTGGGGGTGTGGCTGCTTGCTCTCTCTCTCTCTCTCTCTCTCTCTCTCTCTCTCTCCCTCTCTCTCTCTCTCAAAAAAGACTCACTTGAGGAAAAAGATAATATATATGTTTTACTGGTTTGATCTACAAGTTTCCTTTTTTTTTTTTTGACAGAGATTTCCTCTATCATAAAAAAAAAAACCAACTACAGCCAAAAAAGGAGTGAGTACGGTCTATAACGTCTGCCAGTCCCACTAGAAACTAGCTGTTAGGGCAGGAGACCCCAGGTTTGATCCCCAGCGCCCCCCCACCCCCGCCCCAGACCCCCCCCAGCTTGGAGTAGCCCCAGGCTGTGAGTTCACCCCCTTCCCAGCAGAAGCTTTGATGTTCTAGCAGGCCGCCTGGCCGACCGTTTCCTGTTCATGTGATCTGTTTGATCTTACTTATTCTGAGTTGCTGTGACATGGATGTGGCTTGGGGTTTTGTGTGTGTGTGTGTGTGTGTGTGTGTGTGTGTGTGTGTGTGTTTGGCTTTTTGGGTCACACCAGGCGATGCTCAGGGGTTCCTCCTGGCTCTGCACTCAGGAATCACTCCTGGCTGTGCTTGGGGGACCCTACGGGATGCCGGGGATCGAACCCGGATCGGCTATGTGCAAGGCAAACGCCCTCCTCTCTGTGCTATCGCCCCAGCCCCGAATGTGGCTTGGATGGTTCCATTTTGGGCCCCCGCGGAGTCAGGCTTAGTGGAGCTTTTCCCGAAGGAGAAACTGGACAGCGGATTGACCACGATGCTCCCCCGGGGATCTGCTGCATCAGCGTTTTCTGGGGAAGGGGTCCTACCATGCAGACGCCCGTTCCCCGTCGCGGCGGGGCCCCTTGGCTGAGTCCTTCCCTCCTGGGAACTCCCGTCACCGGGCCAGGATGGCAGTGGCAGCTTGTGGAAGGGGACGGGGCGAAGGCCTGGGGCACCGGGCCATCACCCCCCGCCCCCCGCCTCATTCCTGGCACTTTTGCCAGCTGGGGGCCAGGAAGGGCGGCCTGGGCGCGCAGAAGCTGGAGAACGCGAGCTTCACGGAGATCGAGCGGCAGGCCCACGCGGCCGACATGGCCAAGGAGCAAGAGGAGCACCGTGCCCGCGCGGCCGCCCGGGAGGAGCCCCTGTGAGTCCCGCCAGGCCTGGGGCCCTGAAACCGCCGACCCGGGGGCTGGGCGGGAGAGGCCACGGGAGACCCCGCTTTCTGCGGCAGGTGGGGGCCGAGGTCGGGGAGGGAGAGAGACAGTTGCTAGGGACCGCCCATCCGAACCCCGAACCCCCAGGCCTGCCGTGGGGTCAGCCTGCAGCTCAGCCCGGAGGAATGGGCTGACCCGCACCCCCACTGGGAACTAGGACACGCGTCCACGTGTCCACGCGGCCGCAGAGCCAGCAGGGATGGGCATGGCCATGGGACCTGAGCATAGGCTGCGGTCCACGCTCCCGCCAAGGCCCAGGCAGAGCCCCGAGGTCGGCCGAGGCCCCGACTGGCCCCTGCGAGGACCACTGGGGGACAGAGGCTGCAAGGGGCCCGGGGCCTCCCGGGGAGCTGCTGGAATGTTCTGGATGCGACCGCGGCAGTGGGGTCAGCTCCAGAGGGCGGACTGTGGATTTGATCGCGTGTCAATGACCAAGAAAATACTCAGACACGAGGCCCTGGGCTGGGGACTCGGTTCTGGGTCTCTGGGTGACGGTGGGGCGGGGAGCAGGGGGTGCTCGAGTCTGGAAGGGCCTCAGACCTGGCGCGAGCAGGACCAGGATGGGGAGAGAGGGGGAGCAGGGAGGAGGCTGCGCCGAAGGGACCATCCCCGGGTGGGAAGACTCCCTGGAGCTGCCCAGAGAGGCGGGAGCCAAGGACCGCGACAGGCTCCATCCTGCCGGCCGGGGCATCGCTGCCGCCATTCTCCGCACCGGCTGCAGGGGGCAGCACTAAACCGTCCTGCGCCGCCTTGCGTTCAGTAGGGTTTGCCCCAGCTTTTTTTTTTTTTCCCTGACCCCGATGGGTGTTTTTTTTGTTGTTTATTTGGTTGGTTTTTTTTTCTTTTTGGGTCATACCCAGCGATTCTCAGGGGTTCCTCCTGCCTCCGCACTCAGGAATTCCTCCCGGTGGTGCTCAGGGGACCCTATGGGATGCTGGGAATCGAACCCGGGTCGGCCGCGTGCGAGGCAAGCGCCCTCCCTGCTGTGCTATCGCTCCAGCCCATGGGGTGGGTTTGTTTTGTTTTGTTTTGTTCTTTAGGTGATTGGTTTTGGGGCCTCACCCGGCAGTGCTCAGGGCTTACTCCTGGCTCTGCACTCGGGAATTACTCTTGGTCGTGCTCCAGGGACCATGTGGGATGCCCAGGATCGAACCCCGACTGGCCACGTGCAAGGCACACGCCCTCCCCAGGGAACTATTGCTCCAGCCCCTGAGGGTCCGGGCGGGGGAGGGGGGTTGACCCTGGGCAACAGCTCCGAGCAGTGAGCTTGGAGGGGCCCCCAAATCGACAAAACCCAAATCAACAAAAAGGTGAAGGCGTGATTCCGCAAGTAAATCTCTGCTTGTTTGGGGGCCATGCCCGGATCCGTGCTTGGGGGCTACTCCCAACTCAGTGCTCAGGGATCACTCGCACCAGGGGTGTGGGGGGAACCCCGGCTCCCTCCCGCAGAGCCTGCACCTGCTCTTGGCGCGTCTCCATCTTCCCGGCTTGCAGGCCGTTTTCTCTAACAGCCTTAAGGAAAGTTCCCCCATCAGCAGTGTGCAGAGCAACCTGCGTTCTTGTCACTGGCTAGTTCCCCACTGCCCCTCATGGATTCGGCCCACTCCCAGCTGAGACTGAAGAGGGCTCAGCGTGGCCCCTGTGTGTGGGGGGGTTGTCACCCCGGCCCCCCCCCCGTGCCTGTGGCTGGCCTCCTGCGCCCGGCCTGGCCTGTTCTTTGGCTGCTCTGCCTCTCTTGTCCAGGCCTGTTTTGCATTTTTGTTTTGAAGCCCCTCTGGGGTTACCCTGTGGCTCTGTGCTCAGGAATTATTCCTGGCAGACTCATATACTCATGTCGTGCCGGGGATCGAACCCAGGTCCACCGGGTGCCCGGCCAGCACCGTCCCCGCGGTGCGGTCTTTCTGGCCCCTACTGTCTCTTTGGCTTTCACCGCTGGCCCCGGCTGTCTGAGCGTGTCCGTCTGCCCGGGGCTGTCTCCTGAGCGTCTGGGCCCGACCACTGCTCCCCCGGCGTGGCCTCACCCCCCTGACATGACGAGACTCACCGGCCGCCAGCCCCGCGTCCCTCCCGGCCCACTCTCACGCCAGCTCCAGCTCCTTCTTCGCACTCGGCCCGGGTTGTCCTTTCCCCCGATTGCTGCTGGGACTGTTTCTCCCTCCTGCTTGCTTTCCTGTCATCCGAGGGGACGTCGGCGCTTTCCTGCCTCCCCCCTCCCAGCCCCGGCTCACGGCTTTACCATGAGAGACATAGACTCTCCGTGTAGCTGTTTTTATCTTAAACTGAAGCCAACCACGAGACTGACCACAACTCTGGTATCCGGTGTGGACACATGTTAGTCCGAGTAAGAAATGGTGCCTTTGGGGCGGACCCAGCATCCATCCCCGGCACCCCACATGGTCCCGAGCTGCCAGGACAGACCCCCTAAGCGCGGGGCCCTGAACACCGCTGGGGTGACCCCAAAACCAAACCCAGAAAATGTGCCTTTTGCTAACCTCTGTGGAAGTGAGTCTGGGTGCAGACTGTCGGGGTCCCTGATGGTCCCCAGGGTGGACCATGACAGGGATGGGCCTGTAGCCACAGAGGCTGTGCAGACTCTCGGGGTCCCTGATGATATGGGCTGATGGAACCAGCGGCCACGGTCGCAGCAGACTGCAGCTCACTGCTTCCCCGTTTCTCGGCAGCTGCTCCGAGAAGGTGTTTCTGGGGGAGAATGACCAGGTCGCCCCCTCGGTGCTCATCCTGGGGGGCAGGAAGCCCCAGTCTCAGGCTGGTCACAGGCTGGCTTGTGTATGTTCACGGGCGCAGCTGGGAGCAGCATCAAGGAGCTCTCGGTTTCCTTGGCAGCGTCTCGTCCTTGCGGTTGGCTTACCAGGACCTCACGATCCAAATGAAGAAAGACGAAAAGGCGAACCTGAGCGGCAGGAAGAAGCCGGAGTCGGAGCGGCTGGGCATGGGCTTCGGGGGCTCCCGGAGGTGCGTGGCCCGCCAGGAAGAGGGTTTCCCGCTCCGTGTCGACTTGAGGAGTACTTTCGTCCTCTCCTCCCATGACGCGGCTTGGACTTGGGTGTTCGATGTAGCGTGGAAAATGCCACGTATGTTGCTTAGAGAGAAGGAAACGGGCGACTTGCTAGTGAGCCCACACGCTTAATATACGTGGCTGTCAGTTGCATGACTACACACACACACACACACACACACACACACACACAAACACACACTGCCGCATGCCAGCGTTCCTCAGCCTTGATGCAGGAAATCCGGGTGCGTACACCATCTGAATCGCTGACGTCGTTGGCCCCGGGGTTAGACATCAGTTTGCTCGGGTGGCGTCACTGTGTGCGGCGACTAACCCACTGCTTTGTTCTTCCCAAATAGCATTTCACATTCAGTGACTTCAGACCTGCAGACCATTGAGCAGGAAACTCCTGTCGTAGCCAAACCGAGGAAGAAATACAGTGACGACAACGATGACTCGTACTTCACCTCCAGCTCAAGGTAACGCACGACACTCCCCCACTGCGGTGCTGGGGAGGCGGCGATCGGCCTCCCCTGCCGGCGTGTTGGCGTTAGGAGGAAGCACAGCTCCTTAGTTAGCTTCACTGGTCCGGAAAGTCTCGCCCGGACCCAAGCCCTCCTTTGGAATGAAAATCAGGGCAGCGTTTGTGCGCGGGGCATTGGCTGACCTGCAGCCTGAGTCAGCCCAGGGGCGGGAGGGCCGTGTCCGCCGGGAGCATGGGGTGAGAGAAGCTCTGCTGGGTGCCCGAGGTGGACCCTCGGTGTCCGTCACCCCTGTCTCTGGAACATTCCACAGCCGTGCTCCCTGCAGCGTCTGCAGGATCCGGTGCTCAGGTCACGGTGACTGTTCAGACGCCTTTCATACACCATACGCTGCTCCTACGGAGATGCGGAACAGACACGGAACAGACACGTGACGTAGACTTCCACAGACACATAACACACATAGACATGTGATGTAGACATGTGACAGACATGTAACATAGAAATGTCACAAACTGTTCCATAAACACGTAACATATAACATAGACATATTAAGACATGTACCAGACATATAGACACGTAACAGACATGTAACATAAACATGACACTGTTCCACGGACATGTAACAGACATATCACATAGACACATGACATAGACATGTAACAGACATATAAGAGACGTGACATAGACTGTTCCATAGGCATGTAACAGACATGTAACATAGACACATAATAGATGCGTAACAGACCATTCCATAGACACGTAATAGACACATACCTATATAACACAGGCTTTTCCATAGACGTAGGGCTGGAGCGATAGCACAGCGGTAGGGCGTTCGCCTTACAAGCGGCCAACATGGCCGACCCGAGTTCGATTCCTCCGCCCCTCTCGGAGAGCCCGGCAAGCTACCAAGAGTATTCGATATGCCAGACACAGTAACAACAAAGTCTCCAATGGAGACGTTACTGGGCCCGCTCGAGCAAATCGATGATCAACGGGAGGGCCTTTACTTACTTTTACTTTCCATAGACGCATAACAGACATGTAACATAGACACATGACATAGACATGTGACAGACATATAAGAGACACGTGACATAGACTGTTCCACGGACATGTAACATAGGCACGTAACAGATGCGTAACATAGACCATTCCATAGACACAGATATATAACACAGACTTTTCCATAGATGCATAACAGACATGTAACAAAGACACATGCCATAGACATATAACATACACACACGTAAGACGCCGTCCCACAGACCGTCCGTAGACATATTTCCAGGTGTTTTCCGTCCATCGCCGTGTCCCATAGACACGCACCATCGTCATACGCAGGCGTGCCCCGTAGCCATATTCCATAGGCGCGTTCCCTGGGTGTCCCCGGGAGACGCTGCCGGGCGCGTGGGAAGGAAGAGCCGGGTCCTCTCGCACCCACCGTCAGACGCCTGGTCTCGCTGGAGAGCAGGTTCCGGCCCGCCTGGCCTCCCCTCGCGCCTGCCTCTGTCCACGCAGGTACTCGGACGCGCCCCTGGAGACGAGGAGCACGTCCTTCTCCAGCTGGGACGACAGCTCCGACGCCTTCTGGAAGAAGGAGACCATCAAGGACCCCGAGGGGGCTCTGAAGGCCACGGGCTACTTGGACAGGTGGGTCTGCCTCCCCACCCCCACCCCCCTCCGCTAACCCAACCCCCCGTGGGCAAGCAGTGGCCAGCACCGAGCTTGCCCTGCGCTTACGAGCACCTTCTCAGGGTCAAGGGCTCCAACCTGGGGTGTGCCTTCCTGGAGGCCAGCGGGAGAGGCCACTGCCCCCTTGTCAAGGCCATCCACCCGGGCAGGCTCTCCGGGAGACGCCGGCTGGGTCCAGAGTCAGTCCTGGTTCCTGTCCTAGCTTTGGAGACGAAGTCGCACCCCTGCGGCCCGCAGCCCGCTTTCTGCGGCTCCTGCCTCTGACATTCCCATGTTCTCCTCAGTCTCTGGGATGAGTCCTCCCCGAGGGCCACCTCCGACGCGCCCGGCTTCCTCCACACCCGCGGCTGTCGCCCGGGCTCTGGGGGCTTGGGGGTGTGAGCCGCCCAGGGGGTCCCCGCGGGCTGATGGGGCGCCCCCTTCTCCCCTGCAGACCCGCCGCTCGCCGCAAGCCGGACTACGCCCCCGTGGAGAGCACAGACGAGGCCCAGAAGAAGTTCGGCAACGTCCGGGCCATCTCGTCGGACATGTACTTCGGGAGGCAGGCCCAGGCCGATGTGAGTGTCAGAGTATGGCCAGAGCCACGTCCAGCTGGGGCAGCCCAGGCGCGGGGTGGGAAGCTGGGGGCTCGTCCCCTACCGCCCTTCTCTCCCTCCCCTGGTGCCCCCCGGAGCTGCAGACACACGTGGAAGTGGGGGTGTCCCGGGTGGGGCCTCGGGCCGCGTGGTGGCCCCTGGTCTATGCCGCCCAGTCTCTGAGAGGGTCCTGATTTTCAGTGGAGCTTTGGGGGTACTCTAGGCCGTCCCCCCTGCCCCTGGCCGCCACAGGTGGGCTTCAGCTGTCCACGGTGGGGACTCTGGCTCGCAGCGCAGGGGCACAGCCAGCACTCGGTGACAGCCCGGGGGGGCCGGGGCCTGGCCGTGTTGGGGACCGACGTCTCCGTGTGCTTGTATGTCCAGTATGAGACCAGGGCCCGGCTGGAGCGGCTCTCGGCCAGCACGTCCATCAGCTCGGCTGACCTATTTGATGAGCAGCGGAAGCAGGCGGCGGGTACGTGGCCGGGCGTGGGACGAGGGATGAGGGGAGGGTCCCCACTGCCCGTAGCCGGGGGACTGACCCTGTGGGCCGCCGCCCCCTGCTGCCCAGGGCAGGGAAAAGGGAGGCTGGGGTCCCCGAGGGTCCCTGAGGTTACACCCCAACCCCAGTCAGCAGCCGGAGCCCAGCGGGAGGCGGGCAGTCAGCCCAGCGACCCAGAGGTCAGTTGGCTCCTGAGTGCGGGTCACTGAACTGACCCAGGGCCTGGGGTGGGGGACTGGGGTACTAGTGCCCACTGCATCGGCAGTCGGGCGGGTCCCCCAGGTGTTGACCGTCCCCAGCCATGTGTGTCACTGGGTGTGAGGACTTCTGAGGACTTTGGGGGCTCAGGCAAAAAAAAAAGGCCTTTGGGGTGGGCTTCCTGCCCCCTGCCCAGAGCAGAGGCCCCCGACTTCCAGGCCTGGATCCGGTGTGGGCTCTCCGAGGGTCCCCAGAAGGTCCCTCCCACCCGAGGCTCATCAAACCCCACCTCCACCGCCCCGCAGCCCCTGGTCACACCCTCACCCACAGCCTGATGGGGGCCCACCCATGTCCCCCAGACACTCCGGCAACTCCCCTGAGAGCCTGAGGGACATGGGGGCAGCCCCCACCCACTTCCCGGAAGCGGTTCTGATGGTCCGAGCTGGCCCCTCTCGGCCAGCGAGCTCTCGGTGTGGCTGTGACCTCAGTGTCCGGCAGCCCATTTCCTTGTCCTCAGGCCCGGGGTCTCTTGGCCACTAAAGTTGGGGTCCCCGGGGCTCAGCCCGTGCTGTTGGGGTCCCTGGGCTCGGTCATGCCGCGCCCCCTAACCGCGTGTGCCCTTGCACAGGGACCTACAACCTGGCCAGCGTGCTGCCCACCGCGCCTGACATGGCCCAGCTCCGGCAGGGGGTGCGCTCTGTGGCCGGGAAACTCTCCGTCTTTGCCAACGGGGTCATGACCTCCATCCAGGTGAGGGGGGCACGGGGTCCTCCAGGGGCGCCCTGTGGGCAGGGCCGGGCCTGAGGGTGCTCTGGGAGGGACAGGACGCTGACCAGTGCTGGACTGGGGTTACACCGTCCCCTGTGCTCTCTCCCCTGACCCCAAAACACCATTTTTATTTTTGGGGGGGCTCGTCTGGTGATGCTCAGGGGACCACACAGGGTGCCGGGGACCCAACAAGGCCGGCCACCTGCGAGGCAAGTGCCGTAGCCTCTGTGCTGTCTCTCCGGCCCCCTAAAACACCCTTTTAAGATCCAATGACCCCCCCATGGACAGTGGGCCCCCAGGCCGGCAGCTGGCCGCTGAGCTCCACGGCCTGGGGGTGCCTTTGGGAAGCAGCCACTGCCCCCAGGGAGAGTCGGACCCCAGCCCCCAGCACCGCTAGAGCAGCGGCCCCAGAGTGCTCCGGCCCATCACCCCCTTCACAGAAAACAACCCTGCAGGGGCTGGTCACAGTGCTCGGGGGATGCCCAGGCTTGGGGGGGGGGCAGCGCAGGGGAGCACCCGGTGCCCGTGGTTATCCCAGGGTAGTGTTTAGGGCTCAGTTCTGCCTCGAAGCACCCATGTCCGAGGGGGGATGCTGCAATACTCTCGGAGGAAGCAGTTTCCGGCTCAACCCGGGGCAGGGTCTGTGGGGCAGGTGGCCCAGTGGGCAGCGCACGCGCTTCTCTCCTGCAGGACCGCTACGGCTCCTAGTCCCCGGGCCACGCAGCTCAGCCGAGGAGAGGCACCAGCCGGGCCGCCCGCTCACCCCCGCCCGGCCCCTGCGACTCTTCCTGCCACCTCCTCACCCGCCGCCGCCGCAGCCGCCACCCGCCCCTGCCGAGGAGGCCGCCCCGTCTTCTGCTTTTTGAATTTCTGAGAAACGTATGCGAACGCCCGAAGTATTGACAAACGGCTAGTGCTCCCTGGATTAAAGACAAATACGAAGAAATGCCCCCGAGATTTCGGTATATAATATATAGATGTGGATATGTAGATGAGGGGCCAGTTCACTGAAATTGGGTCGTTTTGTTAATATTTTTTTATCCGGATCTTGGTTTTCCAAAAAAAAAAAAATTGCAGAATGTGTATAAATGAATAAAGAAAAATAATCTGGCTGTGTTTTAGACAGCGTTAGGATATATTGTTCAGCACAGTAAACTATATTTGAGATTTGAACCAGGAAAAACGGTTTCCGTGGGATATTTTGTGAATCATCTTAAAGGCTCAAATTTGTAGATTTCCGAATACAATAAAGGCTCAGGAGATGCACTGTGGCGCCTTCTCTGCCGGGGGTCCCCTGACCGTGGGGTTCCCCAGGCCACTGGGTCCTTCCCTGTGCCTCCCTGAGCCCCAGCCTCCTGCCTCTGCCCCCGAAGGTGCCCCCAAATCCAGCCCCCAGACTCACCTAGGCCTCCCTGCATCACCCCTGCCCGGGTCCGGCAGATCGGCCGAGAAGACTCAGCCCAGGGCCTGTGGGACCCCAGGGGACAGTGCGAGGGGACCCCAGGGGTGGTACTGAGGGGTCCCCAGGGGGAAGTACCAAGGGGGCCAGGGGGCAGGGCCCAGGGAAGACGGGGCCCAGAGCTTCTGTGGGCTCCCTAGTTGGGAGGTGGGCCTCACGGGGGTCAGAGGAGCCGACCCCAGGGCGGGGACCCCACAGGCCGCAGCCGTTTCCCAGCAGACGGTTCACGCCCACCCAGACACGGCAGGGGCGGGCAGCCTCACTGTCCCAGGCCCTTGGGCTGATCGTGCCTCTGAGGTGCCCCCAACAAAGGTGTGAAAGGGTAGAGAAAGGAGGGGGCGGGAGGGGGCTCACGGGACTCCCCCCACAAATCGGCTTTTCACCCCAGACTTGCCCGGCCTATGTGCCCGGCCCGGGCACCCCAACCCGTCTGCACCCAGAAGGCGTCACCGAGTCAGGGGCTACCCACGGTGCTGCAGCTGTGCTCAGGACCCAGGGGACCTCCTGACCCCCACGTTGGTGACCCAGATCTCCCCCTTGGGCCCGAGCGATGGTGCAGCAGAGGGCGTTTGCCTGGCACGCGGCCGACCCACGTTCAGTCCTGGCCGACCCACGTTCAGTCCCGGCCGACCCACGTTCAGTCCTGGTTAGCCAGGTGTGGCCCGAAAAAAGACAAACCGAAACGAATTTAAAAATTGACAAAACCAGGCGCCACCCACGTGGTGCCCAGGAGGCCGGGAAGGAGGAGGGGCAGCGCCTGTCACCCACTGCCCACGCCGCCTGCCCACATGCACTTCCTGCCGGGCTACCTGTGCCCATCCGGGAACCTCAGGAGGGCAGGGCCTGTCCAAGCCCGGTCCGGACACTGAGCCCTCGGGCAGCTGTGCTCAGGAGAGTTAAACAGGACGAGGGTTTCTGTGGTCACAGTGAGGGTGCCCAGTGTCAGGGCTATTGTTGAGACTCACGCACGGCCTGAAGGAATTGCCAGGGGACTCGGGGGGGAGGGGCTCCCAGCAGTGCTCAGGACCCAGGGTTCACTACATTTTGTGCTCCAGCTCGGCTCCCCGCTGCAGTGCTCAGGGGACCAGGCGCTGCTCGGGCCTGACCCCAGGCCTCCTGCAAGCAAAGCCTGAATCCCGCCAGGAGTGCCGCCCACAGGGACACCAGCTCACCAGGCCTGAATGGGCAGAGCGCCTCCTGCATGCCAGGCCCGTCTGGGGCCCTTTGACCATCTCCCCAGGCCCGAGGGTCTCGCTGGGCCCTTGCTACGGTGGGAGGGGGTTCAGGGACGGGTCGGCGTGGACCGGGGAGGTCTCTGCTGCCTCTTCCTCCCGGGCGCCCTCCAGCTCCGCAGTGGGACTGAGTCAGATGTGGGGACGCCTTATTCCACACCATGACCGCAGAGGCAGAGACCCCCCCCCAAGGTGGGTCTGGCGGACCCCTAAAGCTCTTGCCATAAATGTCTCAAATGTGCCATGTGGGGTGACTCGCGGGGACAGGGGACGGTCCTTAGTCACAGTCACCTCCTGCCAGGGGCTCGGGCACGGTGCCCGGCACCCTCCCGCTGTCCCTGTGGATTTTCCTACGGTCCGGGTCACCTGTTTGGCATTTGCATTCGCTTTTGTTACTCTCTGTGTTTCTTCCCTTCCCGCGGGAGGCGAGGGGGGGCAGCTCACGGGGTCCCGGAGGCCCAGAACCACCTGTCCTGTCGCCCCGCAGGTGCAGGTGAGATGCTGGGGCCTGCGCCAGGCGGCAGGTACCTCACTGGCCCCTGGGAAGGAGGAGGGGGGGAGGCAGGCCCGGGCTCGCCCACCCTGGGCCCGAAGCTCCTTCTGAACCCTCCAGGCTGTTTCTGCAACAAAGTAGCAAATGCTGCTTCTCTCCAAATGCATTTTGACACAAATCAAAGCTCCCTTCTGAGAGTGTCGCCACTTTTCCGGGGACAGGAGAGATAGCACAGCTGGGAGGGCGTTTGCCTTGCATGCGGCCAGCCCGGGTTCGATTCCCAGCATCCCATATGGTCCCCTGAGCACCGCCAGGAGTAACCCCTGTGCAGAGCCAGGTGTGACCCAAAAAGCAAAATAAATAAATAAATAAAAACGGTCACCGAGGGGCTGGGGGCAGCAGCATCAGGGTAATGCTCCGGCCCTACAGACCCCTGTGTGTCCTGCAAGGTGTGGCCCCTAACCCACAGATGCCCCTGGGCAGGGGGGTCCACACCTGGCAGCCCCTCCCCACCTCCCACCCTAGCTGTGCTCTCTCTCTCTCCTCTCGCTGAGGATGTAGGTTTCCAGGGCATTTTTTTTTTCGTGATGTTGTTTGCTTGCTGTGGATCCTCCTGATGGATGAAACTGGCTCGCGGGTGGCTCCTGCCTGCGGGAGACGGGGCGTTTGTCACCCTCGGCTGAGTCCTTCCCGTCTCCCCGTTCTCCTTCTTCTGCTCCTATGAGCAGAAGTTTCTCACTGTAATGGAGACTCCCTGGAGCGCGCCGGCTGATCAGGGGGTCCCTGGGGAGTCAGTGTCTCAGCACCCGGAGAAATGCCACGCGGGGCCCGAGCTGCAGCGGGCGTCTTTAATCTGCGGGTCTGGTCCCTTGGGGGAGGGCGGGGCCGGGAGGATGGCCGGGAGGAGTCAGAGCATCATCTGATTAGGCTACGGCTGTGCTGGAGACGCCAGGCAGCTGCCTCCCTGGGCTGGGCAGAGCCGGGGCTCCCCGGGAGCAGCACTGATGGGGGCCTGGGGGGCTCGTCCCCCTCTGGGAGGACCCCTCGCCCCGCCCCTGCCACACTGACCAGGAGTCAGGACAGTCTCACACCCACCTGGGGCTGGACTGTCCTCAGCATCGCCTCCGCTGTGGGCCAGGCCCCAAGGGTCAGTGCGGGCTGAGGTGCCCCGGGGGGCCCTCCGGGGCCACCCCCAGAGATATTGGGGGGCTGTGTGGTGTCTGGGCTCAACCCCGGGAGCTCACAGACTCGACCGGAGCCCCAGCGCCTGAGTTCAAGCCCCTCCAATTGTTGCTGCTGTTGCTGTTATTTGGGGGCTCGGGAGTTTGGGCCACTCCCAGATCATGCTTGGGCATCGGGGGCCCAAAGGGTGCCGGGCTCACGCTCGGGGCTCTCGCCTGTGCTCCCTGTGGGCCTCTCCCGGCCTCCGTCTGTTCGTCTGCAGAAGGCCCGGGTGTCAGGGGGAGTGTCTGCAGCCTCTGCGTGTCTCTGCGGGGGATTCTCAAGGTGGTTCCCTCTTCTCCCCACTGTCTGGGGTCTCCCCCGCCTGCTGGACAGCTGACTCACACGGCCCCAGCCCTGCCCTATCCTGCCCCCAGCTCACACCTGCACAGCCCCACCGGGTGCCTGCCCCTCCCCGAACCCCTTTCTCCCACGGCTCACCCAGCTGGCCCAGGGGCTCTGCACCCCCTCACCTCCTCTCTGGGGGTCTCTGCTCCCCTCACCCCCTCTCCCGGGGTCTCTGCGCCCCTCCCCTTCTCTCCCAGGGTCTCTGCCCCCCTCTCACCTCCGCTCTCTTCCAGAGCCCGGGGACAGCCTGGCCCCCAGATCCCCTTCCCTGGACCCAAGGCGCTTTCCCTGGGGGGTCACCCCACATGCCCGTGGGTGTCCGTGCTTTCCTCCTCCAGCTCCTGCCTGATGTGCCGGCTCCCTGCCCATCTCCCCACGGCAGGCTGGGCACAGGCTCCCTGAGGGCATTTGCAGGAAATGCAGATTCTCAGGCGGTGATGGGGCTTGGCCGTGGGGTCAGTGGGTCCCCCGGGATTCGAGTGCCTTCTTCTTTTTTTTTTTTTTTGCTTTTTGGGTCACACCCGGCAATGCACAAACGCACAGGGGTTACTCCTGGCTCTGTGCTCAGGAATTACCCCTGGCGGTGCTGAGGGGACCCTATGGGATGCTGGAAATCGAACCCGGGTCGGCCGCGTGCAAGGCAAACGCCCTACCCGCTGTGCTATTGCTCTAGTCCCTCGAGTGCCTTCTTAGCCTTCCAGTTTGGGAGCATTTGTCCTGGGCCCAGGCGCCATCCAGTGGGCAAAGGGGCGCGAGTGGGGTGCCGGGCTCCCCCTCTGAGCCGTCTCAGCCGCATCCCCCGACAGGGCCCTGCTACCAGGCAGCCCCAGAGGGTCACGGCGCTGGGCTGGGGCAGGAAGTTCCACACGGTCGCCAAGACCCTGAAGCCAGGCCGCTGTCCCAGAAAACGGGAAGATGCAGGACTGCAGGGCTGGAGCCCACCGGAGAGGGCGTTTGCCTTGCATGCAGCCAACCCGGGTTCGATTCCCAGCATCCCGTAGGGTCCCCTGAGCACCGCCAGGAGGGATTCCTGAGTGCGGAGGCAGGAGTAACCCCTGAGCATCGCCGGGTGTGACCCAAAAAGAAAAAAATAAAGGAACCAGGGTAGGGCCGGAGTGATAACACGGCGGGTAGGGCGTTTGCCTTGCACGCGGCCGACCCGGGTTCGATTCCCAGCATCCCATATGGTCCCCTGAGCACCGCCAGGAGTAATTCCTGAGTGCATGGACCAGGAGTAACTCCTGTGCATCGCAGGCTGTGACCCCCCCCCCAAAAAAAAAGGAGCAGGAGCGAGCTCAAAGCCTTAGCACAGTGCAGCCTGTAGGCTCGAGTCCCTGCGCTGACCGCCACTGGCCGGGCCTCCGAGTACTGCCGAGTGAGGTCCGAACACAAACATTCTCAAAAGAGCTAGAAGTGGGATCTGGTGGAGCCCTCCAAGTGTCTCCCCATACCCTGATCACCCAGCAGGCCCAGGGTGGGCCCTGAGGAACCCTGAGGAGACGCCCCCAGCAGCTGCGGAGGACTTGGAAACTGCAAGTCTGTAAGCGGAGTGGACCGTCCACCCGGGCAGGCGTAGCCGACGCGGGCATGAGCGTTGCATTTCACTGAAGAAAAGGGACATTGTGTCCGGGGCGGGATACGGAGCCGTCACAAATGATCCCGGAGCATCTCAGCAGTCAGGGCCCCCTAAACACAGCCGGGGAGACCCCAGGTTCTCACAGCCGGGTCCTGGGCCGGGCGGGGCTCTCCAAGGCAGGGGGACCCAAGGCCTTTGTTTTATAGCCAGGTTGACCTTTGCAAGAGCTTGAAGATCCCGTCTCTGCCGCACACTGGAATGCGGAGAATATGGTTTCCATGGCTCCCGCTGGAGCAAACGCTAGAAGCTGAGCTCCCACCCCCAGGAGAGGCCTGAATGCAGGAAGAGGCTGCAAACCAGGGTGGCAGCTTGACTTCGAACCCCCCGGAGAGCTGCAGTAGCAGCGATAGCATAGCGGGAGGGCGTTTGCCTTGCACACGGCTGACACGGGTTCGATCTCCGGCATCCCATAGGGTTCCCTGAGCACCACCAGGAGTGATTCCTGAGTGCAGAGCCAGGAGGAAGCCCTGAGCATCGCTGGGTGGGACCCAAAAAGAAAAAAAAAAGGCTGGAGTGATAGTACAATGGGGAGGGTGCTTGCCTTGCATGCAGCCGATCCGGGTTCGATCCCCAGCATCCCATAGGGTCCCCGGAGCACCACTAGGAGTAATTCCTGAGTGCAGAGCCAGGAGGAAGCCCTGAGCATCACCAGGTGGGACTCAAAATGAGAAAAAAAGAAAAAAAAGAACCCAACAGAATGCGGCTCACTGCGCTGTCCGGATGGGACCCCCGAGGGTTCTCCTGCCTCTCTGTCTCAGAATCAGGTTTTGTCTCTAGGGAACTTGTTCCCCTGCCCCCCACCCCGCCCTTTATTCTTGGTGTTTGGGGTCACACCCAGTGATGCTCAGGGCCTGCTCCTGGCTCTGCACTCGGGGGTCTCTCCTGGCGGGGTTTAAATGCAGTGCCAGGGATCGAACCCAGATCAGCTGTCTACAGCAAGGCCAGCTTTCTCTCTCTGGCCCTGCTCCGGCCTGTTTTAATGGGCACCGATATTTTTCATTACAACACTGGTTTGTAACAGCAAATCATAATCATCAGGTTCTTAGGGGCCGAAGAGGTCTGGGGTCGAGGGGCTCTAACCCTCAACGCCACCAGCCGGGCGTGACCCCGGGACCTCACTGCCGCGCGGGCCTTGGTTTTGGTGTTTGGGCCACGCCTGGCGGTGTTCAGGGCTTCTTTCGACTGTGCTCAGGGGTCACTCCTGCAGTCCCCGGGACCCTCTGTGGTGCCAGGGATGGACCGGGGTCAACCTGGACGAGGTGGGTGTATAAGCAATCCCCCCCGGGCCCCCTCTACCTGCCCAAATAGGGTTTTATTTAGGTCACACCCGGTGATGCTCAGGGGTTCCTCCTGGCTCTGCACTCAGGAATTACTCCTGGCAGTGCTCGGGGAACCCTATGAGATGCTGGGAATCAAACCCGGGTTGGCCGCGTGAAAGGCAAACGCCCTCCCCACTGTGCTATCACTCCAGCCCCCAAATAGGGTTTTAAAGGTACCTGACTGTAGGGGACTGGGGGTAACAGGGGTGGTGGCAAGGCCTGCCCGGGCACCGAGGGCGGGAGCAGAGTCCAGTTAGGGCAGCCCGCCCCACACTCAGGTGGCCTCCGCCATTTATACTCCGTCTTTGGACCAGGGAAGTCGCCTGCAAACGTTCTGGGCTGCTGGAAGTCGCCCTACACGCCCGGTTGGAGGCTTGGTGGCACCTCTGCCAGGGTGAGACTCCTGAGTATGTTGTTAAGGCAAAAAGCAAGATCCAGGATGGCACGTCCAAATGGAACTGTGTGTGCAAGAGAGACAGAGACAATGTGTGCGACACGGTGACACAGAGACAGAGACACAGAGACAGTGTGTGCAAGAGAGACAGAGACACAGAGACAGAGAGTGTGTGTGTGAGACAGACAGACAGAGACAGTGAGAGACAGAGACACAGAGTGTGAGAGACAGAGATGGAGATGGTGTGTGTGTGAGAGAATGTGTGAGAGAGACAAAGGGTGTGTGAGAGAAATAGGCAGAGAGAGAGAGAGAGAGAGTGTGTGTGTGTGTGTGTGTAAGAGACAGAGTGTGTGAGGCAGAGACAGAGAGTGTGTGTGACAGAGAGACAGAGACCGTCAGAGGCAGAGAGTATCTGTGTACACAGCAGGGGCTGGGGTCAGGATAAACTGTGTGTGTGAGAGAGCGCGCACGCGCCTGTGTGAATGTGAGACATTTGCCGTGTGTAGGTGTGTGTGAGCCTGTGTGGGGTGAGCTCACAGGTGCCGAGACCATCTCTAGACGATTGTCTCTAGAACAATCTCCTGAGGCAGGCAACTCCCTGCCGCAGCCTCTGGGAAGGGCTGGCTGCATATCCCTAATTCCCTGCCCATGGCTGGCATTTTGAGCAAATATTCCTCTTCCCTGCTGAATCACGACAAAATCCGGGGCTGTTTAGCAATTTTTTGTTGTTTTGGTGTGTTCAGGGAAGTACCAGGGCTTACTCCGGGCAGGGCTTGGGGGACCGTTTGGGGTGCTGGGGCTCGAACCCATCTGCTGCGTGCCGGGCAAGTGCCCTCCCCACCGTACTATCGCTGTGGCCCCACTTAACAACTTTTTTGCATGATCTTTCCCCCGCAAGTTCCCCTATGGAGATTTGAGTCCTGTTGGGGGCTGGGGGCTGATTCAAGTGGGTGTGGGTCTCGGTTCTTCCTCCCTCGCTGTGGCCTGTGGCCGCAAGACGCCGCCACACCCTGTGACCTGCTTGGCCTGGGTTGTTTTCCCAGGCCGTGACCTTGGAGGCCCCGTTTTGAGTCGAGGTTCTCCTTTGTGAGAGCCGGAAGGCCGTGCTGGGGCCGCTTCCTTGTTCTGGCCCAGGTAGGACCAGGCGTCTCAGAGTCCAACCCCCACCCTGCTGACTGGAGGCATTCCAGACCCCCCCCAGCCCCAAACCAAGGCTGGGCATGTTTGACTCTTGTGTTTAAGACACTCGACAAACCCCAGATGCAGGAAGGGCTCTCTGGGGAGCAGAAGCTACACCCCTCCTTCCCTTCAAGAGCCTCTCTGGACCTACAGAAAGAATGTTCTAGAATCACCAGGTGTTGGCCCTGGGGTAGGGCACAGCAAGCGCAAACCACTGAGCTATCTGGCCTGGTTTGCCAAGTCCTGCTGGGAGGGGCCGGGGGGGGGCTTCCTGCCCACACTCAGCCTTCTCAGCAGAGCCCTTGGGGGGCCTCACCCCTTCTTCACAGACCCCTCTGAGGCGGTAAATCTCCCCCGAGGTCACAGGTCGACCTGGGGGGCTCAGGAGGCCGGGCGGGTATGCTCCTGCCAAGGGCCATCTGGTGTTCCCACCAGGGTCATCTGAGGGCAGGTGGGCGGGTAGGAACTGGAGGCTGAAGAGGCTGACAAGTAACATCTGTGTTGTCCTGTCCGCACGGGGCGGCCTCGTGATCCGGGGGCCTCTTAAGACCCGCGGCCCCACTGCCCGCCTCATTCCTCATGCAGTTCCAAGCCGGCGGGTCTCAGGTCTCGTCCTCAGCCTGAAGGTCCCTGAAGGAGGCTGGGGGGCGGGGGGTCATCAGAAGGTGGGACCTGGAGAGTCGCCCGGTCAGCAGCCTTAGGGGGGCAGGAACTGGGGCCCAGAGACAGTCCGGCCCCTCGGAGAGATGCGTCAGCATCAGAAGGCCGGGTAGGGACCCGGGAGAAGAGACCCCCAAAGCCCAGAGCCCCTTCTCGGGGCTCAGCCTGAAGAATTCGAGTCCGCTGGGAAATTGGGCAAGTGTCATCTGTAGCCCGCTGGGGGCCTGCGGGGCTCCCTCCACCCCCGCTCCTGAAATCATCCCTGTGGGGGTCCGCAAGCCTGAAACCTGCCTCTTCCAAAAGTCCAGTGGCGGGAGGGGGGCGGTCCCTGGGCTTCGCGGCTCGGGGGAGCTTGGGTCCAGTTTCACGTCTGCCCCTTGGGCTGGGGGACACGAGCGTCAGCCCTAACACCTCGAAGTCCCACCAGAGAGGAAACTGAGGGTCAGGAGGACCACGTTCTGCCTCACGGGTCCCCGCTGCTCCTGGGCCCTGCTCGCCTGTGGGTACCAACGCCCCCCGGCCGCCAGCCCCTCTTGCTCTGCCTTCTAGGGGGGCATTCTCTCTTAAAGGGCGGGGGGGTATTTTCCTACACTCGGAAACAAAGATGGAAACCCTCGTGCCACTTTCAAAACAGTCGCCGCTCCCAGCCCAGGCATGCGGAAAGGGTGGGGTCCCCTCGCATTGTAACTTTCCACCAACCCCCGCTGACCCACCAGCGTCCAGGGGCGCCCCCACCCACTCAGCCAGTCCGGGGTGCGGGCTTCTGCTCCCGGGAAACGAGGGGGAGTCTCGGGGTCCGGTTTGAGGATGTGTCTCGCGAACCACCGTTCTCCAAGAAAGCAAGAAACAATTTGCAGTTTTGTTCGTCATTTTTCTGTCGTTAGAACAGGGCTGGTCCTGCCTAGCGCCTTAGGAAAGAAGCAGAAACCCAGTGACTCCTTGGCCCCCCACTTTTAAAAAAAAAGGGGGGCTGGAGCAATAGCACAGCGGGTAGGGCGTTTGCCTTGCACCAGCAGACCCGGGTTCGATTCCCAGCATCCCATATGGTCCCCTGAGCACCGCCAGGGGTAACTCCTGAGTGCAGAGCCAGGAGGAACCCCTGCGCATGGCCAGATGTGACCCAAAAAGCAAAAAAAAAAAGGGGGGGTTCCTGCAAAGCCTCTCTCACGGCTGTGACCTGGGCTTGATCCCTGAGCACTGCTAGATTAAAACAAAAAAAGCAGGGGGGACCCTCCCATACAGAGCGAGTACAGGGGGTCTCAGGTGCTTTTGCCTTGCATGCTGAAGAATGTGGGGTTCACTCCCCAGCACTGCATATGGTCTCCCAAGTACTGCCGGGTGTGTAGCACTGTCCTCCCGTTGTTCATTGATTTGCTCGAGCAGGCACCAGTAATGTCTCCATTGTGAGACTTGTTGTTGCCGTTTTGGGCATATCGGATATACCATGGGTAGCTTGCCAGGCTTTGCCGTGCGGGCGAGATACTCTCGGTAGCTTGCCGGGCTCTCCAAGAGGGGTGGAAGAATCGAACTGGGTCAGCCACGTGTAAGGCAAACGCCCTACCCGCTGTGCTATCGTTCCTGCCTGCCAGGTGTGTAAATCTGAATGAAACCAAAAAAAAAAAACAACCTTCCCGATCCCTTAATTAAGGACTCCTGGCCTGAGTGTGGGCCTGACACGTGCCCCTTCGGCAACTGCAGGTGTGGGCAGTTGTTCGTGCTCTTTCCCAGAGACGGACGGGGCGGGGGGACACTACGTGGTCATCAGGTTTTGTGATCCCAGGCCCAGCAAACCCTCCTCTCCCAGACTACTGAGGGGCCCCCAGTTTGTGACCTCCCAAGGTGTCCGTGTGCCCCCGTGCCTGGCCGTCTGTCCCCTGCTCTGGAGGTGTCGGGCCCAGAACTCCACAGGGACCCTTTTCTGATCCGCAGATCACGCAAACGGCACTGGGAGAAACAACACAACAGGGCCGGGGCGAGTGTCCAGCAGGGAGGGCGTTGGCCTTGCAGGCAGCCAACCCGATTCCCCACACCTCCTAGGGTCCCCCGAGCCCCGCCAGGACTAACCTCTGAGCATCACCAGGTGTGACCCCAAAATGCCCCAGATACTCACAGCTACCTGTCCCCAGTCACTCAGCAGTGACACAGTGACAACAGTGGCAGAGCCTTCTCCTGGGCCCACGAGGAACCTGTTTTTCTCTTTGGTGTTTCGTTTCCTCCCAGGCCCTGCTTCTCCCGAGAGCGCTTTCCCTCCAATTAACTCTAATGACTGCGACTTCATCACTATGAGGCTGAGGCCACCGAGGGCACAGGTGTCACGGAAGCCTTTGCAATACTCCCTGCTCCTGTTCCGTTATCCTAGTTTCCCCGAATATTGGGACCCCGCCCATGCAGTGCTGAGAAGCTCAAGGTCATCTGTGCACTGGGGCTTGCACTGTTTTTTTTGGGGGGGCGGGGGAGGAGCATACCCCATGGTGCTCAGGGGTTCCTCCTGGCTCTGCACTCAGGAATTACTCCTGGCGGTGCTCGTGGGGGGGACCACATAGGATGCCAGGGATTGAACCCGGGTCAGCCACATGCAAGGCAAACCACCCTCCTCACTGTGCTAGGGCTCTGGCCCTTGATTTTTTAAAATTTTCTTCTGAGGGGGTGGGGAGTTGCAGACCATACCCCGTGGTACTCAGTTACTCCTGGCTCTGCACTCGGATCACTCCTGAGGGGCCCGGGGACTAGATGTGGCGTCGGCAAGGCCGGCCCCATCCCCCCACCCCGTGACCCCTGTCTCTAACCTTGCCCAGAGCTTTACCCACGAAAACATGAGCCCCAAACCATCTCTCCGGCCCCCCAAGTATTCTGAGTGTGTGACCTCACCAGTCACTCCAGAACATTCTATTCGAATGCTCCAAGGACTCTGAGCCTTGAGGCTGGGATTATGCCTCTACTTGGGGGCCGTTTGTCAGAGTCGGGAGACGGCCCAGGGGCCTCGCCTGTGGGGTCCCCAGGTTCTATCCCTGGCCCCACATGCTGCCGCCAGCACCAGGGAGAGGAGTCCCTGAGTAGCGAGAAAGCTGTGAGCCGGCCCGCGAGAAGGGCGCCAGGAGGGTTTCAGAGGCGCTGTTTGGTTTAGATTCCTAGGTTTTGCTCACCAAGGTCAACGCCTTTGTTGACAACCAAGTATTGCAACGACTTGGCCCTGGGCGGGTGGGATGACACTTGCAAGAATGTCCCAGTGGTGATACTGTCACTGTCCTTCATGGATTTGCTCAAGCAGGCACCAGTAACGTCTCCATGGTGAGACTTGTTGTGTTACTGTGTTTGGCATCTCGAATACGTCACGGGGAGCTTGCCAGGGTTTGCCGTGCGGGCGAGATACTCTTGGTAGCTTGTCGGGCTCTCCGAGAGGGGTGGAGGAATCGAACCCGGGTTGGCCGTGCCAGCCGCGTACAAGGCAAATGCCCTATCCGCTGTGCTATTGCAGTGATGATACAATAAAATAAAATAGTAATGTGGAGTTCATGCCCAATTCCAATAGCTTAATCAATGGCTGAACAAATAACAGTACTCCTACATTATTTCACTGTCACTGTCACTATCCTCCCGTTGTTCATCGATTTGCTCGAGCGGGCCCAGTAACGTCTCCATTGTGAGACTTGTTGTTACTGTGTTTGGCATATTGAATACATCACAGCTCGGCCGTGTTAGCTGCATGTAAGGCAAACGCCCTACCCGCTGTGCTATGGCTCCAACCTGCTACATTATTTAAAAAATAATTTTAAAAAATGTCCACAGCGGGAGACAGGCGACCCGGGAGAGGGACGGGGCAGACACGGGAAGTGGAGGCCAAGCGTTCCGATTTAGAGACTGACCGTGAAGGAGGAGAAAACGGGGGTCTCCAGGTGGAGGGGCGGCTTTGGCTTCTCTGCTTTCTGGTACTTTCTGGAGAGAGAGAGGGAGACATTTGGGGCCATGCCCGGTGGAGCTTGGGGGTCATCCCAGGAGCGCTCAGGAGCCCAGGTGATGTTGGGGATTGGACCAGGGCCAGCTGCAGCCGAGCCGAGCCTCTTGCGCTCTCCGGCCCTTTCTGGGTCTTTCTGGGTCTTTCTCACATGTGGATGCTTGTGACCGAGCGGGAAAGATCAGCGGATTCTGAGAAGGGAAGGGGGGTTCAGCTCGGCCAGCCACACCACTGGGTTGGGGGCTTGCAGGGTCAGTAACGCCAGGTCCCAGGGGACACTGCAAGAGGCCATGAAATGTCAGTGGACACCCACGGTGGCCAGGCGGGGCTTCCATGCCACACTGTGCAGATGGGTAAACTGAGTCCAGAGGCCTCTCACACACAGCCCCGACTCCTCCACACGAGGAGGGGTTTGCATCGGCGTGGCCAAAGCCGGGGAGTGGGGGGGACTCGACCCCCAGGGCCTGAACTGGCCATGCCTGGTGAGCTCCTCTGCCTCCGTTTCACCTCCGGAAATCAGGGGTTCAAAGCAGAACCCCAAATCAGAAGCCCCCAGAAGCCGAGAGACGCCGAAAAGGCCTGAGTTGCAGTTCCCCCAAACATAGCCAGTTTGTCCCCACTTTGCTCTGTTTGGGGGCCATGTCCGGCGGGGCTCAGGGATCACTCCCGACAGTGCTCGGGGGAGCAGATGGGACGCCACAGGTGGGACGGGGCAAGTGTCCCCCACTGCGGGTTGGGGAGAGCTCTGACCCCCTTCCTCGTTCCCCCCACCCCTGCAGTCCACCGGAGCCCCTTTGCTACAGGGAGTTTTTGCCCTCGGACCCACAGAATCCCCACCCAAGCTTCCGGTCACTGATTGTTTTTTCTTTTTGGGTCACACCCATTGATGCACAGGGGTAACTCCTGGCTCATGCACTCAGGAATCACTCCTGGCGGTGCTCGGGAGACCATATGGGATGCTGGGAATCGAACCCGGGACAGCCTTGTGCAAGGCAAACAGCCTACCCGCTGTGCTATCGCTCCAGCCCTGGTCACTGATATTTCTTTTTTATTTTTTTTTTAATTTGGGAGATCCGATTTTTTTTTTTTTTTTTTTTTTTAGTGAAACACCATGAGGCACAGTTGTAGACTTACAAATTTTTGTGCTTGGATTTCAATTATAAAGGTAAAGGTAAAGGTAAAGGCCCTCCCGTTGATCGTCGATTTGCTCGAGCGGGCCCAGTAACGTCTCCATTGGAGACTTTGTTGTTACTGTGTCTGGCATATCGAATACTCTCGGTAGCTTGCCGGGCTCTCCGAGAGGGGCGGAGGAATCGAACTCGGGTCGGCCATGTTGGCCGCTTGTAAGGCGAACGCCCTACCCGCTGTGCTATCGCTCCAGCGATTGATTTCAATTATACAATGATCAAATACCCATCCCTCCACCAGTGCCCATTTTCCACCACCACGGATCCCAGTATCCCTCCCACCCCCCATCCCCCCATCCCACCCTGCCTCTGTGGCAGGGCATTCCCTTTTGTTCTCTCTCTCCTCTTGGGTGTTGTGGTTTGCAAGAGAGGCATTGAGTGGCAATTATGTTCGGTCTATTGTCTACTTTCAGCATGCTTCTCCCATCCTGGGCGGATCCTCCCAACACCCTTTACTTGGCGCTCCCTTCTCTATCTGAGCTCCCTTTTCCCCTAGCACGTGACGGTCACTGATATTTCACAGCTGCCTCCTAAGTGAGTCCTGCCGGGGTCCCCTACAATGGCGAGGAGAGTTTCCAGGGGTTCCCCGCCAGGATGAGGAGAGTTTCCTGGGGTCCCCACCGGGGTGAGGAGAGAGCTTCCTTTCAGGAGACGTTTAAGGGCATGGCGGGAGAAAGGGCCAAAGCCGGCAGGGATCTGCATGATTACACCATGGATGCTGTGACATTACCGACGTTAGCCTGGGAGAGAGCAGCTGCCTTGAACCCGTGAAGCCCGGGTCCCACCCTCTGTGCCCGATTGCCAGGGGCAGGGGGCGAGAAAGGCCGCAGTTTGTTTTTTTTGCTTTTTGGGTCACACCCGGCGATGCTCAGGGGTTCTTCCTGGCTCTGCACTCAGGAATGACTCCTGGCAGTACTCGGGGCACCCTATGGGATGCTGGGAATCGAACCCGGGTCAGCCATGTGCAAGGCAAACTCCCTCCCTGCTGTGCCATCGCTCCAGCCCAAGGCCACAGTTTGGTCACCCCAAGCAGCGGCCAGTGATGCAGGTTCCCGTGCTGGGGCAGTGCTTGGGGGTGACGAGTGGGCCGCCAGGAGACCTAGAGACAAGCATTTGTTTGGGGGGACACACCAGGTAGCGCTTCGGGGGCTGTGTGGCACTGAGCCTGGGTCTCCCACATGCAGGGCTTGTGCAGAGCTGAGCTGGGGGTGCAGGGAGAAGGGGTGGGCTGCCCCTCCCCCACGCCCTGAGCTCTGATGGACCAGGACCAACCGGAGCTGGGAGCAGAGGGCTCTGCTGAGCTTGGGCAGGACAGGGGAGGAGAGGGACCACCGGGGGAGGGGGTGGGTGGGCTCAGGGGCAGCCCCCTTGGCAGTGACTTTTGGCCCGAGCTGGGGGTGTGCAGCGCTGATCAGCAAACCCCGTTCACTCACTCAAATACTAACGGGGCCGGAGGGATGGGTCCGGGAAGGTCACTCGCCTTGCATGTGACCCACTTCGTTGCCTGGCTGTCCACCTAGGGTCCCCTGCCTCCCCTCGGAGTGACCTGAGCTGGGACGCAGGAGTGTCCCTCAAACCATAAACCAGAGAAGCCGAGGACCGGGCCGGTAGCCGCTGGCCTGCGCTGCTGCTGGCCTCCCCGGGCTGGGAGCTGCTACTCTGCCCAGCACGGGGGGTGGCCACCAGGCAGAAAGGACAGGGCGGAGCGGGGGTCCGGGAAGCGTCGCGGGGCGCAGGGTGCCCCGGGGCGGCCGGCCGGGAGGAGCGGGTGGCGGCTGGCCGGCCCGGGGCTTGTCCACTGCCAGCTGGCCTCGGTTTCCAGCTCTGCCGACCCGGAGCGCGGGGTCCCGGCCCCGGGGCGGCCGAGCGCCGGCTCGTACCTGCGGCCCCGCGGGCTTGGAGGGGCGCGGCGGGCGGCGGGCGGGGCGCACTGACCCCGCCCCGGGCCTGGGGGGCGGCGCTCCCGCCCCCACCGCCGCTGGCCACTGGCCTGCGCTGCTGTCCGCCCGCCGCGGGAGCCGGAGGTACCGGGGTTCCGGAGGGGGGGACCTTCGCTGCGGCCCCGGGGAGGGGGTCCCGGGGAGCCCCGCGCGCGCCGGCGAGGTCTGTCTGGGGCGCGCCGTCGCGTCTGGGGGCGCAGCGGGGCGCGGCGGCCGGGGATGCAGGGGCGCGTCGAGGGGGTCCCCGGCCCCGCTGGACGTGGGGACCGGGAAGCCTCGGAGCCCCCTGCGGGGAATCCCGAGCCGCGGACCGCGACGAGCCACCCCCTTGCCGCGCCCTGTGCGCGCTTCCCCTCGCCGTGGGGGCTGAGCAGCTCCCGGGGCCAGCTGAGTGGCCACCTTGCACACCCCCACCCCCACCTCACACCCGGTGGAAGTGCCCAGCTGCTTGTCTTTGGGAGAGGGGCCAAGAGCGGGTTTCCCTTGAACCCCGCACCTCAGCTCCTGCAAACCTGCAAGAGTGCGTGCGCTCTTGGGGACTGACTGCTCCTCCTAACGGTGCCCCCCACCCCCGCCGTGTGCCTCCCTGTCCCCCCAGGGTCGCACTTGCAGAGGACCCCTCCTGGCTCCCTAGGGTCCTCTGCGCCCCTCTGCAGCAAGGCTGCGGGTTCTGCCCCAGCCACGGCCACTGTCAGGGCATCAGGCGCCAGGAGGCCCTGGGCAGGCGGCTGAACCCCGGGTTCTCACAGGTCTTTGGAGGGAGGAGGGAAAGAGAGGGTGGGGGAGACAGTTCAAAGGGCAGGAGACCGCTGGCAAAGCAGGTGAGACACCCCCCTCCAAAAAAAAAAAAACCCCAGAGGAGTCAGGGGAACTGAAACTAGGAAGGAGGAAGCCCCATTACCTCTCCTGGACTGCAGAAGCTTATGCCCCCCGGCTTCCTCCAGCCTGGCCAGGGGCGGCTCCCCCAGCGCCCAGGAATGCATCCCATTGAGACCCCCACCCAGGAATGCACCCCATCCAGACCTCTCCACCCTTTCCTCTCCAATTTGGAACCCCCAAGGGGTGAGGAACCGCCTCCCCAAAGCCGGAAGTCACCCCCCACGCAGACCCTCACAGGCTGTGGCTTCTCACTGAATGTTGCTTAAATTTACTAAAAAGAAACAAGGGGGGTGGGGTCCCACCATATTTGAATCACTTGGAATATACCTTGGGAAATCTCTCTCTCTCTCTCTCTCCCTCTCTCTCTCTCACACACACACACACACACACACACACACACACTTATTCTCCTTTAGTCAAACTTTTAAAAATGCCTTTTCATGGGGGCTAGAGCGATAGCAGAGCGGGTAGGGTGTTTGCCTTGCACGCGGCCGACCCGGGTTCGATTCCCAGCATCCCATACATCCCATAGGGTCCCCTGAGCACCAGCGCCAGGAGAAACTCCTGAGTGCAGAGCCAGGAGGAACCCCTGTGCATCGCCGGGTGTGACCCAAAAAGCAAAAAAAAAAAAAGGCGTTTCATGTACCTGACGATCCCGTCTAGAGAAAATGCCCCTTTTCCTCACCTCTCAAGCAGTTAGTTCCATCTCTTTACACCGCCCACCCCCCACCCCCACACCACCCCAGGAAGAGGTGCGACTCTGAGGGGCGGGGCACAGGTGGGGAGCAAGGCCTGGTCCAGCCCTCTGGGCCAGCGCCCTGGACACACACAGACTTTCCTGCTTATCTAGTGTTACATCATGTTTAGTTAATGGAGCTGATTTGACATTTAGGGTTTTTAAAAATCCATGTCTACCGGCCCATCAGGTCCCGTTACACTGTGTCTATGAGCACCTTGACACGCTGCCAGGGTTTTCCTGGAAGGGGCAGTTACCTGGCTGGCCTGGTGAGCACCCCTCTGACGCCCGGGGCTGTTTCCTCGAAATGTACCAGGGGCCGGGCCCGAAGCGTGTCGGAGTGCCTTGCCCGGGCTCCGGCTGGCACCGAGTCGGCCTTCTGTGTGTGTGTGTGTGTGTGTGTGTGTGTGTGTGTGCGCGCGCGCGCACGCGCTTCAATCTTGGTTTGCTTTTCCTCATCTCTGCCTTTCCCGGGAGACCTGGGTGGGAAGCAGGGACCCGGTGAGGGTCCTGACTTGGCTTGATCTCTGTGGAGAGGAGGTTCCCCTGATGTGGCTGGCTCTGTCCCCAGGGACGCCAGCCTGGGAAGCAGCAGGCACTGACCATCTGGACGCCCAGCCTCCCATGGGGATCCCAGGCTCCTTTTCTGCCCGGGGCGCTGCCTGTCTTCCGGCTGGACCCACCCCAGGCGGCTTCCAGCCCTTCACTCCGCGCCACTGGACTAGGGAAACTGCATTCCTTCTGGATGGGAGCCCGCGTCCTCCCTCCCCGTGCCCTGGCATCTCTCGTCCTGACATCTCTCTGCCTTTCCCATGGCCTCCTTTGCACACCTGCATTAGTGCCGGGAGTTGGAGGACAGGCGCCCACACACAGGCAAGAGACGTCCCCACATGGACCTGGAGAAGGTCACTATGACTTTCCAGAGGCCTTTTTTGTTGGTATTTCTCTGTGGTTTGGGGGCCACACCTGACGGTGCTCAGGGCTTAGTCCTGGCTCTGTGCTCCGGGATCACTGTTGGCAGGGCTTGGGGGCTTCCACAGACCGAAGTCTGACCACGTGCCATTGCTTCGGCCCCTGCTCTCACGGCCCGTGAGCCCGCGCTGTGGTCCCATTGCACGGATGAGCAAACTGAGAGCCGGTGCCGCCTGGCTGCACGCACTCATCTTCACCAGCACGGGTGACCGGAAGCCTGGCTCTGCCTCAGTTTCTCTTACAGTGCAGTTGTTAGGAGTGTGACAGAGCAGGGCGGCCGGGAGGGATGGAGAATGTGCCCGTGTTTGTCGATCAGAGAGCCCTGGGGGGAGGAGCCCCGAATCCAGCCCAGGGCCCAATGCCCGACACCCGCTGAGCACCTGCTCTGCCTCTGAGCCGCACCCTGGCCTAGCAGGGGGCGGGGGGGGGCTTTTAATCCCGGGGCACCTGGACGCGGGTGCAAGGAGGAGGCACCTGCTTTCCAAGGCCCCATGGGCAGTCGGCGACCCTACCTGGAACTCACGTCTTTGTACTCATTCCTTGGGGCAGCCGCTGTGAGGCCTTGAGGGTGTCTGTGAGGTGGGGGGCGGGGAGAGGACAGTGTGTCCAGGCAGATGAGTCAGGCGGGCCCAGGCAGGACCTGCCCGAGTGGGGTGCAGCCTGTTGATGGCATGAAAGGCGGGCATCGGGTTTCAGGCGGGGCTGAAACCCTCACACAGCGCGGGTGGGGGTGCTCAGAACCCAAAATCCCGGCCCAGTACCCACCCTGCCGGCTTAGAACACCGCCCCAGCCCATTTTCCTGTGAAATAGCAAGGACAAGAGGAGCCCGCACGCCCTGTGTCCCTGTGCCCGCACGCCCTCCGATGCCCACTCAGCCTCCCATCTCTGATCCCTTCTCGGGCCTTCACTGTCTCCTGGGCCCGCACACCCTCCTCTGACAAGGATGACCTTTGTATGTCTCCTGTATGTCTGGAGGCTCTGCCCTGCTTTGGGGGTGGAGGGGCGGCCTGGGTTTGACCCCTCGTGGCATTAACTCCTGAGCATCCCCAAGCAAATCCAAGGGTGCCGGGAGTCACCCACCCTCCGAAAAAACAAGGGCAGAAACTGAAAACGCCTTTGGCGGCGTTCGGAGGACACGCTGGCTTTGCCCGGTTCCCCTTGTGGTTTACTCATGGCCCGTTGTGGGGTGCACGCTGGGTGCCGAGTCTCCCTAATGTCTCGTCTCATCCAGTCCAAAGGACTTCCGACTTGGGGCCCTCCGTGAGCTGGCAGTTCCCTCCAACGTCAAGTTCATCCTCAGGGACCCTGCCCAGGAGCCCCCCCTCCCTAGGGTTGGGGTGAGTGCCATCCCCACCCCTTTGAAGAAGCCACCAGTGTTTCTGGGGGTGCAGTGTGCGGCCTGAGACCCCCCAGTCTGCAAGGAGATCCCCCCAGGACTGGCCTCCCGTAGGGCCTGTCCCATGGTGTCTGGGCGACTCTTCCCAAATAGGTGGTTAAGAATTTCCCAGGAGAAGGGGCTGGAGCGATAGCACAGCAGGGAGGGCGTTTGCCTTGCATGCGGCCAACCTGGGTTCGATTCCCAGCATCCCATAGGGTCCCCTGAGCACTGCCAGGAGTCATTCCTGAGTACAGAGCCAGGAGTAACCCCTGTGCATCGCTGGGTGTGACCCCAAAAAAAGAAAAAAGAATTTCCTAGGAGGATCAGAGCGAGAGAGAGAGTACAGTGGGGAGGATGTTTGCCTTGCACGCGGCCGACCTGGGTTCAATCCCCGGCATCCCACATGGTCCCCCGAGGAGCACCACCAGGAGTAATCCTTCAAGCATTCCTGGGTGTGACCCAAAAAGCCAAAATAAATAATTCCCAGGCATGGTGGTGGGAAATGTGTACTTGGTGAAGGGAGGGGTGTTGGAACACTGTATGACTGAAATTCAATCCAGAACAACTTTGTAACTGTATCTCACTGTGATTAAAAAACAATAACAAAAACAAAAAACCCTGTGCAATAGAGTCGAGCAGGGAGTGTCTTTTTGCCCTGCACAGGGCAAGCCCAGGCTCCATTCCTGCCTCCCATATGGTCCCCCAAGCCCGCCAGGAGTGACCCCTGAGCACTGCCAGCGGTGGCCCAAGAAACAAAGCGAAAACATGATAATGAGTAAGGCAGAGAACCGCTGAAATTAAAAATAATCATTCTGAGGCAGGCCCTTGGGGAGCGGAAGAGCAGGCAGTGGGGATTCCCGGAAAGTGAGGGACTGTGAGGGGAAGGGGGTCCCCAGGGAGAGGCGCGCACAGACAGCCGGTGTGGGGGTGGGGTGAGGGGGAGCAGAGCCTGGCTGTGGCGTGAGGTGGCGGGTCCCCTCCACCCCACTTCCCTGTCTGGCTCATCCCCGTGGTTTGCTGTCCCCACACCCCCCTCCCGAGGTGCAGCCTCAGAGAGCGGCCGGACAGGAGACACTTCCACCACCCCTCTCGCTCTTGATCTTGTGGCGATGACCAAGAATCAGGTGCCCGGGAGGCCAGAGCCATCCGCACAGGGTCAGGCGCGTCCCCGACACTTGAATGTGGCCCCCGGGACCGCCAGCAATAAGGCCTGAGCACCCCTAGGTGTGGCCCGCCAAGACCTAAGAATTCCCCTTCTGGGGGCTGGAGCAATAGCATAGCGGGGAGGGCGTTTGCCTTGCACGCAGCCAAACCCAGGTTCAATTCCCAGCATCCCATAGGGTCCCCCAAGCACCACCAGGAGGGATTCCTGAGTGCAGAGCCAGGAGGAACCCCTGAGCATCGCCGGGTGTGACCCAAAAAGCAAAACAAAGAAAAAAAAAGACTCCCCCTTCTCTCGTGTGCTCCTGGCAGGGGGGCAGAACGGGACACCTCAACTTGCATACCCCAGGCCTGGGAGGTTTTGTGCGGCTGCCAGGCCTGGCTGTCGGGGATCGGGAATCCAGATTGGGAAGCATTGTCTTTGCAAGGATGTTCCGCTGGCGAGACAGGGGTGTAGCCTCAGAGTCCAGTTTTCTGCGGCTGACACTGTGATAGATCCTGGGGTCCTCAGCTGAAAGCCAGAGGCGGCGACTTCATCCGCCCCAAAGGCCAAGGGCAGGTGTCGGCTCCCAGGGCAGAGGTGGGGGACCCTGTGGAGATGACGTTGGCCTCAAGGGGGTGGAAAGGGTTAAGGAGCGAGAGCACAAAGGGCAGGAACTGGCCTTGCTTGTGGCTGATGGGGGTTCGATCCCCCATACTCCATTGGTGCCCCAAGCTGTGCCAGGAGCCAG
Organism: Sorex fumeus; assembly: GCF_029834395.1. Classification (NCBI taxonomy): domain Eukaryota; kingdom Metazoa; phylum Chordata; class Mammalia; order Eulipotyphla; family Soricidae; genus Sorex; species Sorex fumeus. Next base: position 5,703,795 of record NW_026606182.1, on the reverse strand, counting down.
CCCCGAACACCGTGAGTGTACCCCAAAAGCTAAACAAAACAGACAAGAAGGGGCTGGAGCAATAGCACAGCGGGTAGGGCGTTTGCCTTGCACGCACCTGACCCGGGTTCGATTCCCAGCATCCCATAGAGTCCCCCAAGCACCGCCAGGAGTGATTCCTGAGTGCAGAGCCAGGAGTAACCCCAGAACATAGCCGGTTCTGATGTCTGACTCAAAAAGCAAAAAAATAAAAAAATAAAAAAAAAAACAGACAAGAAAACTGGACTCTGACACACCCCACCGTTACTCCAAGATCTCCGAACCACATTTGATAGGGTTCAAGGTAGGAGGAGGCAGCCAATCTTAGAGGGAAAATGTGCTTTTTGTTTGTTTGTTTGCCGATACATCTATAAAAAGCACACAAGGCTCAATCTTTAACAACATGTTAGCGATCTCTTGTAAAAGCACTTAAACGGCCCCTGGGTGAAATACAACAGTCTTCACACTCTTTCCTCTACGGATGCGTTTTTGGAGCATTTTCAGCGGTTTTTCATAACAAACAATACAAAATACATTATTTCGGCTCAGCTTTGGGGGCAGGGATTAGGGTTTGGGATGAAAACACCGGAAATATTGTGGTGGGTGGGAAGGTGTCATGGTGGTGGGATTGGTGTTTGAATATTAAATGTCGTCAACTATTGTGAACTACTTTATAAAATAAAAAAAAAGAAGAAGAAGAAGAAGAAAAGCAAACTGGGCTCTGGGCCTGGGAATACTGGGGGTTTGATTTGAAGGAGCCCGGCCCCACCCTCTTGTAACCTCACCCTCTGCATGACAATTGCACTTTTGTTTAGTTTGGTTTGGGGACCACACCCAGCTGGGATCACAGCCCCATCCTGTCCTACACTCGGTGTCCATCTGCAAAGGGCATCCTGCTGGCCAGGGAGCAGCCGCCAGAACCCGCCTCTGCTTCAGGATCACTCCTGACAGGGCTGGGGGCTTCCACAGACCGAGGTCTGACCACGTGTCATTGCTTTGGCCTCTGCTCTCACGGCCTCTGAGCCCGCCCTGTGGTCCCATTGCAGGGATGAGCAAACTGAGACTCAGAGCCGGGCTTCAGGGATGGGCCAGGGCGTCAAAGCCGCCTGGCGTCTGCGTCCCAGGAGTCGCCCCGTGGCCAGGTGCCCTCCCGGCCCTTCACGTAGGACCTGGAGTGTGGCTAATCTTTGGTGATAGCAAAAATCCATGACAAACCCACGTCACTTGCCCCAGGATCCAGTGGCCAGGTGGGACTGGCAGGAAATCAGGGCACTCTGATGTCTGTTTCCTCACCGCATTGTCAGGAAAAACAACAACCAAAAAACCATGCTGAAGCTTGCCTTTTTTTGTTTTGCTTTTTGGGTCACACCCAGCAATGCACAGGGGTTCCTCCTGGCTCATGCACTCAGGAATCACTCCTGGCGGTGCTCGGGGGACCCTAGGGGATGCTGGGAATCGAACCCAGGTTGGCCACAAGCAAGGCAAACACTCTACCCGCTGTGCTATCGCTCAGCCCCAAAGCCTTTTTTTTAAAAAATTTTTATAAAGTTGTTCACAACAGAAGCTGGAGCAATAGCACGGTGGGGGGGGGGCATTTTTACCTTGCACAAAGCCGACCCAGGTTCGATCCCCAGCATCCCATATGGTCCCCCGAGCACTGCCAGGAGTAACTCCTGAGTGCATGAACCAGGAGTAACCTCTGTGCATCTCCGGGTGTGACCCAAAAAGCGAAAAAAAAAATTGTTCACAATAATTTATTACATTTAATATTCAAACACCAATCCCACCACCATTGCACCTTGGTGGCTTCATAAAAGGAAGGTGTGTGAAGATTGTTGTATTTCATCCTGGAGCCATTGAGCGCTGTATAAGAGATTACAAACATGCATCCTTTTTTTTTTTTTCCTCTTTGGGAGTGATAGCACAGCAGTAGGGCGTTTACCTTGCGCACAGCCAGCCCAGCCGAGCCGGGTTCAATTCCTCCGCCCCTCTCGGAGAGCCCGGCAAGCTACCGAGAGTATCTCGCCCGCACGACAAAGCCTGGCAAGCTCCCCATGTCGTACTGGACATGCCAAACACAGTAGCAAGTCTCACAATGGAGATGTTACTGGGCCCGCTCGAGCAAATCGATGACAACGGGAGGACAGTGTTTGTGTTTTGGGTCACATCAGGCATTGCACAGGAGTTACTCCTGGCGGTGCTCGGGGGACCATATGGGATGCTGGGACTTGAACCCGGGTTGGCTGCGTGCAAGGCAAACGCCCTTCCCTCTGTGCTATCGCTCCAGCCCCGAAATAATGTATGTTAAACCCAAACAAACGTGTGCTACTTTTGGTACGTCAGTGGGGCAGAGTGTAAGAGGTCACGTGGCCAGGAATTCTGAAATTTAGAATACGGTTATACAGCGGATTCCCTCGTGGGTAAGGCCTGTGTTGCTCTCTCCTGGGAGCTTTGTTTCAGAGTCTCTGGATCTTGGCCATTGATGGGATTGAAGCTTTTTGCTCTTCCAACAGAAAGATAATCAGGCCTGTCATCATTTTTTATTAATTTTTTGCTTTCTGGGTCACACCCGGCAATGCTCAGGGGTTCCTCCTGGCTCCTGCACTCAGGAATTCCCCTGGCGGTGCTCAGGGCACCCTATGGGATGCTGGGAATCGAATCCGGGTCAGCCTCGTACAAGGCAAATGCCCTGCCCTCTGTGCTATCGCTCCAGCCCCGATCAGGGCTGTCATTAGATCCGGACTGGGCACCATGTCTGAGGGTTTTGGTTGTGGGTCTCACCCAGAAGTGCTCCGGGAACGGAGGGTGGGGGGTTCGAACCCGGGGCTCCCGCGTGCAGACCCTGTGTTCCAGCCCCTTGGGCACTTCCCTGGCCCCTAGGCTCATCCTCCTTGCAAGCATGCCAGCTGCCCTCAGCCTGTCTCTTTGGGGTCCTTGATCTCCCCCCATGCCTTGCCCCCTGGAGGTCCAAGTGTTGTTCTTGCTTTGGGAAATTGGGTGTTTGTGATCTGAGGTGCATGAACTTCCTGAGTTGTCCCTCGCACCCTGGCTTCCAGGATGGTATCAGGGGGAGAGACTGTCTGAGCACTCGCACCTGTTCCTGTTTTAGGGTTTCTGGGTTTCGTCTATGATTAAGAAAACTCTTTGGGGGCTAGAGCGATAGCACAGGGGGGAGGGCGTTTGCCTTGCCATCACTGACCCAGATTCAATTCTGGCATCCCATAGGGTCCCCCGAGTACCGCCAGGAGGAGTAACCCCTGTGCATCGCCAGGTCACGATCACAATCACGATCATCCCGTTGTTCATCGATTTCCTCGAGCAGGCACCAGTAACGTCTCCTTTGTCCTAGCCCTTGAGGTTGTAGAAAGTGCCGTATTCAAGGCTCTTTCAGGGTCAGGAGAATGAGAACCATCATTGTTACTGGGTTTTGGCATCGCCAGGTGTGACCCAAAAAGCAAAAAAAAAAAAAGAGAGAGAAAAAACTCTCCAATTCTGCGACTACAGAAGAATTCACGTATAATTTGTTCGAAGCTTTTGTGGGTTTTATTACTGTGTGGGGGGGGGGGCGGAATCTGGGTTTTATTACTATCCTCGTCAGGGCCCCTTGGAGGGGAGCAGGTTGAGTTTCCCTCCCTGCCCTGACCAGGGCTCCGGCAGCCGAAGACCTCCAGAACCAGCCACAACCATGCTGAGACCACTCTCCACACGCATGAAGGTACAGCAGAGGAACAAAGGCACAAAGGAACAAAGGTCCCAGGGCTGAGATCTCCAAGCCTGCTCGGACCGGGGCTGAGCATCCTCCACCCAGATCCTCCAAATTCCAGTAGGCTGGGGTCACACCCACCAGCCGGCCCCCTGGCGCCGTGTAATCCCATCAACAGCCAAGACTCAGAGACTATAAAAACCAGCTCCCGGAAGAGAACAGTGCAGTCTCCTGCCCCCTCGCCTGGCTGTCCTCGCCAGGGCCCCTTGGGGGGGAGCGGGTTGAGCTTTCCTCCCCGCCCCGACCAGGGCTCCGGCAGCCAAAGACCTCCAGGACCAGCCACCACCATGCTGAGACCACTCTCCGCACACATGAAGGCACTGGCAGAGGGACAAATCCACGCGGGTTCCGGGGCCGAGATCTCCAAGCCTACTCGGATTGGGGCCGAGCATCCTCCACCCAGATCCTCCAAATTCCAGTAGGCGGGGGTCACACCCACCACCTGGCCCCCTGGCGCCGTGTAATCCCATCAACAGCCAAGACTCAGAGACTATAAAACCCAGCTCCCGGAAGCGTGCGGCCGCATTCGTGGCCGCACAACACCTTATTATCTCATTCCTACTTTGGACAAACTGGCAGGCTACCGAATGTAGCCTGCCCACATGGCAGAGTCTGGCAAACTCCCCGTGGCGTACCCAATATGCCAAATACCAGTAACAATGATGGGTCTCATTTTCCTAATCCTGAAAGAGCCTTGAATATGGCACTTTTTAAAAAAATCTCAGAGCTAGGATGAAGAAGACGTTACTGGGGCCTGCTGGAGGCAATCGACGAACAATAGAATGGTCGTAATTGTGTGATCTGTGTGGGGGGGGAAGGCAGTGCTGGAGACAGAACTGGGGGTGGGGGTCTCCCCATGCAAAGCAACATGCAGCCCTTCGAGCCCCGCCCCAGCCTGAAAGTTTGGAGCTTCTCCGGGTGGTGTGCCGGGGCAGGAACCTAGAACGTTCTGTGGGTTTCCCCCAGCAGCACTGTCGTGTCTTCCTTCGTCTCTGAGCTGAGATGATGCCGTTGCCATATTGACGACCTCTTCCTCCCTGGAGCTTTTCTGCCCATTTCACTGAACTTGGAGTCAACATAGAGCATCTTGGTGTGCCTAGCAGTGCCTCGACAGAACTGGCTCCTCTCTCTCCAGACGCTGTCTGTCTGTGTGTCTGTCTGTCCCAGCACTGGGGGCTGTCCTGTGGGGGCTTTGAGGTCGCTCGGATAGATGCGTTTGTAACGTAGGCGCTGTGATTTACTGCCGGGTTAATAGTGTTTCAGGCAGCCCACCCCTCCCCCACTACCTGTGACCTCCCCGAGAGCTTCCCATCACCCCTAGCCCCGACTCCGACTCCGTAAAGAGGTTGCATTGTTGCGTGATTTCATGATATCAAACTGTCCTTGCGATCCCAGAATAGCACACCCATGATTTTGGGGGGTGTGCTCAGGGGCTATTTCTTTTTTTTTTTTTTTTTTTGCTTTTTGGGTCACACCCGGCGATGCTCAGGGGTTACTCCTGGCTCATGCACTCAGGAATTGCTCCTGGCGGTGTCCAGGGAACCATATGGGGTGCTGGGAATCGAACCCGTGTCGGTCATGTTGGCTGCGTGCAAGGCAAACGCCCTACCCGCTGTGCTATCGCTCCAGCCCCATGGGGCTATTTCTGATACACTGCTCAGGGCCACTCCTGGCGGTGTGTGGGGAGCCCTAGGGTGTCCCGCAGAGAGCCAAGCCTCCTGTATTCGAATCTGCACCGAGTTTCGGGACTCCGGCCTCAGCACCCGACTTTTTGGATTTTGATGCTCTGCTTGTTTACGTTGCTGTTGAATTCTCCTCGCTTGTGTTTCCGTTAGAGCCTTAATGATGATATTCCTGATGGTCTGCCTTGTGTGGGATCTGCCACGTTCTGCTCTCTCCTCCTTAGAGTTTTATTTTATTTTATTTTAAGTATTACATCTTATTAGACCCTTCTGTTATTTACTTTTGCTAGAATTCTCCTCTATAAATAGCACGCCCTGGTGCTTTGCTCTCTTAACGTCTCTTTATAATTCTATTTCTTATGTGAAATTGCCCTGTCTAGACCCGCTCTTCCAGGAACGAGCTTAATTTTATGCTATCTGTCTTGATAATTTCTTTCAGGTTTTAAATTTAATTTGCAAAGTAGTATCTCATGATGCAAATGCTTTTTATCTTTCTCCTCGGGGTTCCATTCCCACTGTCAGTGGGGGCCCTCTCCCTAAAACGAGCTCCTTTTCTTCTTCTTTTTGGGTCACACCTGGCGATGCACAGGGGTTACTCCTGGCTCTACACTCAAGAATCACTTCTGGCGGTGCTCAAGGGGACCCTTTGGGATGCTGGGAATTGAACCTGAGTCGGCTGCATGCAAGGCAAACGCCCTACCTGCTGTACTATGGCTCTGTCCCCAAGAAGTTAAGATAGTTTTTACTGAAGAAAACTTACAAGGATATGAGGAGAAAGAGAGGAGTGTGTGTACAAAAAGGCACAAGGCTTCTTACCCAAGGGGCTCGAAAACACACAGACAGCAGAAACACCATCTGCACGCCTCTGCTCATTGCAGCACTGTTCACAGTAGCCAGAATTCGGAAACAACCCGAGTGCCTGAGAACAAGATGACTGGCAAAAGAAACTATCGTACATCTACACAGTGGAATACTATGCAGCTGTTAAGAAAAGTGAAGTCGTGAGATTTGCTTATAAAGGGATGTACATGAGTCAGGAGAGGGACAGATGTAGACTGACTGCACTCATTTGTGGCTTTAAAAGAATTGTATGACAGTGATAGTTGGAAATGATCGCTCTGGGCAAGAACTGAGTGTTGAAAGGAGGAGATAAAGGGATATCCACGATAACCTTTCAGTATCTCTATTGAGGACTATCGTGCCCAAAAGGAGAAAAAGAGAGAGAGAGAGAGAGAGAGAGAAAGAGAGAGAGAGAGAGAGAGAGAGAGAGAGAGAGAGAAGTGCCTCCCACAGAGTTGCGGGGAAGAAAACTGGGGACATTGGTGGTGGGAAATGTGCACTGAACAGGTGTTGGAACATTGCATGACTGAAACCAACTCCTGAACAACTTTGGACCTGTTATCTCACAGCGACTCAATTAAAAAAACAAAAAACAGGGCTGGAGAGATAGCACAGCAGGTAGGGCATTTGCCTTGCACGCGGCCGACCCGGGTTCGATTCCCAGCATCCCATAGGGTCCCCTGAGCACCGCCAGGAGTAACTTTTTTTTTTTTTTGCTTTTTGGGTCACACCCGACAATGCACAGGGGTTACTCCTGGCTCTGCGCTCAGGAATTACTCCTGGCGGTGCTCAGGGGATCATATGGGATGCTGGGAATCGAACCCGGGTTGGCTGCGTGCAAGGCAAATGCCCTACCCGCTGTGCTATTGTTCCAGCTCCCAGGAGTAACTTCGGAGTGCAAAGCCAGGAGGAACCCCTGTGCATCGCCAGGTGTGACCCCCCCCCAAAAAAAAGGCTTCTCCAGAGTGAGGGGGGAAAATAAAGCAGACATAGACACACACACAAGCAAGGCATGAGTTTAAGGGTGAACATGGGCTGGCCGAGCTCACCTGAGTCATTATTTTGGATATTCTGGTCACCCCGTGTCGCTATTGTTGGCGATCCCGGCATCATGTGACAGTGACTCAATGGTGGGATTCTGAGGAGGAGGAGGAGGACACCCACTCCAGGAAGCTCTCCAGGGCTGCACCTGCTAGTTGCTGTATAGCTCTGTTATCTATGGCTGCATTGCCCCAGCAGCAGCCCAGGAGCCCCCAAAGAGCGGTGCTGGGGGAAGCTGACCCGTGCCGGCGGGCGGCAGGAGAAATCAGACTTGGGCCTCAGTTTGCTGCCGAGCTGCCCCTTCCCCGGCGTCTGCATCCCGGTTTCCGTTGCATCTGCTTTAACGCTTCTGTGAGTGAGAGTCGTCTAAATTTCCACGTGTTTCAATCTCCTTATCCCGCCACCCCTGTCATGTTTTCCTGAAACTGGGGGTGGGGTTTCAGGTCTGGGGCCCTCACAGCAGTCTGGCCCTTCTTAGTGATCTTTGACTTAAATTCTTGCCATTTTGTCCATAGCGATGCCAGCTTTGGTTTTATGCATCTTTTTCTTTTTTGCTTCTTGGGTCACACCCGGCGATGCTCAGGGGTTCCTCCTGGCTCTGCACTCAGGAATCACTCCTGGCGGTGCTCGGGGAGCCATATAGGATGCCTGGGATTGAACCCAGGTCATCCGTGTGCAAGGCAAATGCCCTCCCCGCTGTGCTATCGCTCCAGCCCCGAAGCTTCTTTTTCTTGAAACCTTTTCTCCTGGCTGAACTCTGAAGCCGCCCTAATCGCCCACGAGGTCTCCTGACTAACACGGGAGCAGGGATTGTTTTTGTGTGGGCGCTGTACCCGGCTGTGGTCTGGTCTTCCTCCTGGCTCTGTGTTCAGGGGTCACTCCTGGCAGAGTTCCGAGGACCTTGTGTGGTGCCAGAGATTCGAATCAGGGTGGGCCCCGAGCAGGGCAAGAGCCTTAACCCCCTGTACTGGTTGGTTTTTTTTTTTTTTATTTTGTTTTTTCAGGCCCCTAGTTTATTTTTTATTGGTTGTTTTTTGCTTATTTTTTGTTGTTGTTTTGTCCAATGGAGACGTTACTGGGCCCGCTCGAGAAAATCGATGGACAACGGGAGGGCCTTTACCTCTACCTTATTTTTGTTTGTTTTGCTTGGGTGGAAAAACCAAAATCCCTATCTCGTATCTTGCCAGAGAGAGGCCAGAGTACATCCCTCCCTCATAGCAGCCTTCCTTCCCCTCAACCTTTCCTCCTTCGCCCTTTGCTGCCGGCCCCTGCAGCCAGGCTGGCCTTTCCGTTCCAGGAACTCCGTGGACGCTTCTGTTTGATGAAGCACGCCGGGTTCCTCTTTGGACAGTGCGCCTCGCTGTTTCTCGCTCATGAACAGTAATAAAATTTCGATTGCTTCCTCTTCCTCCCACGCTCACCCCCCACCCCCCAGTCTCTGTCACCCCATTTTAGCTGCAGCTGCGACAGACAGGAGGGACTCAGAGGCGAAGGTTCTCTCCAAGTTCAGCTTCAGGAAGTGCCCGGTTAGGGGAGGTGTTCCTGCCCTTCCCGTTTTTTGTTTTGTTTTTGTTTTTGGTTTTTTTTTTTTTGTGCCTCATACATGAAGCAAATCTAGATGTAACTTGACACCGGTGGGCCACACCCCACTAGGGTGGGGGGCTAGAAAGTCACAGGCTTGTGTGTCAGGGACAGTGGCTAAGAGCATTGAGAAGAACGGGGTTTAACTGGAGCAAAGTTTCTGGGTTGTTTTTTTTTTTTTTGAGGGGTGACTATTGTTTTGGGTCCCATCCAGCAGTGCTCAGAGCTTACTCCTGGCTCTGCACTCCGGAATCACTCCTAGCAGGGGACCCCAGGGGCTGCCCAGGATAGGACCCAGGTGAGCCCCGTGCAAGGCACGCGCCGTCCTGGCTGTACTATCACTCCAAGCCAAGGGGCGAAGTTTCTGGAACCCCTTTCACAAAATCGCTGATGGAGGGCTGGAGCGATAGCACAGCGGGTAGGGCATTTGCCTTGCAAACCCGGCCAACCCAGGTTCGAATCCCAGCATCTCATGTGGTCCCCTGAGCACCGCCAGGAGTAATTCCTGAGTGCAGAGCCAGGAGTGACCCCAGAGCATCGCTGGGTATAACCAAAAAAGAAAAAAAAAATCACTGTTCCACGTATTTCCCTTATGTACAGACCGGATGTCACTTAAACCCAGTTTCGTATCATGAGAAAGCCAGGGAGCACTAATTGGCTGAGTTATAATTATTTTAAATGATGAGCCATGGGGAAGGCCACGGGGGTAAGATCGATCTTTTTGTTTTGTTTCGTTTTTTTGGGTCACACCCGGCGAGGCGCAGGGGTTCCTCCTGGCTCTGCACTCAGGAATTAACTCCTGGCAGTGCTCAGGGGACCCTATGGGATGCTGGGAATCGAACCCAGGTTGGACACGTGCAAGGCAAACGCCCTCCCCGCTGTGCTATCGCTCCAGCCCCAAGATCGATCTTTCTCGCGGTCACCTTCGTACTCACAACACGCTTAGCCTGACGCCGTTGGCACTTCCGGCTCCAGGTCCCTCTCTGCGGCTTTGCCTACCTGAGACTTCGCCCCCGGTTGTGACTGGGGGGTCCCAAATGGCAGAGTCACCGGGATCTTGCTTGGCATGTCCGAGGTGTCAGGGATCAAACTCAAGGCCTCAGGCCTGCACGGCAGGCGCTGGACTGCTGGGCCATCCCTGCCCCCCGGGCTTAGACACTTAACACAGTTCCACGGCCGCACCCAGCCTCTTCCACTCTCTGCCTCCTTCCTGCCTTCCCCAGCGACTGCTCTGAGCGTCGTCTCATTTCTACGCCGTTCCTCTTGCCACGCTTACCCTTCCGTTACCCTTTTTCTGCTGTTGGATTTTAATGTGCTGGCACAGGGCGCGAGGCCAGGATCTCCCGGGGACAGATGCTCCCAGGGCACTTTGCTCCATCACCGTTTTGTTGGCGAGGCCTCCTCAAAATCTCCCCCAGGGACCCGCATAGCAGGGCTGGAGCGACAGTCCAGCAGGGAGGGCGCTTATGTTGCACGCTGTCAACCCGGGTTTGATCCCCGGCATGCCTACGGTCCCCTGAGCACCGCCAGGAGTAATTCTTTTTTTTTTTTTAATTTTTTTTTAATTTATTGAATCACTGTGGGAAAGGTTACAAAGCTTTCAGGTTTAGGTCTCAGTCATGCAAATATCAAACACATTTCCCTTTACCAATACTTATTTTTTACCATGAAGAACCCCAGTAAAACCCCACCCCCCACCCCTCCCCGTCCCTGTGAGGCAGATGAATTCTAGTTAACACTCTATCTGCTTTGATTAGATTCATTGTTTCAATAAAAGATTCACCACTATTTTTTAGAGTTTACCCCCCCCCCCAAATCAGACATGCTGAAAAAGCATTGTGAAGTGATTTGCTTTCTACAGCTGGGTTCAAGAATTAAATGTTGGTTTTGGATTTCTGCTCTTTTACCTATTGACCCTGGAAGTATTTCTACTGAAAGTCAGATAGTTAAGAAATTGGTTTCTGTGTTCTGGAGTCCTGGCCGTGCTGGAGAGCCGCTCGCGGGGGGCAACCAGTGGCCTCGGCAGGGCGTGAAGGGCGGAGCGAAACGCCCCCCTTCCCATGAGGTTTTAGTCACCCCCACAAGGAGTAATTCTTAAGTACAGAGCCAGGAGTAACCCCTAAGCATCACCTGGAGTAACCCCTGAGCATCGCTGGGTGTACGCCCCCCCCCCCCAAAAAAAAATGGTGTTGCCCATGGCCTTAAACATACTAATCAGGGGCTGGAGAGATAGCACAGCGGGGAGGGCGTTTGCCTTGCACGAGGCTGACCTGGAGTTCAATCCTCGGCATCCCATATGGTCCCCTGAGCGCCGCCAGGAGTAACTCCTGAGTGCAGAGCCAGGAGTAGCCCCTGTGCATCGCCAGGTGTGACCCAAAAATAAGTAAAAAAAAAAAATACTAATCATACTAGAGTATGATATTTAAGGAATGTGCTATGGTCCACTGGACCCCACCAGGCAGTGGTCTCTCTGAGCACCGCTCAGTGACAGAAAAAAGGAAACCTGGGCTCTCAAGTACTGACTCGCAGCTGAAATGCATGCTCTGCACACGGAGTAATGAAGTTTCAATCCCCAGTGTCACACGGCCTCACCCCCTAACTACTCAGGGTGCCCCCAGGGTCCCAAGCACCACTGGGCACCTCTGGGCGGAGCTCAGGGTCCTGTTAGAAAAACTACAGTGCCAAAGGGATGGTACAAGGGGTTCAGATTCTCACCTTGCCTGCTGCTAACCCCAGTTCGAGTCCCAGCTCCTCACATGGTCCCCTGAGCACAGCCAGGAGCAACCCCAAAACAGTGTGGTCCATAGCCCACCCTCACACCTGCAAAAATAAGTAAACAGTGCTCGCTTCGGCAGCACATATACTAAAATTGGAACAGTACAGAGAGCTGGAGCGATAGCACAGTGGGTAGGGCGTTTGCCTTGCGTGCTGCCAGCCTGGTTGAGCTGGGTTCGATTCCTCCGCCCCTCTCGGAGAGCCCGGCAAGCTACCGAGAGTATCTCGCCCGCACGGCAGAGCCTGGCAAGCTCCCCGTGACGTATTCGATATGCCAGACACAGTAACAACAAAGTCTCCAATGGAGACGTTACTGGGCCTGCTCGAGCAAAATTGATGAACAACAGGAGGACCGTGACCGTGACCGTGACAGAGAAGATTAGCATGGCCCCTGTGTAAGGATGACATGCAAATTCATGAAGCGTTCCATATTTTTTGAAACCCAAGCACAAAAATTTGTAAGTTTACAACTGTACCACATGGTGTTTCACTAATAAATATTTAAGGAAAAATAAAACGAAAAAAAACAAAAAACATAAGTAAATAAAGCTTTCATAAGTCAAAGAAAATTCCTCTGGAGGTCATACCCAGGAATGCTCAGGGCTTATCCCTGGCTCTGCTCAAAGGCCATTCCGAGTGGTACTCAGGGAACATACACTGTTTAAAAAGACCCTGCTTGGGGCCGGAGCAATAGTACATTGGGTAGGGTATTTACCTTGCACGTGGCCAACCCAGGTTCGATCTCCGGTAACCCATATGGTCCCCCAAGCACCGCCAGGAATAATTCCTGAATGCAGAGCCAGGAGTAATCCCTGAGTATCGCTGGGTGTGACCCAAAAAAGCAAAAAAAAAAAAAAATTAAAAGACCCTGCTTGGTCCCATCCAGCAAGTCCCGACCCTGTCTCTTCGACCAACTGGGGAAAACTATGGCTTTAAATGAATGAAGCAAGGCAAGATAAAAGGGATTTGACGGTCAGCTTCCTTGATGGGGAAAAAACTTCAGTTCCCACAGCATATTTCTGGCCACTAAAATATCACCCAGTTTCTAAATAAAGACCCGAAGTATTTCTAGCTAGGGAACAATCCTCAGCCTTCGTTCATTCCTTCCATTCCCAAACCCCTCCTCATTCCTGATCAAGGTCGTGGCAACCAGGGCAGAGTTTAAGGCAGACCCAGCCTGCAGGGGGCGCACTTCCAGAGCAGGACCACGCCCTCCCTCCACACCTCACCTGGCCATCTTGGGTGTGGGAGGGAGCAGAGAGGCCCACTCACCTGGCCATCTTGGGTGTGGGAGGGAGCAGAGAGTCCCATTCACCTGGCCATCTTGGGTGTGGGAGCAGAGAGTCCCATTCACCTGGCCATCTTGGGTGTGGGAGGGAGCAGAGAGTCCCATTCACCTGGCCATCTTGGGTGTGGGAGCAGAGAGTCCCATTCACCTGGCCATCTTGGGTGTGGGAGGGAGCAGAGAGTCCCATTCACCTGGCCATCTTGGGTGTGGGAGGGAGCAGAGAGTCCCACTCACCTGGCCATCTTGGGTGTGGGAGGGAGCAGAGAGGCCCACTCACCTGGCCATCTTGGGTGTGGGAGGGAGCAGAGAGTCCCATTCACCTGGCCATCTTGGGTGTGGGAGCAGAGAGTCCCATTCACCTGGCCATCTTGGGTGTGGGAGGGAGCAGAGAGTCCCATTCACCTGGCCATCTTGGGTGTGGGAGGGAGCAGAGAGTCCCACTCACCTGGCCATCTTGGGTGTGGGAGGGAGCAGAGAGGCCCACTCACCTGGCCATCTTGGGTGTGGGAGGGAGCAGAGAGTCCCATTCACCTGGCCATCTTGGGTGTGGGAGCAGAGAGTCCCATTCACCTGGCCATCTTGGGTGTGGGAGGGAGCAGAGAGTCCCATTCACCTGGCCATCTTGGGTGTGGGAGGGAGCAGAGAGTCCCACTCACCTGGCCATCTTGGGTGTGGGAGGGAGCAGAGAGGCCCACTCACCTGGCCATCTTGGGTGTGGGAGGGAGCAGAGAGTCCCATTCACCTGGCCATCTTGGGTGTGGGAGCAGAGAGTCCCATTCACCTGGCCATCTTGGGTGTGGGAGGGAGCAGAGAGTCCCATTCACCTGGCCATCTTGGGTGTGGGAGGGAGCAGAGAGTCCCACTCACCTGGCCATCTTGGGTGTGGGAGGGAGCAGAGAGGCCCACTCACCTGGCCATCTTGGGTGTGGGAGGGAGCAGAGAGTCCCATTCACCTGGCCATCTTGGGTGTGGGAGCAGAGAGTCCCATTCACCTGGCCATCTTGGGTGTGGGAGGGAGCAGAGAGTCCCATTCACCTGGCCATCTTGGGTGTGGGAGGGAGCAGAGAGTCCCACTCACCTGGCCATCTTGGGTGTGGGAGGGAGCAGAGAGTCCCACTCACCTGGCCATCTTGGGTGTGGGAGGGAGCAGAGAGTCCCACTCACACATGGGCAGATGCCAGCCCCACACAGAACTTATGCTCAGCTGAGAAATTTCTCTGAAAAGCGTAACGAGGGGCTGGACCCATGTTACAGCAGGGAAGGTGTTTGCCTTGCACATGGTTAAACATCCCGTCCCCAACATCCCATATGGTGCACTGAGCCCGCCCAGAGTGATTTCTGAGTGCAGAGCCAGAAGCAGTCCCAGAGCCCCACCAGATGTGACCTGAAAATGAAAAATTAAAGTATAACGAAGTACAAGGACTGTCACGGCCGGAGCCACCAGCTCCAGCTCTCAGCACTGAACCGTCTAGAGGGTCTTCCCCACTGTCTGCTGGCCCTGGAGTTGTGCCAAGCATCCCGGGACCACCCCAGTTCCTTCCCAGGTAGCTGCTGCGGCTCCAACCGCTGCTCCGGGCTTTGAACTTGGACCACGTAGGCATTTTCGGGCCAGGGAACTGGCTTGCTGGGCTGAGTAGGGTCTTTGCGTGTGGAGGCCCAGGGTCAGTCCCCCAGAGCTTCCTGGTTACCTGAGCACCAGGAGTGAGCCTCGAGCACAGATCCAGGAGACCCTGAGCATCACCAGGAGTGGCCCCCAAAACCAAAAATAATGCCCAGCAATTCCACTCTCGTATGTCTTGGGCTTGCTGGTCTGGTCCGTTGCTCTCGAATGCAGAACCGACTTTCTCAGTGCAAGAAGCCCAGACTTGGACGGGTGGTGGTGGAGAATGGGCACTGGTGGAGGGATGGGTCTTCGATCATTGTATAACTGAAACCCAAGCACAAAAATTTGTAAGTCTACAACTGTACCTCATGGTGTTTCACTAATAAAAATTTAAGGAAAAAAAATTTTTTAATTAATTAAAAAAAATTAAAAAAACAGACTTCCCTCTTCAGGGCCTCCAGGCTGCACACAAACTGCATTCATTCTGTTCTTCCGTTTCCTCCCTTTAGAACTCCAGTTGTTCCTCGGCTGAGTTTCCTTTACATGTCTCTCTTCTGTTCATTCTCTTGGTCTCTTCTGTTTTTCGGTTAGCTCTGGTTTTCATCACTTCCTTTTTAAAAGAAAATTAGTTTTTATAAAGCTGTTCACACTAATTTGTTCCATTCAGTATTCCAACACCAACCCTGCCACGATTACACCTCCCCACCATCATTATTTCCAATGGTCCCAACCACCACCCATGCCTGCCCCAAAAGCACACCCTAGAAAAATGTATTTTATGTTGCTTGCTGTGAATAACTTGCTAAAATTGATCACAAAAGATTTTCTTAGAAGAAAGTATGTGAAGATGGTTGTATCTCACCCTGGAGCCATTAAGGCTTTGTATAAGAGATTACTCACATGTTGTTGCAGGTTGAGTCTTGTGTGTTAATATTCTCTTAAAGTTGGTTGTCAGGTACTGTACATTCCATTCAATGTGGTGTGTTACTCCTGGGAGATCAGTGGTGTAGTTTGAGATGTCATGCGACCGTATTTGCTCCAGGAATTCTAAATATATATATATATTTTTTTTTTTTTTTGCTTTTTGGGTCACACCCAGCATTGTACAGGCATTACTCCTGGCTCATGCACTCAGGAATTACTCCTGGCGGTGCTCAGAGGACCATATGGGATGCTGGGAATCGAACTCCGGTCAGCCATGTGCAAGGCAAACTCCCTACCCGTTGTGCTATCACTCCAGCCCCAGGAATTCTGAAATTTTGAATGGGGCACCACTTCCTGTTGTTGTTTGGGGGTCATGCCTAGCATTGCTCAAGGGCTACTCCTGGCTCAGTGCTCAGAGGGCCTCGGGCAACCTTGCAGTGCTGGGAAATGAACCAGGGTCGGCTGCATGCAAGGCTAGCATCTCCTTTCCTGTTCTCTCTCTCTCTCTCTCTCTCTCTCTCTCTCTCTCTGTCCCTTTGCTCATTTCTCCTCCAGACCTTGCATTTCTGCCTCCGTAATTTCATTTGAACTGGAATTACTTTTCCTGTGTGTGTGTGTGTGTGTGTGTGTGTGTGTGTGTGTGTGTTGTTAACCCATGCTATCATTTTGGATTCTAATTTTTGTGTAAATTAGATGATCTTAGACTTCATGGAAATATTGACATTCCTTGCCTCTTCTTGTCTGTCATCTTTTGTCTGAATAATGTGTTTATTCCTTTAAAATTTTTTCTTCTCCGCCCCCCGCCCGCCCCCCCTCCCCCCCGCACATTTGAATTAGTTGAATTTTCCTGGCCTGGCAAATTAACAGGCGGTCTGGGTGGAAATTGGGAGAGAGGCCAGTTCTGGAGGTTTCTCTGCTGCAATTTCTCCTGCTTTGTTTTTGTGGGACTGGATGGTTCCTTTCAACGTGCTTCTTCTCAGTCTCCCCCCTCCCGGGTCTCTCTGTCCCAGCCCGGCTCAAGAGGTTCCCCTGCCAGCCCCGATGCCCCTGCCTCGTGCTGGTCATGTTTGCTGTCTTTTTTTTTTTTTGGTTTTTGGGTCACACCCGGTGATGCTCAGGGGTTACTTCTGGCTCATGCACTCAGGAATTGCTCCTGGCAGTGCTCAGAGGATCGTATGGGATGCTGGGAATTGAACCTGGGTTGGCTGCGTGCAAGCAAATGCCCTACCCTCTGTGCTATTGCTCCAGCCCCTCTGCTTCTTTTTTTATTTTTATTTATTTTTTTATTTTTTTGCTTTTTGGGTCACACCCAGCGATGCACAGGGATTACTCCTGACTCTGCACTCAGGAATTAGCCCTCGCGGTGCTCAGGGGACCATATGGGATGCTGGGAATTGAACCCGGGTCGGCCGCGTGCAAGGCAAACGCCCTACCCGCTGTGCTATTGCTCCAGCCCCTCTGCTTCTTTTTAAAAAATTTTTCAGTATAACACCATGATTTACCAAGCAGTTCAGAATACAGTGGTTTCAGGCATTCAGTGTTCCAACACCAACACCCCCCCCACCACCAGTGTGACCTTCCCTGCACCCATATCCTGGTTTCCCACCCACCACCCCAGCCTGCCTCCTTAGCGGGCACACACAAAAAAAGGTACTTCAGGGGCCTGGAGCAATAGCACAGCGGGTAGGGCATTTGCCTTGCACGCGGCCGACCTGAGTTCAATTCCCAGCATCCCATATGGTCCCCTGAGCGCCACCGGGAGTAATTCCTGAGTGCAGAGTCAGGAATAACCCCTGTGCATTGCCGGGCGTGACCCAAAAAGAAAAAAAAAAGGTACTTCATCTATTTGTTTCAACACGAAGGCAAATGGAATTATCAAGACTTAGTGCAGTTAAGGGGCGATAGTACAGCAGGGAAGGTGTTTGCCTTGCACACAGTCGACCCAGGTTCGATCCCCGCCACCCCCCGAAGCAACACCACAAGTAATTCCTGAGCATCTCCAGGTATAATCCCACAAGCAAAAAAAAAAAAAAGTTTCCGGGGCCAGAGGAATAGTACAGAGGGGAGGGCATTTGCCTTGCATGCATCCGACCTGGATTCAGTCACTCCCCAGCATCCCATATGGTTCCCTGAGCACTGCCAAGAGTGCACTGCTGAGTGCAGAGCTAGGAGGAATGCCAGAGAATCCTTGGGCATGACCCAAAAAAGCTAAATAAATAAAAAATAAAGCAAATGCATTAAAAAAAAAAAAAAGTCGGGGGCTGGAGCAATAGCACAGCCGATAGGGCGTTTGCTTTGCACGTGGACGACCCAGGTGTGATTCCCAGCATCCCATAGGGTCCCCCGAGCCCACCAGGAGTGATTCCTGAGCATCACCAAGCGCAAACCCCCCCCCAAATGAAACAAAGCAAAAGTTTCCCTAAAGCTGTGGCTTGTGGCTTGTTTACTTACTGTTCCTCCTGCTAGAAGATTCTGAGCAAAGAGACTTCCTGGTTCCCCAGAGAAAGGGACCCTCCCCACCCAGAGTCCCTCCCCCGTCCAGGTCGGGAGTCACAGCCCATCTGGTCACTTTGGGCACAACCATTTCCGGCCCCAGGGACATTCCCCGGCTGAGCCTGGGGTCTGGGCAGTGGCGCTCTCTGGGGCCCAGGACGGGAGACGGGCTTGCAGGAGGGCAGTCAGGAGCAGGCCGGGCCTGCCTGAACACGGCACTGGACTCTCTGGAAGGTTCTGCTGGGTGGACAGAGACTGTCCCTCTCACAGGGGCTCTGGCTGGCTGGAGCTGCCACTCCAGCACCTTTGTCCCTCCGTCCCGCCACCCAGCCCGCCAGGCAGGGGCTCAGAATCCATCACTGTGCCGGCCGAGCCGGCTCTGGCTTCCGGTGGGACCCCAGGAGGCCTCTGGGGGTCAGGCCTGTGGCTGGAGTCCTGAAGGACCCCGGAGAGACGTGTCCAAGAGTGACCAAGGGACAGAGCCCGCGTTGGTCGCCTAGGAGATCTTAGGTACAGGGACTCTGGGGGATGAGCCCTGCTACGTGCACAGGACAGGCTGGAGGCCGGGCACTTGGAGTCTGGCTCTAGACCCCTCTGTGTCCTCGACCCCTGGCTCTAGTCCTCCGTGCTGTGACCTCCGCCAACCAACTGCCCAGGCTCCGTGGCCTCATCTGTGACCGGAGGATGAGCTTCCTTCTCCCCCATGCCTCTACGCAGGGTATAGCAGAGAACTTAACCCCCAGGCCCTGTGAAGACACATCACTGGGATGGGGGCTTTGCAGGCAAGCCCAGGGGCCACAGATGCCAATTTTTTTTTCTTTTTGGGTCATACCCAGCGATGCTCAGGGGTTACTTCTGGCCCTGCACTCAGTAATGACTCCTGGTGGTGCTCGGGGGACCCTATGGGATGCTGGGAATCGAACCCGGGTCGGCCGCGTGTAAGGCAAATGCCCTACCCGTCGTGCTATGGCTCCAGCCCCAACATAGATGCCGGGTTACCCAAGGGACCATCCTGGGATCCACGGATGCCGGGTTACCCAAGGAGACCAATGACAGGGTCCTGATAAGATCCCCAGGCCCGGGGCTGGTGCCATGGCTGAAAGTGCTTCCCTTGCAAGCGTGAGGCTCTGAGTTCGATGCCTGGTGCCACCTGCGTGCACCCGTCCCCTCTGCCCTGTGGCCCCTGGTGCCACCGTAGCAGGCAGTGCGGTCTCCCACGCTCGGCCAGGACTGTGCCCGAGAGAGAGCACTGAGACCAGTTCCTGGAGCACACCCGAGCGTGTGAGACTTGGTCTATGTAAGCAAGGGGAAGGGGAGAGGGAACGGAACGGAACCAACCCAAGGCCTGAAGGGGAGGTGGCCCCATGGGGAAGCGCCTACCATCTGTGCGCAAGATCTGAACTTCACTCCCGACAGTGGGGGCGGGGGGGGGGGGGAGACGTGGGCACAGACTGGAATGACAGGGGACATCTAGGCCACAGGAGGCTGGAAAGGTGAGGGTCAGTAGAGGCCGCTGGGAACCCCCACCCCGCCCTGCACTGTCCCTCGTGGCCAACACCCTGCATTCGCGCCGTTGCTTCCTGGAGCCCCAGGAAACCGGTGGAGACTCTCACTGGGGGGGTCCCCTGGGTTGCAGCCAGGAATCCCGGGTGCCGTGTGCCCTGAGCTGCCCCTTCCACCCTGGGGGGCCTCAGCAGAACCTCCCGTGTTTGTTTTTGGGTCCTACGTGGCGGTGCTCAGGGCTGACTCCTGGCTCTGCACTCGGGGGTCCTGGTGGGGCTCAGGGCACCATATGAGGTGACGGGGCTCAAACCCTGGGTGGCCGTGTACAGGTGCTATACCACCTGCTGCTCCCCTTTTATTTCTCCCCTGCAGAACCTGAAGGGACCCTGGGAGCCACATGGTGGGCGCCCAGCCTGGGTCCATCCATCCCTGCTGCCCCATGGGAGTGTGGACGGGGGGGGGTGGCGGGGCAGAGGCAGCGCCCCTCCTGTGGGCATGGAGATGGATGCAGGGAGCAGGGGTAGGTGGGGAGGGGCTCTTCTCCCTCTGCCCCGGCACCCCAAAGTGCAGCCTGCAGGCCTGGCAAGGGGGCAGGAGGTGGTATGCAGACCCGAAATACCTCTGGGCACAGGCTGGAAGTGGCGGGGAGGCAGGGAGGCGGCTGCGTCAGGCCAGGCCCCTGACAGGGGAGCAGCTGGGAGGCTGTGCGGGGTGGCGGGAGCATGTTTGGGGCCTGAGTCACGGGCCCTGGGCCGGGGCCAGCCCAGATCCATACACAGTCGCGTTCCTGAGACGGGGCGCGGGCACCAAATACGGCCCTGACTGCTGGGGCCGGCACGCAGCCGCGGGCGCTGGAGGGACCCCCTCCCCCCAGAGCCAGACCTCCCAGCACCCTGGGGGCCGCCCCAACTGGCAGCCTGAGGTTCATCCTGGGCGAAACATCCTCAGGACCAAAATAGCCTACCCATGGGGAGCCGGGGATGCCGCTCCCGACTGCCAGCGGCTCTGCCACTTGGCCCTGGCGAGGGTCCCAGGCAGCTCACCCAGCCCACTTCCTCTCCCTGTTGAATCATTCATCCCTTCCATCCATCCACTCACCCTTCCTTCCTTCCTTCCTTCCATCCTTCCATCCATCCATCTATCCATCCACCCCTCCCTCCCCATCCATCCATCCATCCATCCACTCATCCATCCCTCCTCCCATCCATCTTTCCATCCATTCGCCCCTCCCCCATCCATCCATCCATCCATCCATCCATCCATTCATTCATTCATTCACTCATTCCACCCATCCATCCATTCGCTGACCGGTCATCCACTGATCTGCTCATCAACTGTTAAATCACTCGTGTGGCTCCTTCCCGCCCCTCCCCCAGACCCTTGTCCATCTGCTGACCCCCTCACCCACTGTTGCCCGGCCGCATTACCAGTAGCCAGCACCCTCCTAGGCACCTGGAAGAGCATGCACCAAAAATTACCCAGGGATCACGTTCCAGAGGCATCACGGTGGCAGACCGTGCCGAAGCGCACAGCATGTGAGATGGGTGCTCAGAGGATCGGGTCAGACTCCGCAGGACGGGGGAGATGCCATTCTAGGGGGACTGAATAGAATGGGTCCCCCTAGAATGCGGGCATGGGGGGAGTTTGGTGTTGCACTTAGCAGTGCTGGGGGGACCGGGCAGTGCCCGAGGTTGGACCTGGGGCTCCTGCCTGCAGACCCCCATCTCCCCAGCCAAGGACGAGTTTTGAGCAGGAATGGGGGCTGAGACCGGTGACCATCTGCAGATGGAGGCTTCCCGCCGGCACCGCGGGTGTGAAGGGCTGACAGCTGAAGTGAGAGGGGCCAAGACAGTCGGGGAGGGAGGCAGGGACTAAACTGTGATGTGGGGCTGGTGGGGGTCTGGGATCTGGCTTATCTGGGCATTTGGGGGGAATCCAGGAGATACTTCCAGGGCCCAGGGGCCACCCTGGCAGTTCTCAGCCAATCAGACCATTGGTTCAAAAGAAGGCCTGCGACAGGGCCTAGAGCAGGATAGCACAGCGGGAAGGGCGTTTGCCTTGCACGCGGCCGACCTGGGTTCGATTCCCAGCATCCCATATGGTCCCCAGGGGTAATTCCTGAGTGCAGAGCCAGGAGGAACCCTTGTGCATCGCTGGGGGTGACTCAAAAAGCAAAAAAAAAAGCCTGTGGTTTCCTGTGCCCTGCAGGACTGGGGTGCCCAGGCCACCCCGGGGGTGGTGGAGCCCTCCAGAGCTGTGCCCGGCAATGCCCAGAGCACCACAAGGATCCGGGGACTGAGCCCTGGCCACAAGCAGCTGTGCTATATCCTGACACCTGACTTGTGCTTATTGTGGGTTATTTGTGGGCTATCTCTACCTGGCTCAGGGGTGACTCCTGGCTTCTGTGCTCCGGGATCACTCCTGGAAGTGCTCAGGGAGCACCATATGGGATGCTGGGAATTGAATCCGGGTCAGCTGTGTGCAAGGCCAGCGCCTTCCCCACCAGACTGTCTCTCTGGCCTTGAGTTCTGTTTTGAAAGTGTCCCTCTGGGCACCGTGTGAATGAGTTAAGGAGGGGGTGAGAGGCAGAGGGACCAGGGCTCAGTCCCTTCACTCCCCGGGAGCCCCTCGACTTCACTTCCGCCCCCTCTTGTCACTTCTGCTTGTCTGTTTTCAGGCAGTTCCCTGCATGCTTGGGGGCCCTCCAGCGTTGGCTAAATCTCTTTCCAGGGCCTTGCTGTGCCTCCCGAGTGGACAGGTCAGCGGGCAGTGAGCCTGGGCGTGTCTCACTGTCTTGCCTTTGTTTGCAGATGGCAGCGCCGGCACCGGAAGCCCGCGGACTGACCACCTGGGAGCTGGTGGAGAAGCTTGGCCGCTGAGACGGGGTGTGCCCACAGGCGCCCCGTCCCGCCCCGTCGCCATGGGACTCCCAGGCTGGTCAGTGTCCAGGCAATGACACCGTGGCCGGGGTTCCCCACCCTCCAACTGGGGGAGAATAGTGCCAGGGCCCGAAGCTGTACCCCACCCCACCCCCACTTCCACCCCCAGTTTCCCCAACGTCCAAGGCAGAATGTTTCCACCCGGCATGGGGGGATGATTCTGCTGACAGTGGACACCACACCGTCCACTCCCCCCCCACACACACACACCCGGGCATAGGGGCACTTGCTCTGTATACCCCCTGTCCCCGCCGTAGGATGGAGGGAGGGTCGCAGGGCAGAGGTCGGGTTCCAAGCGAGAATGAGGCTGGAGAGTGAACACCATGGGGAAGGCACTTGCCTTGCATGCTCCTGACCCAGGTTTGATTCCCGACACCGCCTGGGGGCCCCTGAGCACCACTGAGCACTGCTGGGCGCGAGCCCAGGACAGACACACACAGTAAGGTCTGAGTGACGGCCTCAGAGCGGGCAGTGAGGCAGTGACCCTAGCCCAGCAGCTCAAAGCACTGCCCGGGGACCGAGGTGGGTTTTGAGTGTCCCACCGGGTCACTCAGTCTAGCTCCTGGGGATAACACCCACACCTGTCCCCTTGCTCTCCATAGCTGGTCCAGTGGGCTTCCCCGGGGACTGAGGGTCCCCGAGGCTCCAGACCCCCCTCCCTGCCCCCTCCTCATCTGCACCTGCACGTGTGGAAGTGGGAACTGGGGGTGCAGGGGGGCCATCTTACACCCAGTAGCCACATCTGCCCCCCCCCCAGAGCAACCCAGGGCCTGCTGGCCCCCGAAAGCCCCCACCCACAGCCTCCAGAACCAAGATGTGAGCGGGTGATGTCTGAGCCCGGGCTGCCAGGCTGGCGGTGAGGGAGAAGGCTCAGACCTGTCTGGTGCCCAGCACATTACCCGGGCACTGCCCAGTCCTTGGGGCGTTCATGGGTGTGTCCCAAAAAGGGACCCTGGGGACAGAGAGCCCAGAGATGGTGCTTGCCTTGCATGCAGCCAAACTGTGTTCAGTCCCAGCACCCCAGAGTATTGCCAGGAGTCATCCCTGAGCACTGCCGGGTGTGCCCCCAAAAACAAAATAAGAAACTTGGAAGGGCCTGAGTAATAGTACAGCAGGGTAAGTCGTTTGCGTTGCACAAGGTTTGATCCCCAGCACCCTAATGGTCCCCAAAACCAGCCAGGAGTGATCC
Organism: Sorex fumeus; assembly: GCF_029834395.1. Lineage (NCBI taxonomy): Eukaryota > Metazoa > Chordata > Mammalia > Eulipotyphla > Soricidae > Sorex > Sorex fumeus. Next base: position 5,680,156 of record NW_026606182.1, on the reverse strand, counting down.
CGGAGTACCACCAGGTGTGGTCAACCCCCCAAAAATAATAAAAAAATAATAAAGTCAGAGGGGCCAGAGCCATAGTACAGTGGGTAGGGCGTTTGCCATGCATGTGGCTGACCCAGGTTTGATCCCTGGCACCCCATATGGTCCCCAGAACTGACCAGGAGTGACCCCTGAGCACTGACCATTGTGGCCCCCAAGCCAAAAAAGAATAATAAATTAATTTTTAAAACTTTACAATAGAGGGGCTGGAGCGATAGCACAGCAGGGAGGGCGTTTGCCCTGCACGCAGCCAACCCGGGTTCAATTCCCAGAATCCCATAGGATCCCCCAAGCACCGCCAGGAGTAATTCCTGAGTGCAGAGCCAGGAGTAACACATGTGCATCGCCAGCTGTGACCCAAAAAGAAAGAAAAAAAAAAAGGCCCTGGGGCTGGAGAGATAGCACACCGAGTAGGGCGTTAAGCGTTTGCCTTGCACGCGCTCGACCCAGGTTCGATTCCCAGCGTCCCAAATGGTCCCCTGAGCACCGCCAGGGGTGACTCCTGAGTGCAGAGCCAGGAGGAACCCCTGAGCATCGCCGGCTGTGACCCAAAAAGCCAAAACAAAACAAAACAAAAAAAAAAAAAAACAACCCGGCCTCTCTCCCAGCGCAGGGCTTGCTTGTCTCTTGCAGACCCGCCGCTTGCTGCCCAGGCCCCGGCCTCACCCGCGGGGGACCATGCCCGGGGTCCCCGAGCGCCTGGTGCGCGCGCTCGGGGGCGCGTCGCGACAGCGCCTCTGCGCGCTGCTCCTCGTCAGCTTCAAGTTCACCTTCGTGGTCTCCCTCCTGCTCTACTGGCACCTGGCGGGGGACCCCCGGGCCGGGGGCCGGAGCCCGCCCGCCGCCGCCGTGCCCTGCCCGCGCCTGGAGCCGGCCCGCGCGCCCCGCGGTGCGCCCTCGCCGCCGGGGAACATCTTCTTCTTGGAGACGTCGGAGCGCACCGACCCGCCGTCGCTGTTCCTGTGCTCGGTGGAGTCGGCGGCGCGCGCGCACCCGGACTCGCAGGTGCTGGTGCTGATGAAGGGGCTGCCGCGGGGCAACGCGTCGCGGCCGCGCCACCGGGGGCTGTCGCTGCTCGGCTGCTTCCCCAACGTGCAGCTGCGGCCGCTGGACCTGGACGCGCTGTTCCGGGGCACCCCGCTGGCGCCCTGGTACGCGGCGGTGCAGCGGCGCTGGGAGCCCTACCTGCTGCCCGTGCTGTCGGACGCCTCGCGCATCGCCCTGCTCTGGAAGTTCGGCGGCGTCTACCTGGACACCGACTTCATCGTGCTGCGCAGCCTGGGCAACCTGACCAACGCGCTGGGCGCGCAGTCCCGCTACGTGCTCAACGGCGCCTTCCTGGCCTTCGAGCGGCGCCACGAGTTCCTGGCGCTGTGCATGCGCGACTTCGTGGCCCACTACAACGGCTGGGTGTGGGGCCACCAGGGCCCGCAGCTGCTCACGCGCGTCTTCAAGCAGTGGTGCGCCATCCGCAGCCTGCGCGAGCGCCGCGCCTGCCGCGGGGTCACCGCGCTGCCCTGCGAGGCCTTCTACCCGGTGCCCTGGCAGAGCTGGCAGCGCTACTTCGAGGACGTGCGGCCCGAGGAGCTGCAGCAGCTGACGCGCGCCACCTACGCCGTGCACGTGTGGAACAAGAAGAGCCACGGCCGCCGGCTGGACGCCACGTCCCCGGCGCTGCTGGCGCAGCTGCACGCGCGCTACTGCCCCACCACGCACCAGGCCATGAAGATGTACCTGTGAGGGGCGCGCCGGCCCTCTGGTGCCCGGGGGCTGCAGGCCAGGCTGGGGCGCCACCCCCCCCCCCCAGGTGTCCGCGAGGGATGTTGCGCAGGTCCTGGGCTCCGCTCCCTTCCAGAGGCTGCCGGGAGGCCCCCTTGGCCAGCTCCGACCCAGGGGAGGTCTCAGACCGGCCAGCAGGAACCCCGAGAATCCTGGGGAGTGGATGTCCAGGCCCCGGGCAGTGATACCCCAGCACCTCTGTGACATCTCAGGGAGGTGGAAGGATGAGGAGGCAGCTGGGGAGCACAGGGTGCAAAGCCCACCTCCCCAGCACCGGAGGTGGGCATTAACCACACTCTGGGGGTGGAGCAATAGCACAGCGGGGAGGGCGTTTGCCTGGCACGCGGCCAACCCGGGTTCCATTCCCAGCATCCCAAAGGGACCCCGAGCACCGCCAGGAGTGATTCCTGAGTGCAGAGCCAGGAGGAACCCCTGAGCATCGCCGGGTGTGACCCAAAAAGCAAAAATCAAAAAAAAAAACCCAGGCCACTGACCCAGCAAGCACCCCCACCCCCTACACACATCCCCTCGTCCCCCCTCCCCACGGAGTAACAGTGCCAGGCAGGGGACCTGGGGCTCAGGAAAAGCATTAAGGGGAAATGCCACCCCCTCCCGTGGTAAGCGTCTGAGAATGATGAACGCAGGGAGGGCTGGAGAGATAGGACAGCGGGGAGGGCAGCGTTTGCCTGGCACGTCGCCGACCCAGGTTGGATCCCCGGAATCCCGTATGGTCCCCCAAGCCCCGCCAGGAGTGATCCTTGAGTGCAGAGCCGGGAGTAACCCCCAAACAAAAAATAATAAAGAGTCCCTCTACGTTGGAGTTCTCTGTGGTGAACGAAGCCCTTCCCTTCAGCCTCCTGACTGGCCCCCGTCTGCGGGGAGGGTGGGGGGCACCTGCCCTCTCCCCGAACCCACACCCCGCGCCCCCCATGTCCAGCTCAGGGCTCTGCTGAACTGACAGCCAGGTTGGGGGGTCCACCTCGCGCCCCCCTCTTGTGAGCACCAGAGCTTCCGGGCACCCTCCTGGGCTTCGGAATTCTGGCCCCTTCTCTGCAAAGACCTTGAAGGGGAGCCCCAGGTCTGGCCCTGCAGGACTCGGGGTTCTGGAGGGAGGAACCTCACGTCACTTTCCTGAGGTTCCCACCAGCCCTTGCAGAGCCGGGGGCCCAGGACACCAGCTCGGCACCTCCGTTCTCTGGGCAGCTCTGTACAGAGAGCCAGACAGCTGCTCAGCCTGAGGGTCAGGCCGGGCACGCCTCTGCAGGGGGGCAGGGAGGGGGTGCAGGCTGGCCCTGTGCTGGAAGCAGGTTCCAGAAAAAAGGCGTGGCCCCAGACTGTCCCCAGCATCCTGTCAGCCCGGGCCCCTCTGAGCCTGACAGCCCGCTCCTCAGCTGGAGGAAGTGAGAGAGGGAAGAGGGGCTGAAGTTTGGGTGATTCTTTCCATCCCTGAAGCCCAAGCCTGGCGTGGGGCGGCCTCCTGGGGGGTCTCCAAGCTGATTCATCTCCAGGCTGGGCCTCAGCGCCCCTTCCCTGCCCTCCCCCCTCCCCCCAAGTCCACACCGCGGCCTGAGTCTCTCGGCCCGGCTGTGCCCAGTGCAGCCCCTGGCGTCTAATCCACCGCCCGGTCCTGGCAGGGGCACAGGCTCAGCGGGTCCTGGGTTGGTCCGGCCTTGGCTGCCCGACTCCAGGGAGCCCCTGGGCTCTCCATTGCCCGCCCCCCTCTGTCCCCGGCAGCCACCAAAGCCCGGCTGGCACCGTCTCTGGCAACCGCATTAGTTCGGAGCTTGTGTCTCCGATTCTCGGAAAGGAGCAGGGAGGGGCGGCCCTGGGGACAGTCACCAGATCCGGGAACCCCACGGCCACGGCCTGGGTCTCGTATTTACAGGGTTTGCGTCCTGCCCGTTGGCAGAGCTCAGAGTCCATCCCTTCCCTGGTGGCCCAGTGTCCATCCAGCAGGGCCCTGGGTCTCCTGCCATTCACTCTCTAGTGACCGGCAGGCTGGAGAGATGGTACGAGGGTAGGTGCTGGCCTTGCACGCCGCCACCCCGGGTTTGATCCCCAGCACCCTGTACGGTTCCCCAAGCACCACCAGGAGTAAGCTCTGAGCACAGAGCCAGGAGTCACCCCTGAGCACAGCTGGGAGTGGAGCAAAAAAAGAAAAAGAACAAAAATCCCAACCCAGGGGCTGGAGTGATAGCACAGCGGGTAGGATGTTTGCCTTGCACGTGGCCGACCCAGGTTCAATTCCCAGCATCCCATGTGGTCCCCTGAGTACCACCGGGGTAATTTCTGAGTACAGAGCCAGGAGTAACCCCTGTGCATCGCTGGGCGTGACCCCCCCCCCAAAAAAAATCCCAACCCAGCAAACAGAGCCCAGGGCCGGGGGCCCAGACATAGGCTCTGGCACCACGTGCTTCCGAGGCCAGAAACCACATCTGCAACTGGGACACGGTGGTATGTACTGTCGCAGTCCCCAAACAGGCCTGGGCTCCAGGGAAGCTGCTAGTAGCAGGACCCTGGGTGACAGCGTCCCTGAAAAGCCACAGCCCCCACCCCGTCCCACCCCTACCGCTCCCCAAAAACCCCCACCCTGGGCTGAAGAGATAGTCCAGCGGGGAGGGCATTTGCCTTGAACGTGGCCCACCCGTGTTCCATCCCCAGCATCCCACATGGTCCCCCGAGCACCACCAGGAGTGATCCCTGAGCATCGCGAGGTGTGACACATGAAGAAAAAAAACGCTCCCCAAAATCTCCACCTCACCCCTGCCCAGTGCTCTCCAAGTGTTCGGCTGCCGGTTCCCAGGTCGAGGAAAGGGGACAGAGGAGAGGGGATTGACAGCCGGAGTCCCCAGAGGCCCAGCGACAGTGACTGGGACCAGCACAGCCCCTCGCCCGGAGTCCCTGCGTGGGACAGCAAAGGGGAGACCCTGAAAGCCCCCATCCCGTGGGCGTCATCAGGGCACCCGAAGGCTACAGGTAGGTGCAGCCCTGGGGCTGGACCAGGACCCAGCAGGAAGTTTCCAGAAGCAGTCCGAAGGGCTAGGAGGGGATGTGTCTGGCGGGGGCGAGGCACTGGGTTGGATCCCTGGCACGTAATGGAGCTACGGTGGGCGCTGATGTCACGCGGAGACCCATGTGATCCCCCAACAGGGTCACAGACCAGAGGAACACACCCACTGGCGTCCCAGCTTCCTGCAGAAGGGGAGGGGGGAGGGGCGTCCCCACCCCACAGCAGCTCCTGCATTCGGAACCCCCCCATGCCACTCAGGCCCACCCAGAGCCCCCCAGCTCTCCCTGCTCCTCCCTGCAGGGGTGGGGCTCTGGGCCCCCTGAGATGGAGACAGGTGCCCTCCCAGCTGCACACGTTCCTGCTCCCACCCCTGACCCCGACCCCCTGGGGGTGGGTCCTACCTACTTTGCCCTGAAGTCCTGATTCAGCCTTTCCATTCATTCACTGGGGGGGGACATGCAGGGGGGTCCCTCTGTGACCCTGGCAGCAGGACCACGGGGGACTCTCAGTGTGGCCAGATGGGACCCTTCTGGGTCCGGCCTCCAGGCCCCCGGGAAGCCCCTGCCCTGCTCTTCAGGCGTCTGGACCCCATAAGCCTCTGGGGGTTCACCCCAGAGAACCCCCCGCTGGGCAGCTACAGCTCCAGGGTGCCAGAGTCCCGGGGTCTCCTGGGCTGAACAGGGAGGGGCAAGGGAAAGTGAAGGCGTCATGTGCACACCATGCTCACACACTCACACACACATGTCCACATACATGCTCGCACACATGTGTAGACACATGCTTGCACACACCTGCAGACACATGATCACACACGTGTGCAGACATGCACGCGTGCACATATGGGCGGACCAGGCACACTTACGCATGCAGACACACGCTCACCCACGCACTTGCCCTACAGAATGTGGGTCTGATGAGGCTCCCGCTGCCCCCCGCGTCGGACCCAGAGGGAAGCACCTACGTCAGCTCCCCCCGCTGCCCCCGCTGGGACCGTCATGGAGGAGTCAGGTGACAGCTAACGGCGGAGCGGTGAGGCACGGAGGGCTGCAGCAGCTGCTTTGCATCACGGGACCCTGGTTCCGTCCCACACAGTGCAGGAAGGCTTGGAAACGCCCCAGGTTAAAGAAGCTGGACGGAAACGACCTCACTTGTCAGGCTCCAGAACCGGATCTGGGGACGGGTGGGAGAATGTCCTGATGTCTCAATGATACTGCTTAAAACTGGGCCCAGAGGGGCTGGAGCGACAGCACAGCGGGGAGGGCGTTTGCCTTGCACGCAGCCGACCCGGGTTCGATCCCCGGCATCCCGTAGGGTCCCCCGAGCACCGCCAGGAGTGATTCCTTAGTGCAGAGCCGGGAGGAACCCCTGAGCATCACCGGGTGTAGCCTCAAAAACAAACCAAAAAAGGAGCCTGGCTGGTTCCGAGGCAGAGACTATTCCCAGAGGGAAATGATGGTGATGGGGACGGATGATGACGAGCGTGAAGAAAAACGCCCCCGCACCCTCGGGCTCTCGCAGGAGTTTGATTCCCACGTGGAGCCTTTGGGGAAGCTCAGAGCACCTCCTGGAATTCACTTGGGGTCACTGTCATTTTAGCCCTGGCCTTCTCCCACTTCCTGCTTCTTCCGTGTTTGGCCAATCTGACTCCAGACTCCCCTCCTGGGCGTCCCTGGCACTGATGACAAATCTGGGACCCAGCGGCCGCCGCGCCCCTGGGGTCAGCTGCCTGGACCCCTCCCCCCAGTTCTGCACCAACCCCATTGTTCCCTGACCCTGGAAACTCCCCACAGCTTCAGAGAAGTCGAACCTAACTGTTTGTTCACCAGGAAATGCCACATCTTAGGCGTGCCAGAAAAACAAGGCGCCTCCCTCACCCCCTCTTTTCTTTTCCTTTCTTTCTTTCTTCTTTTATTTATTTATTTTTAAAACAAAGTTAACAACCCCCCACCCCCCCCCACCCTCATCCCCATGACTCTGCGATGTTCTGGAGGCGGCAAGGTCCCCAGCCTTCCACAGAGTGGATTTCTGGCCCTCGTCAAATGGTCATAAATTGTCTCGACTTCCCAGCGAGGCTGAAAGGAAACTTCATCCGCAAACAGCTTCTCCTCTTGCATGTGGGTTTGAAATGCCGTCCAAGCCCCGATTCAATTAGGGGAGGTCAGAACACGGTGTTGCGGAGAAAGAGGCCACATGAAGACACGGAGGGAAAGAACATCTCCGGTCCAAGAGCCTGCCGGAAGCCCTCGGCCAGCCCGGCCCCTTCCAGTCACCCAGCCACAGCGCGTGAAACTCTGCAACCTCCACTGCAACCTGCAACCTCCCTGGACAAGCACTTAGCCTTTGACCAAGGGCAGCACAGCTCCAGATGCAGATACAAGTCCCCTGAATGTAGCCCTAAAGAAGATAGGTTTTTTTTTTTTGCTTTTTGGGTCACACCCGGCAATGCACAGGGGTTACTCCTGGCTCTGCACTCAGGAATCACTCCTGGTGGTGCTCAGGCGACCATATGGGATGCTGGGAATCGAACCCGGGTCGGCTACGTACAAGGAAAACGCCCTACCCGCTGTGCTATCGCTCCAGCCCCCAAGAAGATAGATTTTTCTTCCTTCCAAATGATGAGGCAGAGCGGGGAGGGCACTGGCCTTGCATGCAGCTGACCCAGGTTCAATCCTCGGTATCGGAGCACCGCCAGGAGTAATTCCTGAGTAAACGCCAGGTGTGGCCCCCAAATAACACAAAATAACACCAGATGACTAGGCCAGAGGTAGGTAGTCAGAGCACCAGTACCGGCATTTTGTGGATCTCCAACATCACCCAGACACCCCAGACTCCTGCAACCCTCAACACTAAAGTTTCCACCTCATGGACCAAAACAGCTGCTTTTGCTCCTGACATCACACCCATTGGGTCAGTCAGCAGACCCAATCCAGAGAGCACTCCAGCACTCGTTTTTTTTTTTTCATTGGCTAGACCTTGCTCTCCTTCCTTCCAAGGACAGCTGGAACGCCCCATTATTAGGTGGGTGTCCAGGTTGCCCTGAGCCGGGGGTAGCCCTGCAGGAGCCTTTAGGAACCTGCCCAGATCTCAGCGGGCACCATGGCACCTACTGGCCCTGACCTGCTCAGAAGCTGCAGGAAGGGGGAGGCAGGGCCTAAGGACACCCCCCCACACACACCCTGTGTCTGTGCCTGATTGGCTGACGGCGCATGAAGGTACCAGCCAGCCTCCCAGGACCCCACCCCACTGAGGTGCCGGGACCCCAGACTCTGCTGACCCCAGGGACCCAGGGAGGCGACTCAGAATTCTTCACTGCAGGAGACCGGCTGGGGGCTGGGGTTTTGCAGAAGGCAGCTCTGTTTGCTCTGGAGGGAGGACCGCAAGAATGTTCCAGAGCTGGAGGGGGTGTGGCCGGCCGTCTTCGGGGCGCCGTGTGGGGCGAGGAGGGCCCGCTGGGCAGCGCCCACTCCGTGTCCACTTCGTGCCGGGACGTGGGCCCTGCGTTGGCCCCGCCGCGGGAATGCCGACCACACCCCAGGGGGGTGGCAAGTGGGGGGCTGGGCAGGCGATGGGGCTTCCCCTGTGGGCCCCCCCATCCTGCCCACGCACCCCCCAGGACCACCCCACCCCCAGCTCCAAGGCGGGGTCAGCAGGGTTCGCCCTAGTGGCCTGAAGGAACCCCCCCATCGACTCTCCAGCCCCCCACACCCCCTCCTGGGGATGCTTTGTCTGGAAGGGGCTAACCCCCACCCCCCGCAGACGCCTGGAATCTTTCTCTTGGCTCAGCGGCGCCCCCTGGAGGCCAGAGCCCCCCACAGTCGCACAACCCCTCTTCCCCACCCCACACCCCACAGTTAGAGGCACTTCCGTGGTGGGTGCTTCCGGCTCTCCCCACCTAGATGCCCAGGAGCGTGCGTGGCTGGGGACGGACCCCGAGGCTCCCACAGGTCACTCTGAGTCCCTCCCAGCCCCCCTTTCTTTCCTGGGCAGTCCCCCCGCCCCAGTTCTGATCTCAAGCCCCCCAGAATCTGCTGAGCACTGCAGGTGCTCCAGCCTCTGTCCCCGTCTCTGTCCAGCCTGCCTGGGGCGTCCAGGGACCAAGGAAGGTCTGCAGACGGTCTCCTCGTTGCAAGTGGAGCGAGGGAACACCTCCCACCCCCATGGTTTGTCCCCAGGCTGGCGGGTGCCCCCCGCCATGTCCCCCCTGCAGACCTAGGCGACCCTCTGGCTCTTCACCTCGGTTTCAGGACAGAGGCCAGGCCAGGAGATGGTCACTGGGCCGGTCAGCTGCCTCACATGCAGGTGGCTGAGGTTGGTCCCCAAGCACCACCACCCAAAAAAAGCAGTGAAGGTGGTATCCCTCGGGTCCCCAGAACCCTCAGGTGGTACCCACCTGCCAACCCTCTCCCCAGCTCCCGGCTCACACCTGATACCCTCTGAGCCCCACAGATGGTGCCAGGCCCTGGGACAAACTGACCTGCTGACCCCATGGGCTGGTCCCGACCTGCGGCGACCAAGGATCTGCCCAGAGCCAGCGAGTGAGTCTGGCCACGAGAGAGGGGTTGCAGGCTCACAGCAACCCCTCAGCCCTGCCCCCCACCCCCGGTCTGAAGTGCCACCCAATGCCCAGGGCCAGTTCTGGGCATCCTGTGTCCCGTGCGTGTCTGTGCTATATTGAGAAGGGTTTCCCTCCCTTGGTCAGCCCCTCTGCCCGCTGCTGTTTCTCTTCAGTGAGATGAGGAGGCTGCTGCCCAAAAATCCCCCTGCAGGGGGCTGGAACGATAGTACAGCGGTTGGGGCATTTGTCCAGCATGCCATCGACCCGGGTTCGATCCCCAGCATCCCATATGGTCCCCTGAGCACCGCCAGGAGTGATTCCTGCAGAGTCAGGAGTAAGCCCCCCCCCCCCCCCCGCAGCATTGCTGGGTGTGACCCAAAAAGCAAAAAAAATAAAATAAAATAATTCCCTGCAGAGACACCCAGAGATGCCCAGAGACGCACAGAGACACCCAGAGACATGCAGAGAGAGACACACACAGACGGTCCCAAGCTCCCCACCTACACTCCGGACGAGCAGCCTGTGACCGGGCGGGAGTGCTGGCAGGGGGTGAGAGAGCCCCGAGCTTGAGCCTGGCACCCCTTGGCCCCCAGCCCCACTGGATGCGGCCCCAAGTACCCCCAAAAGACACCCACAGAGCCAGGGCAGACCCCAACCTTCCCGCTAGGGGCAGGGCCGGGACGCGGGTCCCCCCCATCGGAAGTCCTCACCTCTGGGAAGAGGCATGTTCTCACCCTGACAAGGGAGGACACCTGCTCCCCACAAAGTTTACGATCTGCTTTCAGGGCGAGCGGGACGGCGGGAGCCCGGCGCCTCTGCGGTTCTGGGGCCGTCAGCTCCCAGCTCCGAGGGATCAATATGCCCAAGGGGCACATGGAGGGGTTGGGCATGCACTAAACCCCTTCCCTGGCACAAGGAGGTTTGCCCACACTTAGATTTCTGGCCCCGGGCGCAGCTCCTGGGTGGGTCCGTGGAGTTCAGCGGCCAGTCTTGGTTTTGGGAAGTGTTTTCTTTCCGGCGTCCGGCCGGCCGGCCTTCGTCTGGTCGTCATCTTCACGGAATTGTGCAGGAAGCAGGCGGAGAGGCAGGGGAGCGGGGAAGAGGGGCAGGCAGGCGCTTTCGTTCTCGCAGGCAAGGGTGGGCCAGGGGCTCGGCACTGGCTGCTACCACACACTCACTGAGCTGACGCGGGAGACCCCCTCCCCACGGCCAGAGCCACAAGGGGAAGGGAAGAACCACCCAGCAATGGACCGAGGGAAGATGGACGGTGGCTGCAGGCAGGAGATGGAGCTAGATAAGAGATCACACCGTCCCCACCTCCTGCCGCAGCTTCTCTCCATAAGGAAAGTGATGGGGTAGGGAGGGGGGGTGAGAGAGCTCAAAGGGGCAGAGCCCGAGCTGGGTTCCTGGTACACACCCCACTCAGGATCGGGATTTTGGGGCCACATCCAGTGATGCTCAGGGCTTCCTCCTGGCTCTGTGCTCTGGCCTAGGGGAGGATATATGTTCCTGGGGTGGCTGGACCCTGGTGGGCCTTGCCAGGCAAGCACCCTCCGCCCCCCCCTCCTGCGCCACCCACCATCAGCTTTTTATTTATTTTTTATGTCTTTTTTTATTTTTTTGCTTTTTGGGTCCCACCCGGCGATGCTCAAGGGTTACTCTCCTGGCTCATGAATTACTCCTCCTGGCAGTGCTCGGGGGACCACCACGTGGGATTCTGGGAATCGAACCTGGGTCGGCCACGTGCAAGGCAAACGCCCTCCCCGCTGCGCTCTGGCTCCAGCCCCACCATCAGCTTTTTTTCTTTTTTTGCTTTTTGGGTCACACCCGGCGATGCACAGGGATCACCCCTGGTTATGCACTCAAGAATTACTCCTTGGGGCTGGAGAGATAGCACAGCGGGTAGGGCGTTTGCCTTGCACGCGGCCAACCCGGGTTCGATTCCCAGCATATCCCATAGGGTCCCCCAAGCACCACCAAGAGTAACTCCTTAGTGCAGAGCCAGTAGTAACCCCTGTGCATCGCCAGGTGTGACCCAAAAAGGAAAAAAAAAAAAAAAGAACTACTCCTTGCACTGCTCAGGGGACCATATGGGATGCTGGGAATCGAACCCGGGTCGGCTGCATGCAAGGCAAACGCCCTCCCCGCTGTGCTATGGCTCCAGCCCCACCATCAGCTTTTTAACTTGGGCGGGAGGACGGTGTGCGGTGCACAGGGACTGCTCATGCCCGCGGTGGAGACGGCTGAGGCGTCAGAGCTGGGCCCAGAGCAGCCTCGTCACCGGGGAATGGCACGGCCCGGCACGCCCTGCCTCGCTCCCTTGTTCATTCCAGAATTCTCCTCGCTCTACGCACACATTTGCGCGGATGAATCATCCGATTGTTTGGCGTTTCTTCAAGTCGCAGTTAGGTTGGGGATTGTGTGATGCCCAGCTTTCCCACGCAGGGAGCAAAATGCCCACTGGGAAGGGCCCTGCCCGCGTGGGCGCCTGCGGCCGACCTCGCCTCACCTCTCCCCGCCTCTTGTTTCTTTCTTTCTTTTTTTTTTTGTGGGGGTGGCGTAGGGGGGTCATTTGGGGCCACACTTGGCAATGCTCAGGGCTTACGGCTTGGCTTGTGGCTCTGTGCTCTCAGGGGTTGCGCCCGGCAGTGCTCACGAGAATATCTGCGGTGCCGGGAATTGAACCGGGGTCAGCCACGTGCAGGGGCAAGCGTCTCTAACTCTCCTGGCATGATCTCTCCAGCTCCACTTTCGCTTTTTCTCATAAATGCTTTTTTGGGGGGAGGGGGTCACACCCAGCGATGCTCAGGTGTTACTCCCAGCTCTGCACTCAGGAATCACTCCTGGTGGTGCTCGGGGGACCCTATGGGATGCTGGGAATCGAACCCGGGTCAGCTGCATGTAAGGCGAACGCCCTCCCCGCTGTGCTATTGCTCCAGCCCCTCATAAATGCTTTTTTACAAGCAGGCCTTTTCTTCAGACACCTGTCGGGCTGATCATTCCGTGTCTTCTCTGCCCTGTTTCAGAGCCGTCTGAGGTCCCCAACAAAAGAGAACAGAAGGTGAGTCCCCCACGGCCCCTGCCCCAGCAGCCCTCTCTGGGGCCAATCAGCCCCCCACCCCACGTGGGGTGCCCTTGGTCCCACTGCTGAATCTGCAGTGATGAACCCTCATTATCCAAGTGTGGAGAGAGTTGTTCATTGTTGGGGGATGGGGCGGGGGGACCCACACCCAGGGCTCAGGGTCCTGCTGCCTGCTCAGATGCACCCGGGTCTCCAGCCCTCGGAAGCATGTCCCGACCCTTGCTGTGGACCACCCAAGGCTGTGGCCCCCTTTGCCCATTTTTGCCTCAAGCTTCTCACGGGCAGGTCGCCTGCCTGTCCCTTCAAGCTAGGGTCCCGTCTTGTGACCTTTTCTGTTTCAATGTATGAAATATGGCCCCCCCTACCAGTGCCCTGGGTCTCCAGGGGCTTAGGTGTGTCCGGTACTCCATCACCCCCAGACTGTTCCCTGCAGACCAGAACATTGACCAAAACATCAAAAGCCTCGTGCATGAGGTCTTCAAGGAATATTCTCTCTGAACACTGAGAGGTTCACGGGGTACCTGGTAGCATGTAGGACACGGAATGATTTCGACAAGGGGGGCGTGGCCCACCAAGCTGGCTCTTGTCCGCCCTCTTCTCCTGCACCCCTGGCCGGCTGTCTCCAATTGAGTCAGTCTTTTTTTTTTTAATAATTTATTTATTTATTTATTGAATCACTGTGGGAAAAGTTACAAAGCTTTCAGGTTTAGGTCTCAGTCATGCAAATATCAAACACCTTTCCCTTTACCAATACTTATTTTTTACCACGAAGAACCCCAATAAAACCCCACCCCTCACCCCTCCCAATGCCTGCGAGGCAGATGAATTCTAGTTGACACTCTATCTGCTTTGATTAGATTCATTGTTTCAATAAAAGATGCACCACTATTATTTAGAGTTTACCCCCCCCCCCAATCAGACATGCTGAAAAAGCATTGTGAAGTGATTCGCTTTCTACAGCTGGGTTCAAGAATGAAATGTTGGTTTTGGATTTCCGCTATTTTGCTAATTAACCCTGGAAGTATTTCTACTGAGAGTCAGATAATTAAGAGATTGGTTTCTGTGCTCTGGAGTCGTGGCCGTGCTGGAGAGTCGCTCGTGGTGGGCAACTGGCGGCCTCGGTAGGGCGTGAAGGACAGACCGGAACGCCCCCCCTTCCCATGAGGTTTTAGTCGCCCCCACCCCCGGCTCACACCTGCTCTCCACAAGGTGCCCATGTGGCCGCCATCTTCTTTCCAGAGAGGAGAGGGCGAATGGGGCAACACCCTTTCCCCTCCGGGCAGACATGATGGCCTGGATTAACGCATAGTCCGTTCACTTTTCTGCTCCAAGCTGCTGGGTTCTGCATTAAGTCCTTGTGCTTCTGGGGCTGTGGCCGTGCTCCAAGCTTAACTCTGATTTTCGGGGAGAAATGTTGGGTGATTTACTTCCCATTGATCACTTTGTATATACGGAGATATCGCGTGGCCGCGTAAGCGTTCGCACGGTTTGGAGGAAAAGTCCTAGTTCCTGCATACTCGAGCTATGCTTGTGGAAGCTTCTGGTCACCGGGGTTCCATCTGGGGGAGGCGGGATGCGGCACCTCCCCCATCTGGGACTTCCCGGTGATCTCGGCTCTTTTTGGAACCTGGTTTCTTCTCCGGGAGCTGTGGAGCCAGCCCTCCATGTGGTCCTTCTCTCTGTACGGCTGTGTCCATTTGAGTCAGTCTTGGGGTCCCTCCTGACCAAGTTCAGGGTCCAGAGAGGAGGCAGGAATAGCTCTCGGGAGCTGCTCTTCCCTCCACGACCGTTAGGGGGCGCTGGGGCTCTGAACGTCCCTTTGGTGTTTGCAGCGGGTGGGGCGTTTGCCTTGCACGAGGCTGACCTGGGTTCGATCCCCATAGGGTTTTCCCCCACCACCACCACCACCTCAAACACCACCAGGAGTAATTCCTGAGTGCAGGAACCCCTGAGCATCACTGGGTGTGGCCCAAAAAGCAAGAAAAGAAAAAAAAGAAGTGTCGAGTCTGGAGCAATGGCACAGCGGGTAGGGCATTTGCCTTGCACGTGGCTGACCCAGGTTTGATTCCCAGCATCCCTGAGAGCTGCCAAGAGTAATTCCTGAGTGCAGAGCCAGGAGCAACTCCTGTGCATCGCCGGGTGTGACCCAAAAAGCAAATAATAATAATAATAAAATAAAGAAAGAAGAAAGAAAAGAAACTTGTCTTGTTGCTCAATGCCTCTGGCTTAGCTAACAGGAACCCGTTCGAGGTGAACGCTCGCAGACACCCCCAACACCCCTGTTTCCTCCCTTCCTTCTAGAAGCCCGGATCCGCTTGATCCCAATGTAGGAGCTGATAAAACCTGGAGGTTCCCCCTCAGCGCCCCCCTCTGTCCACATCACCAGCCCCGCTCCCTCCTGCCTAGGGTCTGCTGGCCCGGGAGGGGCGGAGACCGCACAAAGCATGGAATCCACAGGCCGAGGGAAATGGAAGCCGTGGAATGTTCTGTGTGGGGTGGACCGTGGTTTGCACAATGCCGCCTTGTGCAAGCCGTGGTGGGGGTGGGGAGGAAGGCCGGGGAGGACCGTCCTCATCCTCGTCTGCTCTGGACAAGATGGTGGGTGCAAGGTTCTGGGGTGTCCCCTCTATGCCAGGGCTGACCCAAGGGACAGGGCACAGACCACTGCGGTGGGTTTGAGGTGGGCACGGAGGGTGGAAACTCCGGTGCAGGGAACCCCCTGGGGTCGGGGCTGGCTCTCCGGGCAGTGGGGGAGGAGGCAACCCCCATACCCTCCTGCCCCCGTGAAAGTGTCAGGGTGAGCACACTGCTGGAGCTCAGGGACTTGAGCAACTGGGTCCTGAGAGCTGGGGAGAGGGGCTTCCTTCCCATGTCAGGGCATCACTCAGTGCCCCATGCACCCATTTTACAGGTGAGGAGGAAAATGACTTCCCCAGGGTTCTTCAGGGGGTCGGTGGAGGGGGGGCGCAGTGGTTCCAGGCAGAGACCCTTATTTTTTTGAGGGGGCTCTGAACTCAGGAATCACTCCGGGATCACTCCTGGTGGTGCTCAGGGATTCTGGCGATCAACCCGAACGGGTCTCATGCAAGGCAAGTGTCCTCTCTCTCCAGCCTCTCGGGAGATTTTCTGAGGTGACCCTGGAGACCGAAAGGCCTTGTCATCCTGTCACCAGAGAAAGCCACTCGGGGTGGGGAGTGCGGGAAGGGGAGGACCCCCGATGAGCTTAGGGCCTCCTAGGTTTGAACCCCAATTTTTGCATGCGACAGAGTTGAGATGCCAGCGTCCTGCTGAGGCCCTGGAGCAAGCAGGTAAGTGGTCAGGGGAGCGGGGAGAGTGGGGTGAGGGTCTCTCCACCCAAAAAAAATAATAAATTACCCTGGGGAATCGGAGGGGGGGTCGTTCCTCCTTGCTCATTGTTATTCTCAAAGTGTCCACGTGGGGGCGCTGGTGCTCCGGCCCTTGATGCGATGGGCAGGGGCGAGGTTCTGAGACAGTTCTGGCAGGGAGATCTCCTTCCCAGGGGGCCCAGAACATCTTCCCTGGGGGCCCAGCACCAAACTTAGCCTTTCTCCTCCCCTGTGCACCCGCCCAGGGGCATCAGGGCCCTGGGAGCCTGGCACCCCTACCTGACCCCACCTGGTCCTCTGCCTCTTCCCTCTCCAGAACTTTTCTCGGAGGCCAGAGAGATAGCATAGTGGGTCAGTCAGTTTACCTTGCCCGCTACTGACCTGGATTCAATCCCCATATGCATCCCATATGGTCCCCGAGCACCACCAGGAGTGATTCCTGAGGGCCAGGCCAGGAGTAACCCCTGAGCATCGCTGGGTGTGACCCCAAAACAAAATAATTGTCCTTTTCCCAGGCACCCCATAAGGTCCCCCTGAGCCCCTGCCAAGAGGGGTTCTTGAATGCAGAGTCAGGACTAAGCCCTGAGCACAACCGGGTGTGGCCCAAAAAACACCCAGAATTTCCCTTTTCCTGCCTGTCTCCGCGCTGAAGCCAGGGGTCCTTGGAGAGTGCGGCTGAGACGCCTCTCACTCTGCTGCACCCCCGTTTCTACAACCGCCTATTTCTGGGTCCGAGCCCCATGGGTCTTCAGCAGGACACCAGAGTGGGCAGGGGTGACTGGAAGTGGGGGATGAAACTTGCAGCTAACTGGCCCCCCTGGGAGCAGAGGTCCCAGCATGGCCCAGGGCCTGACTGACACGGGTGCGGCCATGTGTTGGGGCCTGCCCAGGAGAGCTGCTGGCGGGGACAGAGGGGTGAGATCTCATAGGAGTCTGTGGGTGCACTTCCGGGTCACCAAACAATGCCCTTCCTGTTCCAGGCTGCCTGGAGGGGGTCTGGGGTCTGATTGGGGGCTCCCGTGCAGAAGTTGCTGCCTCTCCTGTCTCTTTGCAGCCCATCAGGCTGAGGAGAAGCCTCGGCGGGCTGTGGGGACCCCCGATCTCCCCATAACGGGGGCTACAGACCAGATAGGGCAGGCCGGGCCCTGCCGGGCCCCACTAGCTAGAAATGAATCACTGGTTTTCCCCCCATGTGTCCGTTTGTTTCTATTTCTGCCAAACTTCTACCTGAAAATAAAACTTCCCGAGCGATAGCACAGTGGTAGGGCGTTTGCCTTGCGTGCTGCCAGCCTGGTTGAGCCGGGTTCGATTCCTCCGCCCCTCTCGGAGAGCCCGGCAAGCTACCGAGAGTATCTCGCCCACACAGCAAGCTACCCGTGACGTATTCGATATGCCAAACACAGCAACAACAAGTCTCAAAAAAAAATGGAGACGTTACTGGGCCCGCTCGGCAAAAGTTGGATGGACAGGCTGGAGCGATAACACAGCAGGTAGGGCGTTTGCCTTGCACGCGGCCGACCCGGCCCGGGTTTGATTCCCAGCATCCCATAGGGTTCCCTGAGCACCTCCAGGAGTAATTCTTGAGTGCAGAGCCAGGAGTAACCCCTGTGCATTGCCGGGTGTGACCCAAAAAGAAAAAAAAATTGGGTGGACGGGGCTGGAGCGATAGCACAGCAGGGAGGGCGTTTGCCTTGCACGCGGCCGACCCGGGTTCGATTCCCAACATCCCATAGGGTCCCCTGAGCACCGCCAGGAGTAACTCCTGAGTGCATGAGCCAGGAGTAACCGGGTGTGACCCAAACAGCAAAAAGAAAAAAAAAATTGGGTGAGGGTGAGAGCCACAGCACAGCAGGGTGGGCGCTGGCCATGTGCGGCCGACCTGGGTTCGACCCCCAGCGTCCCAGAGGGTCCCCTCGAGCCCTGCGAGGAGCAAGCCTTGAGCACAGAAGCAGGAGTCTCCCTCGAACACAGCTGGGTGGGACCCCAAGGGTGGGGGTGCCCAGGGGGGCCCGGGTCTCCTCGGCCCGGTTGCCCAGTGGGATCACCCCGGGTGCCGCAGACGCCAACGGGCCCCGGGAGCGCGGCGGGGCGGCGGGACGAGCGCCCCCCAGCGGCCAGAGCGCGCGCCGCGGGAGCATCGCCCCTGGGTCCCCGCGGTCCCGCCACCTCCTCCAGGCCCCCAGATGGAGCGACTCATTATTTATTTATTTATTTTGCTTTTTGGGTCACACCCGGCGATGCACAGAGGTTGCTCATGCACTCAGGAGTTACCCCTGGGGGTCTTCAGGGGACCCTATGGGATGTTGGGAGTCGAACCCAGGTTGGCCTCATGCAAGGCAAGCTCCCTTCCCGCTGTTATCGCTCCAGCCCCGTCCACCCAATTTTTTTTTCTCTTTGGGTCACACCCGGCAATGCACAGGGGTTCCTCCTGGCTCTGCACTCAGGAATTACTCCTGGCGGTGCTCAGGGGACCCTATGGGATGCTGGGAATCGAACCCGGGTCGGCCGCGTGCAAGGCAAACGCCCTACCTGCTGTGCTGTCACTCCAGCCTGTCCACCCAATTTTTTAAGAAGTTATGCAACCCCCCCCCCCCCCCGCATGGGGTGCTGTTCCTGTTGCTCCCAGTTTCAAAAGCTGGCTTCCGACGGTTCCCGCTCGGACTACCCGAGTGGCCTGTCCACTCAGGTGTCAGGCTCCTGTGGCCGGGCTGCACCCTTGAACCTGGCTGAAGACCCTGCCTGGGCCGCAGTCTGGCCACAGCCCTTATCAGGAAGATGACAGACTCAGGAACTCAGGAAGCTCCACAACTGACTGGCACCCGGGACATGCTCAGGGTCCGGCACTGGCCCCCGGGCTGCGGGGATGCTTGGCGCTCAGAGAACAGGAAGGCGGGTGGGGCCCACTTGGCGCTTGGGTGCTCCAGGGTGCACCGCTGGAGGCTGTGTGACCCTGGGGAGGTTGCTTCGCCTCTCTGAGTCAGCTTCATGTTCCACAGAGGCTGCGGCTTGGCGTCCCTTCCTCCCGGGCTGAAGAGAGAGTGACAGGGTGGTGGTGAGGGCAGGACGTGGCGCTCACCCCATGCCCACAGTTGTGCAAGAAAGAGCTTCGCTTTCTCCAAGGCAGTTTCCGGACTGGGAGCGGCTGGTGGGGCGGGGTCTGAGCCTCAGGCCCTGCACCCAGGACATGTTGTGAGCACCTTCCCAGGAGTGCCCAGCAGGGCGGGTCTGGGGGGGCAGGGCTCTTGCCCTAACTGCCTCCCGGCATCCTTGCTAGCGGGCCTCTGGCCTGGGGGCTCTGACCTCCCTCATGTTCTCCCTTCTCCACAGCTGCTGGCCACGGCTCTGTGTGGCCTCCAGGGCATCGTCCAGCCCGCAGTCCTCCCTTCCCTCCTCCCCTCCCCTCTGCCTGCGGCAACACGGCAGGGAAAGGCAAGCCCACTCAGGGCACGGGTCCTGTCTCCCAGCTCCCTCTGCACCGAAACAGTGCCAGGGTCAAGGGACTGACGTCATGTGCGGCTGACCCAGCTCTGGTCCCCGCCACTGCATGTCCCCACACCCCGGCCTCGGCAGGATCAAGCCCTGGGCACAGAGCAGAGGGCAGCCCCGGGCCACCAGTAGGGGTGACCCAAATCGCTGGCCCCCCACGCAGCCAACTGCCCCCCCCCACTCAAGGACAAATCAGAGCGTCCCCCATCTCCCCCAGAGCCAAGCACCTCCCAGATATAGGGCCTGGGGTGACACCCATGGGGTGACAACCAACATGTTTCATTCAACCTGTGGAACCGCCTCCTTCTTGGGGACCCTTTCACCTCCCTCAACCTGATCCCGCCTCCCTCCTCGGATGATTGGCTAAGACATGGGCACCTGGCCAATGGGAGTGTAGCCAGCTCTCTTGGGGGGCACTGATTGGCCCATAGATGATTCAATGACAAAATAGACCAATCAGAGGCCGAGAAGATATCTCTCAGGCCTGGAGTGCAGGTCTAGCCTGCTCAGGGAGCGCCCATGGGGTGTAGCTTATTGGATAGGTTGCTTCCTGTCCAGCTACTTTGCATCAGGGCATGTCCAGGCAGTGCGGCCTCCAGTGAAGGAAGAGCCTGGACTCGGGGGGCACCATCCCTTCTCCCCCAGCCCCAGCTCCCTGACCCAGTCGCCTTCGTCACATCACCCAATTGCTCTGCCTCAGTTTCCCCAGCTTCTCCCACATGGACATCCTGTGAGGACTGAGTGGGCTCTGAGAGCCCTGGTACTCGGGGACCTGACACTGAGGAGGGTCTTTCCCAAGGCCTGATGTCTGGTGTCTACTCACTGCTCCCTACTCGGCCGCAGGGCACCCCCCTCCAAGCCAAGGGCTGTGGCCTGTGTTTTTTTTTTAATTGAATCACTGCGAGATACGGTTACAAAGTTTTCATGTTTGAGCTTCAGTCATACAATGATCGAACACCCATCCCTCCACCAGTGCTCATTTTCCACCACCAATGTTCCCAAGTATCCCCCCCTGTCCCACGCCTCCCCCCTATGGGAAACAATTTCCCCCATACTCTCTCTCTACTTTTGGACATTATGGTTTGTAGTACAGATACTGAGAGGCCATCACGTTTGGTCCTCCGTCCACTTTCAGCACACATCTCCCATCCCGAGCGACCCCTCCAACCATCACTGTCACAGTGATCCCTTCTCCATCCCAGCCGCCTTCTCCCCCAGCTCATGAGGCAGGCTTCCAACCATGGAGCAGTATTCCTGGCCCCTGTGTCTACTGTCCCTGGGTGTCAGTCTCATATTATGTTACTTTATATTGCTGTGGCCTGTCTTCCGGTTTTCTTTGCTGACCCGGGCAGGGCTCTCAGTCCTGCCCTCACCTGCAGGCTCAGGTTCCCTGGGTCCCAGGGGTTTATGTCTCCGCAGGGGAGCTTCAGGCCCTATGGGGGATGGGTACCACGAGACAGAAGCGGAATTGTTCCTTCCCCAGCAGCTGACTTTGACTTTGGGGTTCAGTACGCCATGTGTGGTACCCGGAGCAAGGCCTGGATGTCTGGGAAGTACAGAATCCCCAGCTCCAACCCTTCCCCCCTCCAGGGCAGGGGGTCAGGCCTGTGCCCTCAGAACTGACCCACAAACACCCACCCAGACAGCCTGAGCCCCAACCTGGGAACAGCCCTACTGCCCCCCACAAGCAGGCAGTGGTAGGATAAAGGAGGGACTCGTCATGGCCTCTGTCACTCTCGGACCACCTGGAGCCTCAGGATGGACTTTATTTAATTAATTTATTTGTTTATTTTTGGTTTGGATGCACAGGGGTTAGTCCTGGCTCTGCGCTCAGGAATTATTCCTGGTGGTGCTCGGGGGACCCTATGGAATGCTGGAAATCGAACCCGGGTCAGCCGCGTGTGAGGCAAACGCCCTCCCCACTGTGCTATATCACTCTAGCCCCTGGATGAGCTTTATTTAGAAGTGGACTTTGGGGGACAGGGCTGGAGCGCAGGATCAGTCCCCCGAGAAACAGCTGGCCCTGACTCCCATGCCATCACACCTAGAGTCAGCCCACCTCTGAGTGTGGCCCCCTAAATCAAAAAGGACAGCGGGGAGGGCGTTTGCCTTGCGCGCAGCCAACCTGGGTTCGATCCCCAGCATCCCAAAGGGACCCCCAAGCACCGCCAGGAGTGACCCTTGAGCATCGCCGGGTGTGACCCAAAAAGCCAAAAAGAGAGAGAGAGAGAGAGAGAGAGAGAGAGAGAGAGAGGTCTTGTAGACAATTATTTAAGGATTTCTAGACTAAATCGTCCTGGATTTAGGGCGTGTCTTAATCCCAACCAGTGGTGCCCTTTTAAGAAGACGCCAAGAAGCTGTTAGAAAAGATGAAGTCATGAAATTTGCATATAAGTGGATTAACATGGAGAGTGTCATTTCACATGCTAAGTGAAATGAGTCAGAAAGAGAAGGACAGGCATAGGACTGCACTCATTTGTGGAATCTAAAGTAACAGAATGGGAGAGAACACCCAAGGATAGTAGGGATAAGGACCAGGAGGATTGCTCCACGGCTTGGAAGCCGGCCTCACATGCTGGGGGGAAAAGCAGCTCAGAGAGAGAAGGGACCACCAACCACCAAGTAAGGGATGCTTGGAGGACCCACCCAAGGTGGGAGATGTGTGCTGAGAGTAGACTACAGACCGAACATGATGGCCACTTAACACCTGCAATGCAAACCACAAACCCTTATAGAGAGAGAGCGTAAAAGGGAATCCGCCTGCCACAGAGGCGGGGTGGGAGTGGCGGGAAATGGGGTGGGGTGACGGGAGGGATCCTGGGAACATTTTGGTGGTGGAGAATGGGCGCTGGTGGAGGGATGGGTACTCGATCATTGTACGACTAAAACGTAAGCACGAAAGTTTGCTAAGTCTGTAACTGTATGTCACAGTGATTCATTAAAAGATAAGATAAAATTAAAAAAAAAAAAAGATGCTAAGAGAGAAAGGCCGGATGGGCAGAAACAGTCCAGGAAGGGTCAGACCAGGCCACTGAGTGTCCCCAGCCACAGCTCGGGGACCGGGTGGGTTCTCTGGGGGCGGAGGGATCAGTCCCCTGAGGCCTCCTCCAGAACTGAGCGGATGGTGGGAATTCTTGGCGGGCGCACTCTGAGGGTTGGGAGGGGTTTGTTTCAGGGAGGACCCCGCTGAGCTGGAGCCCCCCCAAAGACAGCTCAGCAGGCAAAGCACTGGCCTCGCATGGGGCTGACAAGGGTGTGAGCCCTGGCAGGAGTGACTTCTCAGCACAGAGCCGGGAGTCAGCCCTGCGCACAGCTGAATCCTCACCTCCAAAAAAAAAGATAATAAAAACCAACAAAAACCTTGGCCCCAACAAAACAAAAGTTCAGTTTGATAAAATACCTGATGGGGGATGGGGCACTTGCAGGGCAGCTGGCCGGGAGGACAGAAGCAGAAATTCTCATCTGCAGGGCAAGGCCGAGACTCCACAGATCAGGAGGTTTTTTTTTCTTCTTTTTTTGCTTTTTGGGTCACACCTGGTGATGCACAGGGGTTACTCCTGGCTCATGCACTCAGGACTGATCCTGGCGGTGCTCAGGAGGACCCTATGGGATGCTGGGAATCGAACCCGGGTCGGCCACTTGCAAGACAAACGCCCTCCAGGGACCATCTCCAGGACATCCTGAGTGCTCGAGGCCAGAGAGAGTGGTCAGCGGGGAGGGCGTTGGCCTTCCATGTGGCCTTCCTGGGTTCAATCCCCAGCATCCCATAGGGTCCCCTGAGACTACCGGGAGTGACCCCAGAGGGCAGAGCCAGGAGGAAGCCCTGAGCACCCTCAGGTTTACCTACCCCCCTCCCAAAAAAGGCCACCCGAGTCCATTCCACGGTCACTCACGCCCAGACTCAGCTGCCCCCGGCCAGCTCCTGTTCTTTGATGGCAGCCTGTGTGAAACATGGGCTGGGCCCTATTTTCCTCATCAAAAGAACAAACTTCCGCTGGAGGAAGCCGGCAGGTCGGTTGTCTTATATCTGCAGCTCTTGAAGATGCTTGAACTGAACACGCCCTGCTGTGTAAAAGCAGCTATTATTTTTTCTTTTTTTTTTGCGGGTGCGGTAGGGGTACACCCAGCAGTGCTCAGGCCTCAGAGGACCATGTGAGGTGCCCGGGATTGAACCCCAGTGGGCAATGTACTAGGCAAGCACCCCACCCACTGTACTATGACTCTGGGTCACCACCAATTTTTTTTTTTTGTAAACATAAGTACGGGGCTGCCCCAGGGCCTTTGCACATACCGCTCCCACTGCCTAAGTGCTCTGCCCTGCGTGCTCAGGCTTGAACCCAGGCCCTCGCCTGTCTCCAGGCCCTGCCTCGCCTCTTCTGACAGCCCCTGTGGCTGTGTTTACTCCGAGTCTCCCTGTCCACCCTCTCTAAGCCAGCTGCTTCTTGACTCACAGCTGTCCCAGCACCTTGAATGCTCTGGAACGGTCTGAGGGATGCATGCATGAGCAAGTCTGATGGTGGCAGGTCAAGTGTCGCCTCCTTGGCGAGGTCCCCTTGGTGTCACCCATGAATGAAAGGCTGGACCCAGGGTTCCCGCGCTTTTCAGTGTGGCGCTGAGTGAGGGGCCGTTGACATCA
The DNA here is from genome assembly GCF_029834395.1 of Sorex fumeus. Lineage (NCBI taxonomy): Eukaryota > Metazoa > Chordata > Mammalia > Eulipotyphla > Soricidae > Sorex > Sorex fumeus. The sequence goes on along the minus strand of NW_026606182.1, from coordinate 5,656,225 downwards.
GGGCCTCCATCAGCAGGAGGGAGACTCCTCTCTGCTGTCCCAGGGGCTGGTGTGACTCATTAACAAGTGACAGCCCTTGAGTTGGTCAGCTCCCTGAGTCACTGATCCCCCAGCGGTGGCTGTCCCCACACCCAATGACGGTCAACAGCCTTAACAGTTCAGGAACTTTTTGCCTCTGGGGCTTACTCACAACCCCTGCAGCCCCACCCACCCCCGCCCACTGCACCCATCGACTTGGGTATGACTTTTGCCTTTATAAAGGTGTCCCTGACTGTTCTCAGGGCCGTGAGTTCTGTGGGACACTGGCCCTCTCACGGTCCCCGGCTTCTGTAATAAGATCCAGCTCTAGTGGTGCTTGTCTGAGTCCCGTGGAACGGACTGTGTGATGGAGCGATAGCACAGCAGGGAAGGTGTGGGCCTTGCACGCGGCCGACCAGGGACCAGGGTTCAATCCCCGGCATCCCATAGGGTCCCCTGAGCACTGCCAGGAGTAATTCCTGAGTTCAGAGCCAGGAGTAGCCCCTGTGCATCACCGGGTGTGACCCAAAAAGCAAAAAAAAAAAAGTGCGTGTGTGTGTGTGTGTGTGTGTGTGTGTGTGTGTATGTGTGCGTGTGTGCACCTCTTGACATGGACCGTGTCCATCTCCAGCTCATCCCTGCTGTCCCCAGCCGCGACTTTGAAAAGCAGCGACACCTCTGGTCCCCACGGTCTTCCTGGGGTGATTCGGGCATGAAAGCACATTCTAAGGGGACAGCTTTGGAGGGTGACGTGGGGGTCTCAGCACGGAGCTGAGCAGTGACACCCTCAGCGCTGCCACCAGCAGCCGTCACCAACTGTCACCTGGAAAGTCCTTCTGGGCAGGGGGTGAGGTCTGACGCATCCGAGCTAGAAGCTTCTCTGAGCTGTTTGTATTCAGGCGTTGGCAGCGCTGGGGAACTGCATCAGCTTCTCCGAGGTCTGATTGCAAGATGTAACTGCCTCTGCTGGGGGGGTTGCAGGGAGACACGAAGATAACCGCATTCTAGGGAGGGGAAATCTCACACGCAAACAGAGACGGCTTCGAGGCTTCACGGCCAGCCCAACCTTGTCAACAGACGAGGCTTCGAAGCCGGCTGGCCTTGGTGTGCAGCTGTGTGGCCTTGGGCAAGGTGACACTCTGCCCTCTGGGCCTTTCTCTGACGGGAGGACACCGGGACCCTGGCAGGCACCTCGCTGCAGCTGCACTAAGCACTTTGCCCAGCCCAGAAGGGTCCCGCTGGCCTCCACCAACTCCAGGGGTAGGGGGCTGCGGGCGGGGGGGGGGGGTTCGGGGCTGGACCTGGGCTGCAGAGAGACAGCGGGTTCCTCGCTAAGGGGGGTTCCTCAATAAGGGGTCACAGCCCCGGCAAGCGGGCACTTCCCGGCTCCTGGCCTCTCAGCTTGGATCTGCGGAGGAGGGGTTGTGTCAGAGTCCAGGGCCCTTGCAGAGGCCTCCTAGAGGAGGACGGGCTCGTGAGCCCGAGCTGGCCGCCGGCCCCAGCACCTCTCCCCACGCGGCCCCTTGACCCACTGAGCTGGCGCTGCCTGGCGTGTTTGTGCCCAGTTGGTGCCCTTCCTGTCACTGTGCCCGCTGAGAAGCTGCTATGCCAACTGCAGATGCCCAGTGGGGGTGGGGGGAGGGTGTTGCATCATTGCCCAGCAAATGGACCACAGGACCCCTCAGAGGCGCTCACTGTGGGCAGGGGTGAGGAAGGGGTGCGGCCTGGTTCTGCTGCCCCATGTCGGATGGGGAAATCCTGTCCCCTCCCCCACCCCCCCCCCACACACAAGGACCCTGGCTTAGGGCAGAGGTGGGCTGGGGGAGATTCTTTGGGCAGAACGTCCTGGGGGAGGGGGTCCCTCATGTCCTCCTTCCAGACCCCAGGGTCACCCTCATCTCCTGGGCTCTAGCTGTGGTGACCAGGACTCCCGACAGCTCCGCCTGCCCCCAGTACTGCCGGGCAGAACTGGAGATGTGGGCTAGAGCCTCAGGATTCACACCTGGGTCTGCCCTGCTGCCCTCCCCTCTCTGGGCCTCAGTTTCCTGTTTTAGGAAATGACCCCCCACCCCAACACACACACACACACACACACACACACACCCAAAAAGGGAGATGCAGCTCTCAGCCAGGATTACAGAATTACAGTCAGGAGTTTAGGGGTTAGGGGTGCTGGGGTGGGGGCAGGGGGCTGCTTCCCCACCCCCCTGCTCCCCCACCCCCTCACCCCCACCCCTGTTCCAGGCTGGAGGAGGAGGAATGGTTAGGACAAAGGTCTGGGGAACTGGTTCAACCAGCTCAGAGTGAGGAATAATTCAGGCCAAGATCAGCAGGAGATGCTAGGAGCTTTGAGGGAAAGTGTGGGATCCCTTACTGCCGGCACCTGGCAGGCCTGGGCCCCCCCAGACAGCCTGTCGCCTCGTTTCCCAGTCTGAGGCCTGTGGGGCCAGGGCCCAGCCAGCCCCATTCAGGTGCAGAAACCCCTGAGGAGGAGATGACCCGCAGCTCCTGATTTCAGAAGGAGGAAGGAGGGAAAAGCAGAAGGGGGGGGGGGGGGGTCAGGGAGAGGGGCTCTGCCCTCCCACCCCCTTCTCAAAAGTTCCAGCTTATTCCTCAGGGTGCAGTCACGTGACCTCAGCGACATCCTGGGTGCTGAGACTTTTGTTTGTCCTCCGTGTTGGTGCCTTCATGAATACAAGAGGGATAGAAATCTTCCTTTCTTCCTTCCTTCCTTCCTTCCTTCCTTCCTTCCTTCCTTCCTTTTTTTCTTTCTTTCTTTCCCCACTTTTTGGGTCCCACCTGGCGATGCTCAGGGGTTCCTCCTGGCTCTGCACTCAAGAATCACTCCTGGCAGTGCTCGGAGGACCCTATGGGATGCCGGGGATTGAACTCGGGTCAGCCATGTGCAAGGCAAACGGCCTCCCCGCTGTGCTGTCACTCTGGCCCAGAAATGTTCCTTTTGGGGGAGCGAGGGGCTCCAGAGCAGAGCTCAGGGGAACTGGATCTCGGGGCCTGTGCGGCTGGAAGGTTCCAGGCCACACCTGGCAATGCCAGGGTTTGGGCAGGGGGTAAGAGGGGGCCTCTGGTTCTATTGCTTGTGAAACATTGGACCCCTAAACCCTCTCTCTGGCCCTAGAAGCAGTTTCTAGTATCTTTTTATTTGATTTTATTGCTATAAAGTTGTTCCCAATAGAGTAAATCTCAATGAGTGACTATATTCAATCTCCAATATCCCAACACCAATCCCACACCATGACACCTTCCCACCACCAATGTCCCTGATGGTGGCGGGCGCCACAGGTAGCTTATGTGAGGGGGGATGAGAGACCTGCTGAGAAGACTGGGGTCGGCAGGACAACCCCCTCCCCCGCCCGCCAGCCCCACCAGGTGGTCTTCAAGTCACACCTGACCTGACGTCCCCTTGGGTTTTCTCTGCGCGGAAGCTGATCCCCGTCACCCGTCACCCGATTTCTCGGGGAGCCACAGACTCAGGTCGGAGCGAGGATTTGCAGGAAAGAAAAGTCAGTCCCAGGCCTTACCAGGGTTTCAGGGTTCTTGTCTCACCTCCCAGAAACGAACTTCAGGAGTAGACGAGCAGTGAAGTAAAACAGACTTTATTTGGAGGTTTTGAAGGGGAGGAGGGAGAGAAAGCCGAAGAGGATAGAATAGCGAGCTCAAGAGAGAGCATGGGCTTCCCCAAAGCCAGAGAAACCTGGAGTGGCCTTGAAAGGAGGCTTTTGTATGCATATTCTCGGGTTGCCTTGGTCTGGAGTTTTCTGCCAGAAGTGGGGGTTTGATCTGGTAAAATCACAAAGGGATAGCTTCAAGTTTCCTTTGAATCTCCTTCAAATCTTTAATTGCAGTTCCCTAGGAATCTCCTTCAAGTCTTTGAATGCAGTTCCCTAGGAATCTCCTTCAAGTCTTTGAATGCAGTTCCCTAGGAATCTCCTTCAAGTCTTCCATTCCCCTCTCTGCTGAACTCTGTCACCTCTGTGGGGGTCTGGCCTTCTCTGGGTCTGTTGCTGGCCCACGTGAGCCAGGTGAGGCCTCAGTTCCTGTTTTCCCTGCAAAGTTGGCTTTTGCAACTTCAGGACTATTACTACTTCCCAGGAAATTCAGTGCCATTGCCTTGGGAGGGAGCCTTCCCTATCTACCTGCCTGCCACCACCCAAGCCTGCCCCAATAGTGGGCCCTAATGAACTTATTTTGTGCTGCTTGTTCTGAATAATTCACTAATGATGATCAAAACAGATTTCCTTAGAAGAAAGTGTGTGAAGATTGCTTTATCTCACCCTGGAGCCACGAAGCCCTTGCATAAGAGATTACTCACATGTTGTTACAGGCTAAGCCTTGTGTGTTAACACTTTCTTGATGGAGATTGGCTGCCGTCTACCTTACATCCCGTCCATGTGGTGTGCTCTCCCGGTAACATCAGTGGTGTAGAGTTTGAGAAGTTGGTCCAGGAATTCTAACATTTTGAACGGGGTGATACAGATGGAGTTAATTTTTTTACTGGATGGTGACTTTGGGGTCCGGAAGCATCTCTGCAGCTCACTGTTCTCTTCCGAGATTTATTTGTGAGTCTCTGGATCATGGTCGGGTAATGAGCTTATATGGCACCATAGGCAGGCAGTTCATGGGCGTGACTGCCAGGCTCCCGGAAGAACATGGGGGTGGGGGAGGTCGCCCGTTCCTGACTCCATGAGACACTGCAGATTTTGTTTTCATTTTCTTTCTTTTTTTTTTCTTTTTGGGTCACACCCAGCGATGCTGGGAATCGAACCCGGGTTGGCCACGTGCAAGGCAAACAAACGCCCTACCCGCTGTGCTATCGCTCCAGCCCCGACACTGGAGATTTTGGTTACAAACCCTAAATATCTGAGTTTTCCGACAGATTTACTCATGGATGAGGTTGGTCCCAAGCCTGTGGAGTCTGGCAGTGAGCTTGGCGGTGGGTGATTGGGTTCTGGAAGTTTTCAGAGGCCGGGGCTTGAAACAGTTTCTAGAGGTCAAAGTGCTCAGGGCTGGAACCAGGATCTGCCGCGTGCAGGCCAGCACCTGAGTCCTGGGCTGTCTGGGCCTGGCAGGACGGAGCATCTCACCGCCTGCCTGACCGCACCCGTGAAGGAAGATGGGATGGGACGTGGGCTGGACCCCTGGGCAGAGACATGTCCAGTTGGAGAGGGCGGGGTTCGCAGACATGAGGGGGCACGGTGTGCGGACACAGGGGCAGGACCCCATGGGTGGCCTCCTGATGGGCAGGTGAAACCCTCTGGTGTCGTGGACGGAACCAGTGCTCGGCTGACCCAGTGCAGCACTCTGGTCTCACCCCCGGCCCCCACCCCACCCTCCACCCCTCACTCAGGCCCCTCTTTGCCGGCTCCCGGCCCCGGTTATATAACTTTTCAAACATTTGTTTTACAGCTGGAGGGAGTTCATCCGGTTGAGAACAGGCTTTGCAACTAGAAACCTGAGTCCAGTCCTTGGCGTCCTTGGGAGCAACTCCCGTCCCGAGCATTGCGGGGAATCACCCCCAAACCAAAAGAAATTTTAAAGTCATTTAAAGGGGCCCGTGGGGCTGGAACGATAGCACAGAGGGGAGGGCGTTTGCCTTGCATGCGGCCGATCCGGGTTCGATTCTCAGCATCCCAGGGGCTGGAGCGATAGCACAAGGGGTAGGGCGTTTGCGTTGCATGCGGCCAACCCAGGTTCGATTCCCAGCATCCCATAGGGTTCCCTGAGCACCGCCAGGAGTAATTCCTGAGTGCAGAGCCAGGAGAAACCCCTGAGTATTGCTGGGTGTGACCCAAAAAGCAAAAAAATAAATTAGTTAAAGGGGCTGGAGTTAGAGTCCAGCAGGGTGAGGGGGTGTTTGTCTTGTATACAGCCGACCCAGGTTTGATCCCAGCATCCCATATGGTCCCTCGAGCACCACCAGGAATAACCCCTGAGCATCTCTGGGTGTGACCCAAAAGCCAAATAAATGAATAAAATAAAAAATAAACCCTGTGGCTCATCTGTTAAAAAAAAAGTCATTTAAAAATCTGGGGGGGCGCGGAGTGGTAGTACAGTGGGTAGGGAGTGAGTTTGCCTTGGACGCAGCTGACCCGGGTTCGATTTCCAGCATCTCATTTGGTCCCCCATGCACCACCAACAGCAATTCTTTAGTGCAGAGCCAAGAGTAACCCCTGAGCATCACTGAGTGTGACTCCCCACCCCCAGAAATTGGGGAGGTTACACTCAGCAGTGCTTAGGGGTTCTTTAGTCCTGACTCTGCACTCAAGGATCACTTCTGGCAGGGTTTGAGAGACTATATGGGGCGCCAGCATCAAACTCAGGTCGGCAATGTGCAAGGGAAACCCCTAAGCCGCTCTGACCCTTGAAGATATTTTCTAGAATGATCAGTGAGTGTGGGTCCAGAATGATAGGACTGCAGGTAATCCATGAGCATGACCGATGTGCTACCCCCCCAAAAAAAATCAGTAAACGTTTGGTTTCTATACCTCTATTCCAAGGGCTTGCAAAAGTTTTGCAGGGGTGGGCACACCTGGCAGTGCTCACCCAAGGGGGAACAGAAGTTGTGCTGGGCATTGAAGGTTGCTGTGACTGCAGCCGCGTGCAAGGCAAACGTCTTCCCCTCTACGCTGTCCCCCAGCCCTTGCTGCAAAAAATTCTTCCATGCAAAGGGGTCACAAGAAGTTTGAGAAGCCCTGAGCCGGCCCCTCGGACTGTACGGGTTAAATTTTCCGCCGTGCATTATCGGCTCAGGAGGGAGCCTTGGGCTTGGGGGAGTTTGGGGGAGCATTCAAGGTGAAGGGCAGGGAATCCTTCACCAGAAAGCTACGCGGGGTGTGTGGGGGTTGGGGGGGGCAGTGCAGAAGCTGAGGGACCACCTTGAGACTCTTTGGTTTGCTTGTTTTGATTTGGGGCCATACCCGGCTCTGCACTCTGGAATTACTCCTGGCAGTGCTCAGCAGACTCTATGGAATGCCGGGGATCGAACCCGGGTGGGCTACATGTAAGACCAACCCCTCGCTGTCCTATCTCTCCAGCCCTCGCCGCTAAACTCTCGCGACTGCCCCAAACAAAACAAAACACTCTCCTCTCGTTGTTCATCGATTTGCTCAAGCAGGCCCAGTAACATCTCCATTTTTTTTTTTTTTGAGACTTGCTGTTACTGTGTTTGGCATATTGAATGCGTCACGGGGAGCTTGCCAGGCTTTGCCACGCGGGCGAGATACTCTTGGTAGCTTGCTGGGCTCTCCAAGAGGGATGGAGGAATTGAACCCGGCTCGGCCGGGCTGGTTGCGTGCAAGGCAAACACCCTACCGCTGTGCTATCGCTCCAGCCCGCGACTGCCCCATATAGTAGATTTTTCCAAGTAAGAAACTTGAGGGCGGTCAGCCCCCAGGCCAGCGCAGGGGGACGTTGCTGGCCTTGCCCGTGGCTGACCTGGTTCCATCCCCAAACATCGCCAGGAGCGACCCCTGAGCACAGTGTCAGGGCTAGCCCCTGAGCACCTCCGGGTGTGGCCCCCAAACCCTTTATCCCCTTAAAAACCCTTTGAGGGGAGACCCTCAGGATCAAATATCAGATGTTGAGGGGTCTCGTGCCCCGCATTTCTGGAGGACCCAGAGATCGGCCCACCCTCACGCTCTGGCCCCTAAGCTGTCCCTTAGGAGGCCAATCCACCATGGACTTGGGGCAATCTAGCCCTGCCTGCCCTCCAGAGAAGCAGGCTGCCCACCCCTCTGAAGGGCCACCTACCCCTGAGGCAGGGGAAGGGAGAGGGGTGCGCAGAGGAAGGGTGATGGGTTTCCCCGGCAAAGTAGGACTTCCTGGGGCCCCACTGGACCAGCTGACTCAACGCCAGGGATGCTGAGATTCAGATGAAGAATTAGGGATGGGGGGAGGGGACAGTTTCCCTGGGGCCGCAGCAGGTGACATGAGTCACCAGACACAGCTTCTGCTTGGTGACAGCCCTGCCCGCAGGGGCACCCCGGCAGGCGGGCAGAATCCTCTCACGGTTGCTCTATGCCAGGTTGGCCTCTGCAGGGACACAGCCCTGTGGCGCACTGCCGGCGCCAGGCCAGCTGGGCAGCTCGCTTTCCACGGAAGCTTCTAGAAGACCACAGGCGTGCCATTTCCTCTGGGGCTGGCACACAGACCGGGCTGGGGGTGCCGGTGCAGGCAGGTTGGAGGCGGCTGTGGGGGGCTGCGTGCAGGCCAGAGATGGAACAGAGGCCGGGAGCCTGGATCCCGTCTCCGGCACAGCTGAGGAGGACCCTTCAGCACTAAGTTTGAAGGAACTTCTGAGCATGGTGGGTGTACCAACCCCTCACCCCCCCCAAATATAAATGGTCTTTTTCTGAGTGGGGGATGTTTAGGCCACCCCTGGAGATTTTCAGGGCCCCCTCCTGGCTCTGTGACTCAGGAATTACTTCAAGTGGGGTTTTATTTATTTATTTGCTTTTTTTGGGTCACACCCGGCGATGCTCAGGGGTTCCTCCTGGCTCTGCACTCGGGAATCACTCCTAGCAGTGCTCGGGGGACCCTATGGGATGCTGGGAATTGAACCAGGGTTGGCCGTGTGCAAGGCAAACGCCCTCCCCGCTGTGCTATTGCTCTTGCCCCCCAAGTAGAGTTTGGGGGGCCATATGGGGTGAGGGAGATGAAACCTGTATACAAGACCACTGCTTTACCGGCTGTACTATCACCCCATTCCCCTATATTTATATGTGATCATACAGAGGCATAAAGCACGGCCCTTGTGAAGGAAAAAGCCATTTCCCTGAGGCAGCTACAGATGCATATTATTTTAAAATTTATTTATTTTTGCTTTTTGGGTCACACCTGGCAATACACAGGGGTTCCTCCTGGTTCTGCACTCAGGAATTACTCCTGGCGGTGCTCGGGGGACCCTATGGGATGCTGGGAATCGAACCCGGGTTGGCCGCGTGCAAGGCAAACGCCCTCCCCGCTGTGCTATCGCTCCAGCCCCTACAGATGTACATTAGCTGGTCCCTCGAGCCCCGCCAGGAGTGATCCCTGAGCACCGAGCCAAGAGTAAGCCCAGAGCACCGCTGGGTGAGCCCCCAACCCCTCCAGAAATCCAGTGCCAGTACAGCCAGGAGAGGTAGCTTCCCTCCCCTCCCCTTATGGTGTCACTCTGATGTTCACAGTGACCGCACTCCCTGCCCCGACACCTCACGCACATCTTTCGTGGTGGTGGTACAGGCACCTGCCTGGCTGTGTGCCTGAGATCTCCCATCCGGTGCAGAGCTGGGGGTCCCAGGGAGCACAACGGGGCAACCGGGGGGGGGGGGTGGACCAAACTCAGGGCCTCCTGCTTGCAGATCAGGCGCCGTCCGCACTGAGCCCCCAAGTGGGCAGTGAACAGCTGAAGTCTCCATAGTATGTGGCTGGGATGCTGAGGGTGTGACTGCGGGTCTCACATGTGAGGAATGTGATCTGTGTGAGTGTGTGTGTCTGGACTACACTCCGCAGTGCTTGGGGACTATTCCCAGTTCTTGGGGAGGTGGGGCAGGGGGGGGTTCTGCGATCAAGGAAAATGGTCCTTTTTGTCATGTGTGGGCACTAGCCTTTTAGACCAGCCCCCCTGTCTTCCTGTGATGAATTGTTGTTTGTTTGTTTTGGGGTCATACCTGGCCATGCTCAGGGGTTACTCCTGGCTCTGTGCTCAAGAATCACTCCCGGAGGGGCTGGAGCAATAGCACAGTGGGTAGGGCGTTTGCCTTGCACGAGGCCAAACCAGGCTCGATTCCCAGCATCCCATAGGGTCCTTCAAGCACTGCCAGGAGTAACTCTTGAGTGCAGAGCCAGGAGTAGTGACCCCTTAGCATCGCCGGGTGTGACCCAAGAAGAAAAAAAAAAAGGCAGCATCTTGCCCTTAAGATGCCCACAGATCCTGGGGTACGCGGAGGGAGGGAAACCCCCAAGACTCCTTTCCTCAATGATCAGGGCTAGGAAGCCCCTGTTTGGAGGCAGCCATGGGTTGGGGTGCAGGAGAGGGGGGTTCTGCCTGTTGAGGACAGTCGTGTGAAGAGGGTGCAAAAGGCATGGAAGAGGACCTGGAGGCCGGGCTGGCCTGTGCATAGAGGGGGTGCACTCAGAGGCTGTTGGGGGGGGACCAGGCTGGCCTGTGCATAGAAGGGGGTGCACTCAGAGGCTGTTGGGGGGAACCAGGCTGGCCTGTGCATAAAGGGGGTGCACTCAGGGCCTGGCGGGGTGGCCTGGGCATAGAGGGGGCGCACTCAGAGGCTGTTGGGGGGAACCAGGCTGGCCTGTGCATAAAGGGGGTGCACTCAGGGCCTGGCGGGGTGGCCTGGGCATAGAGGGGGCGCACTCAGAGGCTGTTGGGGGGGAACCAGGCTGGCCTGTGCATAAAGGGGGTGCACTCAGGGCCTGGGGGCGGGCTGGCCTGTGCATGGAGGGGGCGCACTCAGAGGCTGGGGGAAGACCGGGCTGGCTTGTGCATAGAAGGGGGTGCACTCAGAGGCTGTTGGGGGGAACCAGGCTGGCCTGTGCATAAAGGGGGTGCACTCAGGGCCTGGGGGCGGGCTGGCCTGTGCATAGAGGGGGCGCACTCAGAGGCTGTTGGGGGGGAACCAGGCTGGCCTGTGCATAAAGGGGGTGCACTCAGGGCCTGGGGGCGGGCTGGCCTGTGCATGGAGGGGGCGCACTCAGAGGCTGGGGGCTGGGCTGGCTTATCCATAGAGGGGGCGCACTCAGAGGCTGGGGAGGCCGGGGCTCAGCGGCCCAGCGACCCGCCGGCCCGGCGGGCTCCCGCGCTGCGGGCTTTGCCCAGAGGGGGCGTCCGTGTCCCCTCCGGGCGGCAGAGCGGGGCCCGGAAGGCGCTGCCGGCGCAGGCCCCACCGCGCGGCCCTGGGGCCGCCCCCGCGGGCGGAAGCTGGGGGGCGTGGCCGGGCGCGCCGGGGGCGTGGCCGGGCGGGCTCCGCCCCCGGTGACGCGGCGGGGGCGTGGCCTGCGCGTGGGCCCGGCCGGTGCGAGCGTTCGGGGCGGCGGCGCGCGAGCGGCGGCATCATGGGGGCCCAGCTGAGCACGGTAGGGGCGGGGGGCGCGCGGGCGGGGGCCGGGGCCCGCCGCGGTGGGCTCGGGGGGCGCCCCGGTTCCCGTCCCCGGCGTCGGAGCCCCGGCGCAGCCCTCTCGCGGGGCCCTGCGGGCTTGTGGGGGAGCCCCTGGCACCCCCGGGACCCCCTGGCACCCCCTGGCACCCCCGGGACCCCCTGCGCGGAGCGTGCGTGTCGGGGGAGCTCGTGCGCCCGCGAGGGTGGCCGTGCGTGCCCGGGGGTGCGCCCGGGGGTGCCCGGCGTGTGCTTGGGTGTGCGCCCGCCAGGGTGCTGGGGCGCCCGCGGGTGCGCGCTGGAGCCGGAGCGTGCACGCGGGGTGCCCGGGCCAGCGTGTGCCCGCCGGGGTGCCCAGGCCTGTGCATAAGTGCGCGGGGCCCGAGCGCGCGGGGGTGGGGTCCCCGCGGGTGCCCGAGCGCGGGGGGGCTGAGATTCAGGGGCGAGCGCAGCCCCCGAGCGGGAGAATCGGCGCCCGGGGAGTGGCCCGGCGACCCCGCAGGGCTCCGCCCCTCGGCTCGGGGGGGACCGCAGCGTGTCCCCTGCCCCCCAGCGCGCTGCCCCTTGCTGGCCCAGAGAGCTGGCCGCGGCTCCCACCTGGCCGCCGGCCCGCCCTGCGGTGCCTATGAAGGAGCTCGAACCCCCGGGGCTCCAAAGTCCACCCTGTGCTGTCACCTCTGCACGGTCACCGCCGCCCACCTCCGCCCGCCTCCCCGCCCCGCCCCATCCGCCTGGGTGGCCGCCAGCGCCTGTGGGCACGGGGCACGGCACGGGGCACTCGCACGGAGCACTCGCAAGGGGCACTAGCAAGGGGCACTGGCAAGGGGCACTAGCAAAGGGCACTGGCACGCACCCAACTGCCCTGCCACCGCACACTCACTCCCGACCTCACACACTCACACCCAGGCTCACTCCCAGACTCACTCCAGCACTTAGACACACACACACACACACACACACACACATACACACACACACACTCTCCCATCCACACTCTCACAATCCCGCACTCACACTCACACTCCCATCCACACTCGCTCCCTCACTCACACTCACTCAAGCACCTCACCCAACTCTTGGCCCGTCCCACCCTCACTCCAGTGACAACCGGGACCCAATCTGTCCCCTGAGGCCCGGCCTCAGGCGCCTCCCCGGGCAGGCTGCGTCAAAGGGCCTCTTGTCCATCTTGTGTGGCCAGCCTGGGGGTGGGGCGCTGTCACCCCCAGGGGTTGATTTGCCAGCATGAGCCTGTGGGCAACCCCACCCTCACCCCCAGGGTCCCATCCTGCCCCCTCCTGCCCTCTCCCGTGCCCCCCTGGGCCCTGCTCCCAGGTCCCCACCCTGGGAGCTTTCTCTTTTCTTTTCTTTTCCTTTTCTTTTCTCTTTTCCTTCCTTCCTTCCTTCCTTCCTTCCTTCCTTCCTTTCTCTCTCTCTTTCTTTCTCTTTCTTTGCTTTTTGGGTCCCACCCGGCGATGCTCAGGGGTTCCTCCTGGCTCTGCACTCAGGAATCGCTCCTGGCGGTGCTCGGGGGACCCTAGGGGATGCCGGGGATCGAACCTGGGTCGCTGTGTTGCAAGGCAAATGCCCTCCCACACTGTGCTATCGCTCCAGCCCCCCCCCCCCACCGGGAGCATTCTTGCTGGGGTCTCGCTGCCCACCCCTGTCGGGAGTCTGGAGACCTGTGCCCGGCCCTCTGCTGGGCAAGGGCTGGCCGGGTGGGACCGGGCTTATCTAGAAGCTGCAGGCTTCGCAGCCTCCCAGGGTGGTGCCCCTCAGTCCCTGGAGCCCTCCCCGGCTCGGCTCTGTCTGCCGCGCCTGCCACAGGCCACAGTCGAGCCCCTCTGCCCCTGGCCTGGGGCCTGGTCTGCCCCCCTCCCCCCGATTCTGAGACCCCGGGAGCCCCCCACGGCAGAACTTCCTCCCCACCCTCCCGCTTCCTTCCACTTCCCAAGAGAGAGTCGAGGGAGACGCTGACGAGTCCCGGCGGGCCGCGGGCAGGTGAGCGGGGTCTGCGGGCTGACCGCCCTCGTCACCAGCATCCGGGGCTGGGCCCGAGGGTGGGGGTGTCTCTCGGGCCCACGGAGAGGGGGTGCTAGGGTCCCAGGGCCGAAGTCCTGGCACGCAGAGCTGTTCTTGAGAAGCTTCCGGGGTACAGGCAGGCAGCCCCTTCTCGTCTCCCGTGGTCTCTAGGAGAGGCTGGTGGGGGGCTTGTAAGGAGCCCCCCCAGTCCCCAGGCCTGGGGCACAGTAGGGTGTGTGTGTGTGTGTGTGTATGTGCGCGTGCGCGCATGTGCAGCTGGGCCTGCGAGGCTGTGGCATCTACCTCCTGTTTACTCGGCCTACTGTGTGCCGGCACAGGGTGCGAGGAGCTGCCTCCAGCCGCGCAGGGCCCCCCTCTGTGGAGACGGCCGTCCCCAGCGTCCAGTTCTACGCATGCTCGGGCTGGTGTCCCCAGGGCCCATGTTTCACCTGAACCCTCGTCACGGGGGTACTGGTCTCCAGCCTCCCAGGCGGGAGGGCTTGTGCAGACACACACACACACACACACACACACACACACACACACACACACACACACGGCAGCCGAGCAGGCCCTTTGCTAGGTGACACCTGCCTGCCTCTGGGAGGGCCCCGGTCGTGCCCATAGGAGGGGGACCCCACCCAGGTCCCGCAACTCAGCGCTGTTCCTTGGTTGTGTTGTTTGCTGTGCCGGGGTGGGTGGGATCCGACCCCAGTCTGGGAACTTCCAGATAAATCCAGGCTGGGGCCTGAGCTCCCTGCCGCCCGCCCTGGCCTCCCCACTCGGGGCCCCCATGTGGGGTGGTCTGGGAACAAGTGTCAGCAGGGAGCTGAGGCCTGGGGCCCAGACCACACAGGGTCTTCCCCCCTCCCCTCAGCCTCAGTTTCCTCCTTTTTCAAATAAGATTTTTCCTGCCTCTTACCTAAGGATGCACAGGGTGGGGGCGTGGAGGTGCTTTGCCGACCCAGGGAGCCAACCGGACTATTAGCTCGGGTGCTCTGAGGGTCACCTGCTGGCCTGACAGCACTGGTTTCTGTCACCTTACTGGGAGGAGCGCTGGGAGTGGGGCCCGGCCAGGGAGTCTGAAGATGGTGGGACGCTGCCCCCAAGGAGCTGGGCTCTACGGGACGAATAGGAGTTTGCCGAGGGCTGACCGGGAGAAAGGGCTTGGGGAGGCCTCGTGTACGTAGGTCTGAGAGCTGGGTGGAGGAGGCGGCTGGTGTCGAGGGAAGAGCCCAGTGGCCTGTTGGTTCTGGCAGGGGAGGCCCTGCTAGCTGCTGGGGGAGGTCCCGCCCCACCCCGCCCCGCCCTGCCCTGCCCCGCCCCATGCATTCCTTTGCTTCTGGGAGGAAGCATCAGGTCACGTGTGGGGACACGGGCTGGACACGGGCACGCTCACTGGGTCTGCTTTAGGGGCCCTGGGCACACTGATTTCCCTCGGGCGGGCCTCAGTTTCCCCCTCAGTTTCTGGTGTGAACGCCAGCACTGCCTGTCTGGGGTCGAGGTGAGGGTCCCCACCCCGTGGTAGGGCACGCACGGTAGGGCACGCACGGGGGCCCGGGACACCAGCTGGGGTGGCAGAGCCAGGACCCAGCCCAGGAGGGGGGAGGGAGGAGGGCGCCTGGCCTGGGTGGGGCCTGTCCCCAGGGCCCTGATCTGTGTTTCCCACAGGGGGCCTCATCCCTGAAACCCAGCACCAGCGGTCAGGGAGCAGGGCCCCCTGGGGAGGCCGGCTGGGGGGCGGAGCCCCTGATGGACCCCAACAAAGGGCCAGAAACCGCAGCAGCCCAGTGGGCCAGTGAAGTGGCCCGGCCGGTTTGGGGGGAGGGGCTGGCCCTGGCCTCCTGGGATCCTGGTGCCTTGTGTCCCTGTGCCCCCCCCCGCCCCACCCCTTTTTGGTCTCTTCATCTATCTGGTGGGCAGGACTGGCTGCTGGGTGCAAGCAGGCCCCGCTGTGACCAGGGCTTCCCAGGAGGCTGCCTGAAGTGGGGGGGTCGCTGGACCCTGGGAGGCGGGGTCAGTCCTCAGGGAGGAGGGAGCCAGGCTCTGAGCCCCCTGGCCACCCAGGGGGTGTGGGGGGAGGGGGGAGGCACCTTGGGGGTCCCCATGTGCGGTTTGGAGGCTGAGCCGCCCCCAGAGGTGTGGGCAGTCACTCCCAGCTCCCTGCTACCGGGTCAGTCCTGGCCATGCTGCGGGCTTCGTGCCGGGGCCCACCTCGTGCACGGCCAGTGTGCCAACCCCCGACCCTCTCTGGGCGCCCACCGGCCCTTGGAGATTGTCACGCGGTGCAGCGCAAATGAGAACACCGGCATATGCGTCACTGGAGGCAGAGTGACTACAGGCGCCACCGGATATCATGTTTCTCTAATAATCAATCGCAGGGGAAGGGAGACTCTCCCAGGAACTTGGCCCTCAGGGCGCTGAGCACTGGAGTCCGAGTAACAGCCCGGTTGGGCTCATGGCTTCGGCTCCCGTAGCTTCTCGCGGCCCGTGTGGGGACGGTGGCGTGTGTGAGCAGGGGGTGAGGGCCCGCCCGCGCCCCCCGCACTGACCCGTCTGTCCCTGTCGTTGCAGTTGGGCCAAGTGGTCCTGTCCCCGGTCTGGTTCCTCTACAGCCTGTTCATGAAGCTCTTCCAGCGCTCGGCCCCGGCCATCACCCTCGAGAGCCCCGACATCAAGTACCCGCTGCGGCTCATCGACCGGGAGGTGGGAGCGCGCGCGCGTGTGTGTGTGTGTGTGTGTGTGTGTGTGTGTGTGTGTGTGTGTGCGCGCGCGTGTGTGTAAGATACCCCTACTCCTCATCCGAGCTCGAAACCCACCATAACCCCGCAGAGGGGCATGATGGGAGACCCCCTCCGCGACCCTGGGGCCACGCCCCCACTTCCCTGGTGGGGAGCAGGGTGAGGGGGTCCTGTTCCCACGGGTCTCCTCCTGGGCCTCCACCCACAGGGGCCCTTTTGGTTGGCCTCCGGGCCTGCAGCCAGTGGTGGTGTGGGGCTCGGGCGCGCTGAGAGCCCCCCGCTCTGGGGGACGAACCAGGCTGTGGCCCAGCTGGGCACGGCCACCTCCCCTCTGCTGTTGGCACAGACTGGCCGGGTGTGGCCATCCAGGGCCTTTCCCTTTTGTTTTGTTCTGTTTTGTTCTGACCAGCAGGCCACGCCCCGTGGGACGCCTGGAGGCGACTTCCAGTGGGGTGCGAGTGTGGGGGGCGCCCACCAGCCTCTCTGGGTCTCCTCCCCGGCCGTCTTTCCCTTGGTGTCCCCCGACGGTGACCTGGGCTGCAGCCGGGTCTGGGGGCCGCCCCACGCCCTGCCGCCCCCCTTTCCTCCCCACCCGCCCCTGCTGCTATTTCTGGAGCCTGCAGCTGCCCAGCGGGGTGTGGCAGGGGAGAACTGAGTCACGGGCTCAGTCACCTTCCCCCGCTGTCTCCACCAGTGGAGAAGCCGGAGCCCCCAGCCCCCCTGCCCTGCCTGGTGATTCACAGGCCCCGGGAGCCGCTGCCCTTTAAGCCGTTTGTTTTCCGTTTCCTCGCAGAAGTTGTTGTGATTCCTCTGGGCTGTGGGAGACGCGCTCTGGGGTGCGTCTGCTGCGCCAGCCAGGTCACAGGAGCCCCTGGGGGCGGCTGGGCCGGTGGTCCACAGGCCCCCCACCCCCCACCCCGCTAGGCTGCCCCGGTCCAGGTGGCCCAGCACAGTGTCCGGCTGTCCTTCCTCCATAATGGGTCCTGTCGGCCCTTGAGCCTCGGCCCGTCCTGATGCTGGAGTCTCGCCCAGGACAGCCGGGGATCCTTGCAGGGTGTGGTGGTCCTGCAGGGGGCTGGGTGCCCCCTCCCATTTTTTGGGGCATCCCAGCTGCCTCCCGAGTCCCAGCCTGGGCCTGGGGGCTCCAGCGCAGCCCCCCACAACCCCTCCCTTCAGACCTTCAGCTGCCCTCTCTGACCCCGGTCCTCAGGGGTCCCTCCCCAGACACCCGCGTCCCCTCTCTGGGCCCCCCACCACAGCTCGGCACTCCCTGCAGGTCATCAACCATGACACCCGGCGGTTCCGCTTTGCCCTGCCCACGCCCGAGCACATCCTGGGCCTCCCCATCGGTGAGTCCTTCCCGGGGGGGCTTCAGGGAGGAGGTGACCACCATCAGGTTCCGGAATGCGTGCCTGATCAGACCCGGTGACCGCCCCCCGCGCCCCCGCAGGCCAGCACATCTACCTCTCGGCTCGCGTGGACGGGAACCTGGTCATCCGGCCCTACACACCCGTGTCCAGTGATGATGACAAGGGCTACGTGGACCTGGTCGTCAAGGTGCAGCCCCGTGGGGGCGGGCGGGGCCTCGGCTGGGGTTGGGATGCACGTCCAGCAGCCTCAGAGCCAGAGCAGGGACACGGGGCCCAGCCTGTCCCCATCCTAAGGGGTCCTCCCTTAGGGGGTCGGGTCCCCCCGAACACTCCATGCAGAGAGGGACATGGGAGGCTGAGCCGTCATTGGCGGGGGCTGGGGAGAGGGAAGAGCCTTGAGGTGCAAAGGCCCTGAGGTCAGGAGGCAGCCAGCAGAGGGCAGGGGAGCGGCGAGGGGAATTGGTGGGATGCCAGGGGCACGGGTTCTGGCTGGACTCCTGCACAGGCGGCCCCCAATGGGGAGGGCAGGGCCCCTCCCGCCTGTACCCTGACCCGCGGCCCTGGGTGAAGGTTGGGGGCCTGGTGCAGGCCCCCCTGCCCGCTGCCCCCACCTAGGCCCGTGCACCTCGTGTTTTGAGCCGGTGTCATGTGTTGGGGGCTGTGGGTGGGGGGGGTCTCTGTGTGCCAAGGGTCAGAGCGGAAGGCCAGCAGGGGTCCCGTTCCCGCAGGTCTACTTTAAGGACACCCACCCCAAGTTTCCCGCCGGAGGGAAGATGTCCCAGTACCTGGAGGCCATGAAGATCGGGGACACCATCGAGTTCCGGGGCCCCAACGGGCTGCTGGTCTACCAGGGCAGAGGTGACGCGGAGCGGGGTTGTCCTGGGTGCCCAGACACGCTGTCTCCTTTGGGGGTGCCTCGTCCATCGGGGGGAACCTTGACCAGTACAGGGTGCCCCACGGACCCTCAGTGCGGGGCTGACTGAAGAACCACAGAGCGCTCAGCGTTGAACTGGGAGGCCCCGTGCCCCTTGCCGTCCCCACCTCGCACCCCTCAGCTGCCCCCTGCCGCCCTTGCCGGCCCCCACACCCCCTGTGCCCCTCCCTCAGCTGTCCCCTGCCCCTTCCGACCCCCGTGCCCTCGCAGCCCAAAGCTGGGAGATCTTACTTGGCATCCCCCCCATTCTACCCCTTACCGACCCCCCAAAACGGCTAAGGTTCTCCCAGCGCGGGGCTGGTCCCCCAGCCGGGCGAGTGTGAGAGCCGCCCGCCTTCTCCTCCTCCTCCTCAGGCAAGTTCGCCATCCGTCCGGACAAGAAGTCCAGCCCGGTGGTGCGGACCGTGAAGTCCGTGGGCATGATCGCGGGAGGCACAGGTGCGTGGGCGCCCCCTCCCTCGCGTCCCCCCCCCCCGGCTGCCCGGTGAGGTGGGTGCCCCCCCCCGCTCACTCAGCCCCGGGACCCCGACGTCTTGCAGGTATCACCCCGATGCTGCAGGTGATCCGCGCCGTCATGAAGGACCCTGATGACCACACCGTGTGCCACCTGCTCTTCGCCAACCAGGTCCGTGGGCGTGGGGGAGAGCCCGGGCGGGGGGAGCCTGGGGAGGGTCTGCGCCTTGCCCCCGACGGGTGCCAACCCCGGCTCAGTGTTAGGGGCTTAGAGGGGACGGACCCCACGGGGGACAGAGATCCCGGGCGTGCTGGTTCAGTTTTTCTTTTCGGGGTGAGCGGTTTGGGGCACGCCTGGCAGTGCTCAGGGCACCCTACGGGATGCCGAGATTGAACCCGCGTTGGCCCCATGCAAGGCAAGTGCCCGCCCCGCACTTCTCCACTTTTGAACAACAGGACAGAAAGTCTGGGAGCTGCGCGTGGCCCTAAATCTCCCAGCAGAAACCAAAACGAAGCCCCTGCCCTGAATTTTCCTGAATTTCACATTCAGGAAAGTTCTGCTGAACAGAACGGGGCCCGGGCAGACCCAAGTGTAGACCAGAGTTTGTGCACAGAAGCAGATCTGGTCGCTGGCACGGAGCACGAAGGCGGTTTGCTACGATTTGGAGAGAAGGGAGTAGCTAACTGCTTCACCCGTGAGAGCAGCTCAGGTTAAAGGTCCCAGGGCTAATGGTAGGACAGTGCTGGCCTGGCACGCGGACGAGCCGGGTTCCGTCCCCGGCACCCCACGTGTCCCCCGAGCACAGAGCTAGGAGCAAACTAAGCACAGCATACATGTCCATAAAACAGAACACACCCATCCACCCCGCAATTTGTGGGTTAAGAAAACAACCGAATCTTTGAAAATGAAAAACTAGAAGCTAGGAGCTGGAGAGGTGGGCCATGGGCTTTGCACATCCTCTGAACATGCTTTGCCCATATTCTGTACATCCTTCAAGCATGCAGTGTATATGCGTGGTCCATGCTTTATACACGCTTCACCCATGCTTTGTACATGTATCATACATGCTCAGTACATGCTTCGCACATACTGTCCGTGCTTCATCCATGCTCTGTACATGCTGTGTCTACATGTTCTGTATGCGGGAGGCCCAGGTTCAGTCCTGCGCCCTGCCCGTGTGGTCCCCACACCAGACCGGAAGCAAACAATGGACAGTGGGGCAGCCACACCACGCAGGCCCCTGACACTGCCAGGTGTGACCCAAAACAGTACAAACACAGTGTCACAGGTGTTGGTGCCCAGGGAGAAGGGCTAAAAGTCCCTTCCGGAAGGTTCCGGTACTTTCCCTGCCCGTCCCCAAGCCCGTCCCATCTTGCCCTGCGTCTTGTCCTCAGCCTGGGTGCTCTCTGCTGGACACACAGGGGCTTGGACCTGTATTTCTGAGGGGCCCCTGAACCAGAAGTGTCTTTGGGGGGTACAAGGACCTTGGGCTGCTCCTGCGCGCCACCCCCAGCGCCCCCTGCTGGCACCTCCTTCGTGCCGAGCTCCTTGGTGATATGTTGGGTCCGCCTGCCTCCCTGGGGACAGCTGTCCAGCCTGGCACTTAGTAGAGATTGGCTAGCGAGTGGCCCTGTCAGACGAGGGACTCTGTCTGAGTGACCTGCAGGGACACAGGGCAAAGATCTGTGATCTGCACTGAGGAGCGAGACTGTCAGGAGCAGATCCAGGAAGACTTCCTGGAGGCGGGAGGCAGGACTCAGCTCTCCAGGGCCATGCTGAGTCCAGCATGCTGGAAGTCCAGCAGAGGGCTCCCTGGGGGCAAGACTGAGGGGCTCTGTAGACAGGGTGCAGTTTGTGTATTTCTGGCCATGCAGGCAGAGCGTCAGTGGGGAGGCGGGGTGGTGGTCACTGTCCCTGCCCTTGCTCCTGCCTTTCCCTCCTGTTAAAGTCTAACCTTTCCCCACCCCCCTGCGGTGGCACAAGCCCCTCACACCCCCACCCCCACCTCGGGCTCCTTGGTCTGCTCCTAGGAGGGCAGGGTAGGGAGCAGAGGGCCTGGCCCCGCAGGGGACAGGATGGGGCGGGGGCTGCTCGGACCTGCTGTCCACCCCTGCTGACCGCTGGCCCTGCGCCTGCAGACAGAGAAGGACATCCTGCTGCGGCCGGAGCTGGAGGAACTGAGGAACGAGCACCCCACGCGCTTCAAGCTCTGGTACACGGTGGACAAGGCCCCCGAAGGTGAGTCGGGCCGGGCGCTGGCATGGGCAGGGGGTGGGGGGCGCCCTGGGGTCCTGTATGGCCCCCTCTCGCTCCCCCAGGAATGGGCAGGTGGAGGGCTGGAGCGATAACACTGCAGGGAGGGCATTTGCCCTGCACGTGGCTGACCCGGGTTCAATCCCCAGCATCCCATCAGGTCCCCCGAGTACCGCCAGGAGTAACTCCTGAGCACGGAGCCAGGAGGAACCCCTGTGCATTGCTGGGTGTGACCTGAAAAGGCAAAAAAAGAAAGCCAGATGGGCTCTGGGGGGCGCCCCCTGAAAAGCAGGGCCCGTGGGCCAGTCCCAAGCAGGAGCCTCGTTCCCCTGCCGTTGGCCGACCTCGCTGGGCCGCAGGCTGGCCTGGGCCTGACTGCCCATGTCCAGCGGCCTCAGCGGGGCAGGGGCAGAGACACTGAGGTGCTCGTCTCCTGCACCCATGTCTGGCCGACGGGACAAGTGGGCTGCTTGCTGGTAGGCCAGATGCGTGGCTGCCGTGTGGGCCTCAGGCACGTGTATGAACGGGGGTGTGCATGCGTGTTTGTGTGTGCATATATGCATGAGGCGGGATCATTGGGTGCAGCTTTGGATCTTGGTGGGCACCTGGGTGCTCGGGGGGGGGGCCGCGCCTGCAGGGGTGCCCGGCCCCTCCCCTCCCTCTTGTACCCTGAGCACCTAGTCCCGGGGGTCCTGCCTCCCATCCCCACCTCCACCTGCCCTTCTGGCTCCTCTGGGCCTCGGTTTCCCTGTCTGTCGGGTGGCTTCTGTCACCCCCACACCCAGGGCCGGCGGAGGCGGGGCGGGGTCCCTGGGGCCTGGGGTCACGTGTCGCCCATGTCGCCCCTCAGCCTGGGACTACAGCCAGGGCTTTGTGAACGAGGAGATGATCCGGGCGCACCTGCCCGCGCCGGAGGAGCAGCCGCTGGTGCTGATGTGCGGGCCCCCGCCCATGATCCAGTACGCCTGTCTGCCCAGCCTGGAGCGCGTGGGCCACCCCACGGAGCGCTGCTTCGCCTTCTGAGCGGGGTCTGCTGGGGGGGGTGCCTGGCCCCCCCACACACACCGCAGGGCAACGCTGCCTGCACCCCACGCCCTCACAGAGGGCCCAGAATCGGCCCTGAGCTGCGGCTGCGGGGGACCCCACGCACCTCACGCCTCCCCCTTAACAGACCATGAGGGGTTCCCATGGGTGAAGGGGTGCGGGGCGGGGGGGGGGTCGGCTGTCCTAAACTCACCCCCTTCCCTGGCACATTCCAACACGGGGGGCAGCTTGTGAGCTCTGGGGGGGCCGAGCTGAGACGGTGCCTACTTCCTCCATTTGCCCTCCTGCCGCCCGGCCTGGGCGCCGAGCAGAGCCTCGGACGGACGGTCCAGCGCCTTCCCGGTGGCCCCGAAACCGTTGCCTTTCGACAACAGCCTGTTCTTAGCCTCTTGCGTATCGGCTTTTTCAGAGTCATTTATGAGCAGAATAAACCAAGAAGTAAAACCTTCCCTGAGCCTCAGTCGCCGCAGCTGCTGGAGGCTGGGGTGGGGGGCGTCGCTGGGGGGCAGCTGGGAGGGGCCATGGGGAGGACCTGGAGCCCCGCGTCTGCAGGAGGCTTGGGCACGGTCCCGAGGCTGCTGTGCCCAGCACCGCCGGATGTGGCCCCCAGACCACCACGGCAAAGACAACCGAAGGAGACTGGGGCTCCCCCGGCCGTGCTGCCGCTCAGGGCCTGACTGACTCGCAGAGCCTGGCCCTGTGCCTCTGAGGGCCTCGTCCGCTCCCCAGCACCATTGAGACGAAAAGCGAAGACCAGGGCCCCAGAGCCATAGTACAGTGGGTGGTGCACTTGTCTTTCACGCAGCTGACTCTGGTTCCATCCCCAGTACCCCATCGGGTCTCCTGAGCTCCACTAGGAGTGACCCCTGAGCAAACAACGCCCCCAAAATGAATGAATGAATGAACTGGTCTTCTGCACCATCCCCTCGGATCCTGCTTAGGGCAGAATCCAGAACAGAAGGATGTGGGCCCTGGGCTGGCGCAGTAGTACAGAAAGGAGCTTTTTTTTTTCTTTTGGGGTCACACCCAATGATGCTCAGGGGTTACTCCTGGCTCTTCACTCAGTAATTACTCCTGGTGGTGCTGGGGGACCATATGGGATGCCAGGGATTGGACCTGAGTCGGCTGCCTGCAAGGCAAACGCCCCCCCTCCCCCGCTCCAGCCCCAGAGCATAATATTGTTGCGTGCACGTGGCCACCCTGGGCTTGATCCTCGGCATCCCATATGGTCACCTGAGCCCCACCAGAAGTGACCCCTGAGCACTGCTCGGTGTGTCCCAAAGCCGAAAATTAAGGAGTTAACAAAAATGCCTTTTTATTTTTCCAACTTCTGTGTCAGTTCTGGGCCTGTATCTCCCCGGGGAGCCCGCCTGGGTGTGGGTCACGGGGGCAGCCGCATTCTCAGGCTCCAGCAGGGAACTTCTCCGGGTCAGCTTCCAAACCAGCCGCCCGGATCCTTTCTCCCAGCCACAGTGGCTATGCTCCAGGCTCACTGCAACCAGCACAAGTACTGTCCTTCGAAGCGGCTAGCCAGCCCCTTCCCTCCGGCAAGGTTGCTGCCTCGGCCGACCTTGCCGGGTCACCCTCTCTGCCCCCGCTCAGGTGACCTCGGTCCTGACACGTTTCCACAGCACAGCAGTGCTCCGGGGAGGACCGCCTGCCGACATGGTGCGGGGGAGTGAGTGGATTCCAGCTAGTGACCCTATTGTCTTAAAACTTAAAACTTGGGGGCTGGAGACCTAGTACAAATTGGAGGGCACTTGGCCTTGCACATGCCCACCTGGGCTTGATCCCTAGCGCCCGCAGAAGTGATCCTTGAAGCACAAAGCCAGGGCGGCTGGTTTGGAAGCTGAGCACACCTAGGTGGGGCCCAGCATTTAAAAAGGAAAAGGCCTGCGGCCCTCCACATTCTGGACCGGAAATTTCGCCTGTGGGTGGGTGCCCTGATTACTTGATTCTCCTCCTCCCTCCCCCTTCCCATTTGCCTTGCACGGGTTCGATTCCCAGCATCCCATATGGTCCCCTGAGCACCGCCAGGAGTAATTCCCGAGTGCATGAGCCTGGAAATAACCCCAGTGCAATGCCAGGTGTGACCCAAGAAGGGGGAAAAAAAAAAAGCCAGCCCAAAACAAACAAACGAACCTTGACTCCTGTTAGGTAGGGCACGGTGGATGACGTCAGCACCGCCCCCCAAGGTCTGACCCCGACTGAGCCATCCCCCTTCCCCCAGCCCCTAGGGAAGAGGGAGGGGAGGTTTCAGGGCGAGAGGAGGAGGGTGCACCGCACCCGTCGCGGCTCTGCGAGGCCCCACTCGGGACTGACCAGCTTCGGGCCGGATTTTCCGCTTCTCGCATCAGAGGTACAAGAACTCGGGCCCCGGGGATGGGTTTGCAGCAGGACCCAGAGAGACTCGGGCTTAAGGGTGAAAGGTGCTGGTTTTGGTGCCCGAGCACCGCCAGGGGTCACTCCTGAGCACACGGAACCCTGCTGGGTGGGGCCCAAACGCGAAAAAAAGGGAAAAGAACGAAAGTGGGAGGGAGGGAACAGCAGGAAAACGGGCCTCGGAGCCTCCCTAACGGTGCAGAGCAGCAACGTCGGGCGGAAATGCCGAAATCAAAGAGCGCCCGGGGCCGTTGGCATTTATTGGCTGCGGGGAGGAACCTTGCCTGCCCTGAATTACAAGGAGCCACTCGAACAAGTCAGCACCACGACCGAGCACCAATCACACACGCAGCTGGGGACCAGCCCGGTCGTTGCCGTTGTTCACAAGCACTGGCACCGCACACACGCCCCTCTTGCAAACAATCACCCGGAAGCTCACGGGACGTTCTTTTCTTTCCAAATAAAAGGGCCGGGCAGATCGCTCGCCCAGGCATCCCGCAAAGTAGGCGGGTCACCTCAGGGCCGACCTTTACCCGCTCAAAAATTCGTCTCACATTCGCAGTGAGGATTCGGGCGTCACCCCGAATCGTTATTTTCCTTACTCATAAGTTTAAGGCATAAAGGGGCGGCCCGCGGACTTCCTGGGTAAATGAATCCCATCCTCATTACGCCTACGGTGGGTAGGTAGAGGCAGCGCTAAACCGAGACCCTGCTGACTTTGGAGCCCGGGCCCCTAGACCGTTGCACGTTCCCGGTGGCTCCGGCTCGACTCGGTGCATTTTGGCCGGGGTCCGGGGCGAAGGGGCGCGCTCCGCCGCCGTATGCAGATGAGCCGCGGCCTTCGCGGAGGCTCACGGGAGGCGCCCCGCCCCTTCCGGGCCCGCGCCGGGCCGAGCCGTCGCGAGAGTTGGGCGGCCGCGCGCCGGAAGCGGCCGTAGTTGCTCGGGAGCGAGCGACGAGGCGGCGTCGGGCGCCGAGGGCTGCGGACGCTGCGGGCTGCGGGCCGGGCGCTGTAAGATGGCGGACATCTCCCTGGACGAGCTCATCCGGAAGCGCGGGGCCGCGGCCAAGGGGCGGTGAGCGGCCTTCGTGCGGGCGCGGGGCGCGGGGGGCGGGGGGCGGGGGCCCGCCGCGGGGTCGGGGCGGCCGGGGGGAGGGGCGGCCCCGCGTCTCGTCGCGGGCGCCCCTCGCGCTCGCCTCAGGCGCCCCCGCGCCCCCCTGAGGGAGTCGCTCGCTCGCTCGCTCGCTCGCTCGCTCGCTCGCTCGCTCGACTCGGCTCGGGCTCGGGCTCGGGCTCGGGGTCGGGGTCGGGCCCCTCAGGCCCTTGCTCGGGGCTCCGGCTCCCGCCGGGGACCCGCCCCCTCGCACCCCCCCCTTTGCCCGGCTGCGCAGGTCGCGTTTGGGGGGAGCGCGGGTCGCATTTTGGGGGGGGTGTGAGGGCAGTGGGGGGCGCGCGGCAGGTCGCTTTTGGGGGGGCGCAGGGCGCGTTTTGAGGGGTGTGAGGGAAGCGGGCGTCGCGCAAGTGGCGTTTTGGGGGGCTGTGAGGGAAGCGGGGGGCGCGCAAGTGGCGTTTTGGGGGGCTGTGAGGGAAGCGGGCGTCGCGCGGCAGGTCGCTTTTGGGGGTCCGGGGGGGCACAGGGCGCGTTTTGAGGGGTGTGAGGGAAGCGGGCGTCGCGCAAGTGGCGTTTTGGGGGGCTGTGAGGGAAGCGCGGGGCGCGTTTTGGGGGGAGCGCGGGTCGCATTTTGTGGGGGGGTGAGGGAAGCGGGGGGCGCGCGGCAGGTCGCGTTTGGGGGTGAGGGAAGCGGGCGTCGCGCAGGCCGCGTTTTCGGGGGCACAGGGCGCGTTTTGGCGGCTGTGAGGGAAGCGGGGGGCGCGCGGGGCGCGTTTTGGGGGAGGGGCGCGAGGGCTGTCGCGTTCCGGGCGGGCGAGGGAAGCGGGGCGGCGGGGGGCGTGCGGGCCGCGTGAGGGGGTCGGATGTGGGGGGGCGCGGACTGCGCAGGTCGCGTTTCGTGTGTGTGTGGGGGGGGGTGGCAGCGCGGGCCGCGTCCTGGGGGCGGTGTGCGGGGAGCGAGGCCCGCGCAGGTCGCGTCCGGGGGGAGGGGCGAAGGCTGCGTCTTTGGGGGGAGAGGCGGGGAAAGAGACGAGGCCGCCTGGGGGCGGGGGAGGGGGCGGGGGCGCGGGGGAGCGGGACCGCGACGGCGCAGCGGGGCCCCCCGGGCGCCGCCTCCCGGCCCGGCCGACGCCTTTGTCCCCCGGTTCCGGGTCGGGCCTTGGGAGGACCCAGCGCGGGCTTGGGGGTGATGGACTCCCCAAGCGCCGCGGAGCAGCGAACGCGAGCCCCGCCGGGAGCGACCCCCGAGCACCACCCCCAAAACAAAACAGATCGAACGAGAACGCGGACTCGGGGGCCCAGGCCTCTCTGACGACCCCCAGCTCCGCGGGGAGCAGCCCCTGAGCACAGACGCAGGAACCCCCAGCGCTGTCGCGTGGACTCCTGCGAGCAAGAAAGAGCTAGAAAGAATCCGTGGGGGGGGGGGATGTCACAGCATGCAGGAGGCCTGAGGCCCCCAGGAGCAGCCCCTGAGCCCCAAACCCCCTCCCCTTCGCTCCCCCCAAAAAACCCGCGTTGTAGTCTGCCAGGCGCGAATGTTGAGCCAGTGGTGGGCCTTTGCTTAAAGAGCTTGATTAGCTACACTCTTCTTCCCAAGGCCGGAGAGGTACGCCTGGGGCGCATTTTTTTTTTTTAATGTATAACTTTTTTGGAGAGAAAACAATTTGGAGGCTGCACCTGGCGTACCTAGGGCTTATTCCTGACTCTGCGCCCAGGGGTCTTTCTTGGGGACCGTATGTGGTGGTGGTGCTGGATTTCGCCTGGCCACGCTGGCAAAACCAGATTTATTTCTCTTAAGATTGGAGCCTGGGAACAAAGACGAAGCAGACAAAGAATTTATACATTACCCTCGTGCAGGATGGGATGATCCCTCCAAAATGCTTGCGAAGTTAAAAGCCGGAGACAGACTGTTCTGGGAGGATCAGAGAGGAGATTAGAAACTCCGTGGGAAATAGAAGGGAGGGACTCTGTAGCCAGTTAATGGAAACAAATGAGGGCACCCTGTAGGGAGTATCCCAGGAGCCCCGATAAAAGGCCCAACGGAGCAGAATCCTCAGCAAAATGTCAGCTCTGCAGCAGGGGACCCTAGTCAGCTGGTGCAAGACAAGCTCCCCACGGCAGTGAGGCCAAGGCTCAATTCCCTGCATCTCCCACTTCCTAATCTGTTGAGCAGTTTTATCTTTTTTGGAGGGTGGGGTGTAACCAGCAGTGTTCAGGAACTACTCCCAGACAAAAGCTCAGAGGACCCAGCCAGCTAGGACTCTAACCCAGGTCTCCTGCATGCAAAGCGCCACACCCTAGCCTATGTTTGGAGGGTGGGGAGCTCCCAGTGATACTAAGCTTTGTACAGGGAAGCATGGGCTCACTCCTTTCTTGGGCCTATTCTCAGCCTTTTCTATATGCTCTTGGGGGGTGGGGGGGAGGAAGAGGGAACCATGTGGTGCCCATGTCAAACCCAGACTTCTGTGCAAAGCAGCCTATTAAGCCCCGACATGTGAATCTTATGCAGTTATTTAACCATTCCCTGCCTTTAGCCATGATACAAGAGAGCCAGTACAGAGCTGAAGTAACTAACTTCCTTTGTAAAAGTGTGGTAGAGACTGGGCAGTATTGAATATGACAAACCCTTGGCCATTGATTACAGAACTGAGTTTACAAGAACTGACTGGGGAGATAGAAGGAGAAGAGAAGGCCTACAAGTTACATAAAGAGGGTGGGGAAGCCGCTTGATAGAGGTACAGGTGCAGCAGTTATATCGGATCTATGAATGCCAGTGGTTTAGGTAACGTTATAGCCTTACCTAAACTACTATAAAAATTTTAAGCCCTAGGGACAGGGTGAGAGTACAGAGGGTAGGGTTTTTGCCTTGCACATGGGTAACCCGGGTTTGATCCCTGGTATCCTGTATGCCTCTCAAGCACCGCCAGGAGTAATTCCTGAGTGCAGAGCCTGAGCATTGCTGGATGTGAACCAAAAAGAAAAAAAAAATTTCAACTCTTGATATGTCCTAAAAGCAGTGGATAGGTGTTAACTGTCATCAGCATCGAAGGTCTTCTGTTTGCTTTTGGTTTTTTTGGGCCGCCCCCAGCAAGTGCTTGGGGGCTGTCTCTGCTGAGGGCTCAGGTCACTCCGGAAGTCTTCTAGGTACTACAATAACATCTTTATGACATCTTATTATCTCATTCCTACTTTGGACAAACTTGCAGGCTATCGAATGTAGCCTGCCCATAGGGCAGAGTCTGGCAAACTCCCCGTGGCGTACCCAATATGCCAAATACCAGTAACAATGATGGGTCTCATTCTCCTAAAGAGCCTTGAATATAATCTCAGGGCTAGGATGAAAGAGACGTTACTGGGGCCTGCTCGAGGCAGTCGACTACAATAAAGATGGAGTCGAAATCCAGGGCACCCTGCACCCTATCTTCAACTCATGTTGGACCGCCCAGCAGGGTAAAGTTTTCTTTTAGGGTGGGGGGTACAAGTGCTGCTCAGGAGACCTGGGGGGCCAAATGGGCCATTTTTCAGTGGAGGAACTAGAGGAAACTGCCCTGCTCATGCGGGAATTGGGGAGGGGGGCCCACTGGGACACAGGGCTACACCCAGCTATGCTCTGGAACCTTTGGTGCTGGAGATTGCATTAGGATTGGGTTCATTAACGCATGCATGATCCTTAACCCCTGTTCTGTCTCTTGGACCCCTGGTATTGTAGGGTTTGTGTGTGGGGTTTTTTTTTGTGTGTGTGTGTGTGTGGAGGGGGGGCTTGGGGGGGTTACCTGACTTTGTTCAAGGCTTACTCCTGGCTCTCAGCTTAAGGATCACTCCTGGCGCATCTTGGAGGATCATGGGATGCCGAGGGTTGAACGCAGGTTGGCAGCATGCAAGGCAAGCACCCCACTCACTATTAATCTCTTCAGGCGAATTGAGTTATTTTTGGTTTTTCTTGTTGTTACTTTGGTTTTGTGTTTTGGGGTCACACCCATCGGTGCTCAAGGCTTGAATCTTGGCTCTGCACTCAGGAATCATACCTGGTAGTATTTGGGGGATAATATGGGATGCCAGAGATCCAGCCTGGGTCTTCTTTGTGCAGGGCAGGCTCCATATCCTCTGTACTATCTCTCCAGATCATGTTTTTTGTTTTAAAGGAAGAAGTTAACCACCTGTTTTTTGTTTCTGTTTTGTTTGTTTTTTAGTGTGATTGTATTTTGTTATTGGGTTGGTAAAAGTACAGGCAGAGCAGGCATAGAAGGAGGACCTGGGCTTGATGCTATTTGAATCAAATTTGCTGACACCTTACCTAGATAGCATTGCCAACAGGAGGACAATCTAGACAGGGGCAGGTGTTGTGGGTAGGGGGTCCTAAGAACTGTAGAATGTCCTAACAGCTTCAGTGAACCAGTGACATTTCCTACAGTAAATGTTGTTTTACCTGCTTCCATGGAGAAATTTTAGGACTAAGAATGTAACTCAGCAGTAGAACATTTCCTTTGCACGTGTGACAACCTCGATTTGATCCCTGGCATCAACAAAAATAAAAGGTAGA
Organism: Sorex fumeus; assembly: GCF_029834395.1. Lineage (NCBI taxonomy): Eukaryota > Metazoa > Chordata > Mammalia > Eulipotyphla > Soricidae > Sorex > Sorex fumeus. Next base: position 5,626,253 of record NW_026606182.1, on the reverse strand, counting down.
TGAAATAGCTGTACTGAAGCTTAGGATCTCTCTCCTCCTCTCTCTCTCCTCCCCTCCCCCATCCCCCAGCCGCAAGTTCCCTGCCTACTGTACTGTTGCTGAGGCACCATATGGGATGCTGGGCATCTAACCTGGATCTCTGCCTGCAAGATAAGTGCCCTACCCCGTTGTACTATTGTTCTGACCCAAACCACGATTTCTTGTCCTTTTTTGGGATTTGGGGCCACACTCGATTCTGTTTGGGGGTTGTTGTTAGTGTTCAGGGCACCATGTAGTGCTAGGGATCAGGCAAGTCAGCCACATGCGAAGCAAGTGCCTTAATTTCATACTGGCTGGCTAGAGATGACTCACTCGGGAGTGTTTGCTCTCCTTACATGGATGAGGAGGTCCAGGGTTCAATTCTTGCTGCCCCTCACTTTCGACAAAAACCACCTTTACATTGCGTGACCATTTCAGGAAGAACTTTGAGCTTAAAATTTAGAAAGAGGGGCTGGAGTGATTGTACAGCAGGAAGGGCATTTGCCTTGCATGCCGCCGAAATGGGTTCTATCCCAGCAAATCATATCAATCATATGGTTCCCTGAAGGACTAGTCACTCCTTAGCACAGAGCCAGGAGTAAGCCCTGAGCATTGCTGGGTGTGTCCCAAAACAAAAAATAACAAAGTTGGGAAAGAACGTGTGGAAACAGCGAAAGAGAGGCTGGGTTAGTAAGAGTAATCTCCTTCCCCACTGGTCATGGGATGTGTTCTGGAAGGCTGGCATTCTTGTTTATCTTCATGGAGCCTTGTAAGGGTCTTGCTGCTGCTCACCTCTGTGCCAGTTAATCGCTGCTTTTTCGGTTCACGTGAAGTGAGAGAAAGCAGGAGTGTTCTGAGTCCTTTCGGGGGTTGCTGAGATGCTCTGGCAGCCTCCGTGCAGCCCCGAGGGTTGTGCGTTGGCGTCCTGCAGTTCCTTCCTTTGGTGTGCCATCATCACTATTCATTAGCCGTTCGGGGCCCTTCTGGTTGGATGGCTCAGCCCTGGAGCTTGGCTTGCTCTCTGTGCACCGCGGGCACTGCATGGAGTGGGTTAGGCTGCTCTTTGGCCACTCTTAGGCCACTCGGGCGGGAAGGCAGCCCTAGGGACCGTTGGCGGTTGGGGGAGTCTTGGTTGCCATCATTGCTTGTTGCTTTGTTGCAGTAAAATCAAGGACATGCAGATCTAATGGACAGGCATCGAGCTGCTCTGCAACTTGGAGAGAATCATTACTGTTTTGGAGGATTGTTTTTGTGGGGGGCACCCCTAACAGTGCTCTGGGATCATTTCCTGGCAGGGCTTGGGGACTATGTGGTCCTGGGGATTGAACCTGGGTCAGCCATGTGTCCTCCCCACTGTACCACCCACCAGCCCCAGAATGCCTGTTATAAATGAAGCAGACGCATAAGACTCTTTGAAGGTTAAAGGGGCTCTCTTGCTTAACTGGGTTCTTTTAGCACCCAGTCCAGAAGAGGCAGCCTTGTGTTTCCCTCACCGCATGCTGCTCTCACCCAGAGAGCTAGGGGCTGGCTCAGGGGGATGGGAGCACAGGCTTTGCTCTTGGGAACCCTGGATCACCCCTGACATTTTGGGTGTCACAGGCAATCAGTACATCCTTGATATAAGCAGGGCCTTCTTGCAGGCTTGAATCTTTGCATAGACTCTGCAGAGCCAGCTGCTTCTCTGCCCTCCCTGGTCTTTGTTTTGTTCCGGGTTGTTTGTTTTTCTTTCTTTGGGCCACACCCAATAGTGCTCTGGGCTTACTACTCCTGGCTCGACACTGAGGAATTACTCCTGGCAGTGCTCAGTCTGACAGGTTACAGGCTTGCCCCTTCCCTGGTCTTCTCGCAGGCCTCCCACTCCAGGCAGGGCCTGGGGGGGGGGGGGGGAGTGCTGGGCCCAGGGGTGTGCATCCCCTCTTTTAGCACCTGTAGTAGTTGAGTGCCTGCCAGGGCCTGGACATGGTGGGGGTGGGGTCCGATGATTGAGACCCCCTCCCCACCTGCTTCTCCCATCCCCCTCCCAAATATTTTCTGAGGCCAAGGGCAGATCCATCATCAGAGTCTGGCTGTGGGGGGTGATGGGCTTTGCGAGAGACCCTCAGCAGGTCTTTGGGACATAATTGACTCTTTCAGAGACCTCCCCTAGCAGGAGTGTTTGTTGGAAAAATTCTTGATGACTAATGCCTGCCTTCTAACCAGCCCTGCTGCCTGCTGGGATGAATAGCTGCTTTTCATGCAGGCAGAGGGCGGTGATTCTGCAAGGCCTGGACACCGAGACCCCCTAGAGCTCTGGTGAAAGGATTTGAAAGTGCTGGTGTGCCCGGAACCTGAAGGTGGGAATGGAGGGGAGGAAGGAGCTAGCTGTGTGGCTACTAACCACCTCCCTCTGCACCTCCTGTGCTGTTCAAATAGATTCGAATCCCAGCTGAAGCTTCTGTGCCTTTCTTAACAGGCTGTGCAGTGAGTGAGAACGGCCTTCTCTATCAAATCTTATATAAGCCCTGATCTCCCTCAGGTGGCCATGGCAGAAGCTACTGAACAATTAGACCTGTGGCTCGAATCGTAGTATTGTAGATATGGTGTTTGCCTTGCACACAGCTGATCTTGGCTTGGTCCCAGCACCCCGTATGGCCCCTTGAGCACAGCGTGGCGTGACCCAAAAACTATAAAAACAATTTAGGCCCCTGTGAGCTCTCAGTTCAGTTTCAGACAGCCATTGCTGCTAATGAAAGAAAGGAAGTCATCGAAGGATATGAACACGTTACGGTTTCGGAGGCCTAAACTCCCTTGTCTGAGAGTTTAGTTACAGGCGGAAGCAGATGAACCGAAAGAAGAATGTTTATTGCTTTTTCATTGGGGAAAGCATTCCTGCCATTGCCCACACTCAACCTGGACTTTCCTAATTGTCCCCCACCATGGGCCAGAGAGACGGTAGAGTGGGTAAGGCACTGGCGTGTCCATGCTGGGGCCATTTGGAACAGACAGGGTGGAGCTAGGCTGCTTCATCCTGTTGGGTGGGCACAGTGCTCAGAAGCTCCCGCCATTGACGCTTGTCTCCGGCTTCTCAGCTGTCTTCCCTGAAATGCTTGTGAATGACTGGCATCATACACTCCTCGTGCTAGTGAGCAGCCAGTGGCTCCATTCTTAGACTCAGGGCTGGGGTAACCCTGTGTGCCAGCTGCTCGGTGCCCCCCTCTCAGCTAGGAGTGGTGGCAGCCGAGATCCTCCAGGGGCGCATGCTGACCAGTGAGAGCTGACCCAGAGAAATCGGCAGTCATCGTTTCTCTTCCACTGGGGCTTGGGGTGAGGATTAACAGAGAGCTCTGGGCCCTGGAATCAGCTCCAGCTGTGCAGGCATAATCTGACACTCCTCCCCTGCTCTCAGGACTCTAAGAATTAGGTGTTACATGTGACAGGTGACTTCAGGGAAGATGGTAGACTGGGGCTACCTGACATTTCATCGCACTTGGAGGTGACAGCGTTGTCATCCCCCCTAGTGCAGGGCTGAGCCCAGTCAGATGGAGGAAATTCACCGTCCTGAGAACCCTCAGTCTGCTGGGGCTGCAGCACTGTCAGTAAGTGCCTTAATGATTTGCACTTTGGATGCTCCCAGGAGAAAGGTTCCACCCGTGTAAATGATCTGGGAGACAGCATGGGAACTGGGCAGGGCTGAGTTCCTCAGTGCCCCGAGGCCCAGGAGCATAGTTGGTGCCCGCTGCTGCTTAGTCAGACACCCAGGCAGATTTTGGCCCTTCCTCTCAGCCTGAAGAAGACCAGGAATTATTAGGGTATTTTCCTGCCACCACATTTTGGGACTCCTGGGTTGCCTGTTCCTTTCCATGCTTTTTAGTGACTTGATTGTCCAGCCCACAGTCTGTTCCAGAGGGGACCAGTGTGTGCTGAGTGAATCGTTTGTAATGTTGTTGAGAAATCAACAGCCGTGCAACAATGCTCCCTAGGGTCTGGAGTGATAGTACAGCCGGTAGGGCATTTGCCTTGCACGAGGCCGACCTGGGTTCGATTCCCAGCATCCCATATGGTCCCCCAAGCACCGCCAGTACTAATTTCTGAGTGCAAAGCCAGGAGTAACCCTTGAGCATCGCCGGGTGTGACCCAAAAAGAAGAAAAAAAAAACAGAAAGAAACCTGCTCCCTAAATCCTCCCCTCCCCCCAAGCATACACACAGGTGGTTAGAGAGCTTCCTGATTGGCTACTTTGCCATGCAGTGTAGCCTCCAGCCTGCGCTTAGCCCCAACCCCGCCCCCCACACCTTGCTTGCTTCTCTTCTGTTCCATATTTTTTTCAGTTGTTTGCCTTTGGGTCACACCCGATGCTGTTCTCTTTGTTTTTACTTTTTGGCTCTTGGGCCATGCCCAGGTGGTGCACAGGGCTTACTCCTGACTCTGCTCAAAGGACCATAATGTGCTGTGGGGCAAACTCAGATCATCCCCGTGTCTTAGGAGTGCCACTCAGCACTCCAGTAGAATATGTGCTCTAGCCTATATTGTAATCAGTGGGCGTAAAATTTGAGTCTAAGCTGTTCTGGCAAGTTGCCGAATAAGAGGGAAGCGTGGGAACCCTGTCTCTGGAGCTGGGTGACCAGGGGGATAGCAGGCCCAGGACTTGGGACTGGAATGTCACTGAAGTGCAGTAGCTTTGTGCAATTGTCCATTAACCCATGGGGCTCTGCCACTCAGGTATCTGTGTGGTAGGACACTGCACACTGCAGAGTCTTCGCACACCCCATCTGGTGCTCAGTGTGAGTAGAAACAGCTCAGACAGCTCCTGTTCTTTCCTACACAGAGTGTGTGTCTCTGGCTCCTGGCCACTGTTTATTTATTTATTTATTTATTTATTTTGGTTCTAGGCCCATGGCTTCCAGTCTCTAGGTGGGCACTCTTGGTTATCATTTCCCCTCTCCCACTGTAAAATGGACATCATATAGTCAACCTCATGGGGTGCTGAGGGGTCGGTTGAGATTGTAGCTGTGAGAAGAGCTCTGGAGACCCCCCAGGGTTGCTCTTGGGGTGTTAGGGGTTCGAGTTGGCTGCTGCTTTTCCTGGACTGGGTAGTGGAGATTCTTCACCAGAATGTGGTGTGAGGAGAACAGAGGAGCCTGCTGGCGCTGGTGAGAGGTCACCTTCCTGATGTTTACAGGGCCAAGGTAGAAGCCATGAAGTGGGACAGGTTTGTTTCCTTGGGCAGAAAGCAGCTTCTTGGTGCGCTGGGAGCTGTCTGTTCTGTTCCACAGTTCTGCTCGCATGGCTGCTCTTGCTTGTCAGGCTCGCTTAATCTTGCCTTTGTTACTGCAGGCTCAGTGTCAGACCTGGAGTTGGCAGTGTTCGAGCGCGTGTCGGGCTCCAGCAGGGCCTTCTCGGCCAGCCCACACGCACAGCCACCTTCCAGCAGAGATTTGATGCCCGGCAGAAGATTGGCCTGGCCGATGCCCGTCTCAAGCTGGGAGTCAAGGATGCCCGAGAAAAGCTTTTGCAGAAAGATGCACGTTTTCGCATCAAAGGGAAAGTGCAGGATGCCAGAGAGATGCTGAATTCCCGCAAGCAGCAGAGCAGCACCGTGCTCCAGAAGCCCCGCCCAGTGGCTGATGCCCGGGAGAAGATCAGCCTGAAGCGGAGTGCCCCGGCCTCCTTCATGAGCCCCCCCATCGGGACGGTGACCCCTGCTCTGAAGCTCACTAAAACCATCCAGGTAGGTTGGGCCTCAGGTCACAAATGAATTCCTGCAGGCCAGTAACAACTGGGGATTCTGACCAGGACCAGCAGAGTTTGGACAGAAAGTTTCCTGCCGCTATTTATGTAGAGAGCATAAGAGGTTGCAAGGTGTTGCCTGGTTTCCTGTAGAAGAAAGGGGCATGGGGCGAGACAGATTGATTCTGTGAAGCGAGCTACTCCTGGTGGCGAGGAGAGAAAGGAGCAAGTATTTGTGGAACACACATTTTATGGTGAGCACTTAATAAGAGTACTGAATGTGTTCCTCATTGTGGCCCTGGGGTTAGTACTCCAGTCTTTAGAGAGGCAGCGGCTTGGTCTCACAGTCACTTGGGCAATAGGGGCCATTTGCAGCAGTAGGGCCCTTTTCTTGAGCCAGGTTCGTTGAGACCAGCCTGCACTGTCACTTGTGCCCTAGGTGACGTCTTCCTCTCTTCCTCCTGCTTTGGGTGAAAAAGCAGTCTCGAGGGCCTCTTCGTGCACGCACGCAAACACACATACACACACACTCCTCCAGCATGTCAACCCTGTGATCTCCATCTAGCTCAGACCACTTGGACTCTGCAGATAAATTATGACCCTGGGTGTTTCAGGTTCCACAGCAGAAGGCCATGGCACCGCTTCATGCCCATCCTGCTGGAATGAGGATCAACGTTGTCAATAACCACCAAGCCAAACAGGTAGGAGGGATGTGTTGTACCTGGGTACGTGGTGTGATTGTACAGACATGACGTGTGCCCATGCGTTGTGTTTTGGTAGGACTGACAGGGTGGGTTGACTGAGGTCTAGCCCAGTGTTCCCAGCATGAATTGGAGAAGGTATTAGTACATTTGACCCTATAGTGAGTGAATTTTCTGGAAAAACCCACTAGGGATTGCGGGGGTGGAGGTACAGGGTCAGAAGACTGGAAGAGAGTGGTAATGTGTTTAACCCAGAAAATTGGCAATATAAAGATTAAGAAACAAAAGGGGGATTGGCCAGAGTGATAGTACAGTGGGGAGGGCGCTGCCTGCACATGTGGATAACCTAGATTCAATCTGTAGCACTCCATATGTCCCCCAGGCCAGCAAAGAGTGATCCTGAGTGCAGAGCACTGCTGAGTGTGGCCCCAAAACCTTTTCAAACAGGCGAAAATATTCCTAGTGCTCCTGGTCTACAGAGTGAGCCACTGTTCTGCCTGGTTGCTTCCTTGCTCGCTCCCCTTAGTGTTAGTGTTACAGCCAGCATTGTGTCATTCTGGTCATTTTAGGACTCGAGGTGTTTTGTGGTGGGTTTTTTTGTTTTTCTTTTGGTGCCACACCGAGTGGTTCCCAGGGCTCATTCCTGACTCTGCACTCAGGGACCACTCCTGGTGGTCTTGGGAGACCATATGGGATGCTGGGGATCAAATCCGGATCAGCCATGTACGGGGCAAATGCCCTACCAGCTGTACTATCACTCCAGCCCCTAACTCAAACGTTTTTTTCCCATGAGTCAGATTTACTGTGAGCATTCTTTATAATTGTGTGATCTATTCGTTTTAGGTACTAGTTTAACTGTTTTCAGTTGAAATTCTTCTATAAATATCTAGGATTTGGTTTGTTTCTCCAAGCTAGATAACAACCTTGGAGTTTTAGAGTGAAAGAGGTGTGTTCCTATAGAACTTTGAATTTTGCCTACATATAGAAAATACTGTTTTGGTCGGTTTTGTTTCTGGGCCATACCTGCCAATGCTTAGACGTTACTTCTGGTTCTGCACTCAGGATTCAATCCTGGTGGTGCTCAGGGAACCATATGGGATGCCGGGGATCTAACCTGGGTCAGCTATGTGCAAGCAGGAGCCCTCCCCTCTGAATTTATCTCTTTACAGGAACTCTCCAGGAACTCTTTACAGGCCCCTCTACAGGAACTCTTGATGTGCCTGTCATTGGGCCTTTGTGGGCTGGGAGCCTGCCCCTCAGGCAGTACCCCTGAATGTGCTTTCTTCTCATTGTTATGCAGTCATCTGCTGCTCTTCTACTTCAGATATTTAGGTTGTCTCTTGTTTTTTGTTTTTTCAATTGTTGTGAGGACCACATTAGTGCTCTGGGGCCTTGAACATGCAAGGCACATCCCTAGCACTGTTCAGACTCCACGCACCACGTTTGCTGGAATTTCTTTGTTTGCAGAATATATATGACTTGGATGAAGACGATGACGTCATAGCTCCCATTCCTAGTAAGCAGATGAAGTTCTCAGCATCAGGCAGCTTTCTCCACCGTGTGGTATGGCATTTCCTATTTCTCCTGTGCTGGCTCTGCCGTGAGTCTGACTGTTGGGTGGGAGGGGTGAAGAGGCAGTCCTTCATTTCAGAAGTAGCTCTTCATTTGGGTCAGAAGATTTTCAAAGCCCCCTCCTCCTCTCCCTGATTATATGAGATTATATGAATCTTCAGATCGGTATAACCATACCATCTCACTCGCAGAGCTTAATTGCAGCCCCCATTTGCATTGCTTAAAACACGTCAAGGGAAATGAGAGGGACCCATTGGTTTTTTTTTTTTTTTTTTTTGTGCAGGATATTCTGCATGACTGGCCCCACCTTGAGTCTGAATTGCCTGGGTTGGTTTGTGAGCATGAGTAAACTGACCCTGCCCCGTGGGCTGTGCATGCTCCTGTCTGTCCTTAGGGATCACTCCTGGTGGGGCTCTGAGGACCATGTGGAGTGCCAAGGGTCTAACCCGGCTGAGCAGGTGCCCTGTCCATTGTACTGCGAGAGATATCTCTGGCCCCAAATAGCCCTCTTTCATGGATAAGGAGTCGGGATGCCAAGAGGTTAAATAAACCACCACCACCCTGCTTAGTGAGGGCTCTGGAAGTTCGCTCCTGAGCAACAGGTCTCTCCTCAACTCTGACTTGGTTGTGAGACAGAGTGATCAGAGGAATGTGGGTTCCATGCAGGGGATGTTTCCTTTAGACTTTGGAAAGCTGGTGGTGCCTGGAGAGGGGTGCTGGTCCCACTCTCTGCTGCTGCTTGGGCTACTGCATTCCTCCTGTCCCGAGTCCATGCCTGTATGCCTGTTTCCTGGGCCCGTTCATGCAGGAAGTACATGGGTTTTTTTCCAGGAACCTCACCGGGCTCGTTCGGGGGGGGGGGGGGGGGGCACATGCTGACTTTGTCCTTATGCCTCTGGGGGCTGCTGAGGCCAAGGCTACGTGCAGCACTTCTCTGGCCTAAACCAGGGACCAGAGAACTGGCAGTTTGGAGCCTTTTTGTTTTGGGCCACAGCTGTGCTCAGAGGTTACTCCTGACTCTCCACTCAGGAATTACTCTGGCAGTGCTCGGGGGACCATAAAGGGTTCCGGAGATCGAATCCAGGTTGGCTGCTATGCAAGGGAAACTCCCTACCTGCTGTACTATCTCTCCAACCCTTCAGATATTCTTGGTGGGGCTTGGTGGATCCTGTATGGTGCCAAGGATCTAACCCAGGTTGGCCACGTGCAGGGCAAGTGCCTGCCCTGCTGTAGTCTCTCTCTCTGACCCTTGGGGACTTCCTGAAGAGAAACTGATAGCAGCCAGTGTGGATCAGATTCTCTGATCATCAGCTCCACGTCTGCTGAGTATTTGAAGCCACTCTGTGGGATAATCTCAGTGTCTCCTCTGATGACCAGTGGTAACACAATGACTCTGGAAGAAATCAGTGCTTATCTAGGAGGGAACTTGACCCCAGACTTTTGGCCTTTGACCAGATCTCTAATGTTTTGGGGTCACACCTGGTGATGCTCAGCTGTTACTCCTGTTTCTGCACACAGGAATTAGTCCTGGCAAGCTTGGGGGACCATATGGAATGCTGGAGATCAAACCTGGGTCAGCCACATGCAACGCAAACACGCCCCTCTGTACTATCTTCCAGCCCAAACGTGGGAGTTGGTGAAGTCGGTGTGGGTTGGGGTGAACCTATGGCTCCTAGTCAGGATTGGCTGGAAGCTTTCTTGCTGAGAGGGTCCAAGGCTTATGCAAAGTGGCTTCTGGGATCCTCCCACACTGGCAGCCCTGCCTCCCTGCTTTTTTTGTGGGATGTCATTGGCACCTGCAAGACTCCAGATTGCTAATGGAATTGCAGAGCTGGGGGTCCTCCAAGGCCCTCACTCTGAGTCGTTTCTGTCTCTTTGTTTAGACTGGGGTGAGCAGTTCTAAGATTTCCGTGGCCAAGGCACTCCCCCTCACCAAAGTGGTTCAGAATGATGCGTACACTGCTCCTGTTCTCCCCTCCTCCTTCCGAACAAGAGCCTTGTCCCGGACGCTGGTGAACAAGGAGGAGCCTCCCAGAGAGTTGTTGTCTGCGGAGGTGAGAGGAAAGGTAGGAGACTGACTGGCCAGCCTGGGGTGGGGCATGTCCTTTGAGGTGTCCTTAGTCTGCCACTAGAAGCATGGCATTGCCACCCTTTCGAAAAGATGAGTGAAAGAAGGCCCAGGGACTCAGCCCACCAGCAGCTGCTGACGGTTCTGAGCAGGGAGAACTGGTGCTTACTCCAGCACCTCGGCGTGCTCTGAAGGTCGGGGGGCTTCTGGGCTCTCAGGGCTGGGAGGGGGAAATCTGAGCAGCTGGCTCAGGGGAGCTCCAGAGGTCTGAAACGGCCCGGCCCATTTGAGAAAGGATGCAGGGACATCCTTGAGCCTAAGGGGCTTGGCTAGCCCCAAGTGAGAGGGGTCCCAGGTGACAGGTTCTCCATGGGCTTTCCTGCTCTGACTCCTGCCAATGCTGTTTTCTGTGACAGCCTATCTTCAGCCCGCTGGAAGGCACCAAGATGACTGTGAATAATCTGCACCCTCGTGTCACCGAGGAGGACATTGTTGTAAGTATTATGATATCTCAGACCAGGCCAATACAAGCGTCTCAAGACCTCCCTGGTTTCACTGATGCTCTGGGCTGACTGGGGATGTTTTAGCACTGGGGTGTCTCAATAAACAACACAGCTGACACAGAAATGCAGCCTGGGCATCTGTGCAGACTGGCGTGGCCTTCCCCCCGTGCACCTTCTCCAGCAGTGATTTGTGACGTATGAGCAGGGACATTCATTAGAACTCGGTGTCCAGGGTTCGTCTCAGGGCCTCGTCACATCGGCCCCTCTGCTGGCACATACCAATGTTCAGCTCCCCAGGAGGCTGAAGCCACTGTGCCAAGATAGGCGAGGCACAGCCTGAGCTCCTGCATTCAAGTGCTGGGACCCCCAGCAAGTGCAGGTTCCCCCAGTCAAGAGCTGGGGAGCAGGCCTGGAGAGGGCAGCAGTGACGCTGGCAGTGTCGTCTTTGCCTCCTGGTCCCTAGAGCAGGGACAGGGCGTTGTGTGTGGTGGGTTCTACAGGGACCCTTTGCTCCTGCTACACAGCATTCAGTGGTTGAAACCTCAGAACTTCAGGAGTTAAACATGATTTCCCAGGCCAAGAAGTAAATGGATGTAGTGATGGCTTGTGTTGCGTCCCCCTCTCCCCCCCCCCCCCCCCGTTCTTTCCCGTCCGTGGTTGTCAAGGGTAATTCTGGGGACCGGTGGGCCCTGGGGCAACCTGGAAAAAGCACATCTTCTTTTGTTCTTTGGGGGATTGGGGAACACACCCAGTGTTTAGAAGCTATTCTGGCTCGGTGCTTGGGGATCGTGTAGTACTGGACGATCCAGCCCAAGTCAGTCCAGCATGCAAAGCACATCCTTCAGCCCCTGGCCATCTCCCCAGCCCCTCAAGTTTTTGTTGCTGTTGTTGTTGTTTTCTTTTTCATTTAGGATATATCCCCCTACATCTCTTGTTTAAAAATTCAAGCACCTTTTATTTTTGTGTTTGGTTGGTTTGGGGGCCACAGCCTGAGGGTACTGGAATGGAACCTGGGGGTCAGCTGTGTGCAAGGCAGATGCCCTCCCTAAAATGCTGTCTCTGCTCCCAACACCTTTATGGTTGACCCTGAGACCACAGATGAAGACAGCTGGCGGCATTGGCCTCGTCCTACAGCTATGCCCAGGGTTTGGCAAAGCCCACATTGGCTTCCCATTTGTTAGTAGGTCTTATTATGAAGCACGCTTATGCTGTGGATTGCTAGGGGCAATGGGGGGTGGGTGGTCCCCAGGGCCTCGTGCACGATATATCACCACTAATGCCCTGGACCCTGTGTGATTTTTAAAATGAGACAGGTTCACCAGCAGTGATACACATTGAGAAGAATTCCGTACTTTCCCCCCAGATTACGAAAGTAATGGTGGAGGGTCAGAGCACTGGAGCGCAGGGAGGGCATTTTCCTTGTACCTAGCAGACCCAGATTTGATCCCAGGATCCCACGTGGTCCTCAGCACTGCCAGGAGTAATTCCTAAGCACTGTTACCTAGAGTAACAAGGAGTAACCTTTGAGCATCACCGGGTGTGCGCCCCCACCCCCACCCCCGAAGGAATGCTGGCTACTGTTCAGTGAGCTCTTGCTGTTTGCCTGGCATTTTGTGTGCAGAATCTTTAAAAAGACACACAGTGGGAAACGAACCAGCGCTAATGATCATCCCATCACAGTCTCCCGGAGCACTTTTCTGCTCGCCTGGTAATACTGAAAGAGCTATAACCAAGTTGGCAATGTCCCGGGTATTCAGTTCGTATCTTAATTTTTCCTCTTTGCTGTTAAAAACAAATCACTCTTCCAGCAAGTAGTGCAGTGGGCAGATGCGCAGGGTTTGAATGTGGGGACCCCAGTTCCACCTGGTGCCACGGCTCCCAGCCCTGTAGGGTCTGGATCAAATAGCTAGGGGGTCTGTTTGCTTTCTAGTCTTTGTCTGTGTAACTGACACCTTGTGAGAGGTGGTAACAGGAGAGTTGGCGTGGGTACTTGGCTTGTGTGGCCCACAACAGTGTGGTGCCCCCTCTCCAGCCTCGGGTAGGGATTGGAGTAAATAACGATGATTTCAGTCGCATGCAGAACACTGCCTGCAGAGTCTTCCTGGCAGCCAAGTCACAAGCTGAGGCAGAGCTCTAGGGACCAGCCTATAGGTCTTATTGGTTTGTGGGGGCTCTCCTGATCTGAGTACTGAGGTCCCAGACCTGGGAAACCCCACATTCAGCCAAACCAGAATTGGACTCCAGCAGGTTCCTAAGCAGCACACTGGCCTGCGGGTCACTCTCAGGATGCGGAGAGCAGTTGCCTTAGATCTCGGCCCTGTTGAAGGGAGCTTGAGACCCAGGTGTGCAGATGGCAGGTGGGAAGGTGGTGGCTGTGCTCTTCCCCAACTCTGCCCCTCTCTGCAGGAGCTCTTCTGCGTGTGCGGAGCCCTGAAGCGGGCTCGGCTGGTCCACCCGGGGGTGGCAGAGGTGGTCTTCGTGAAGAAGGATGACGCTATCACTGCGTACAAGAAGTATAACAATCGCTGTCTGGATGGTAAGTCGCCTCCCTTCGCCGATGGCTGGCTGGGCTGTGAGCTGCAGGGAAGCACCAGCTTCCTATGGATGATTCTCTTAAACACATCTTGTGGAACCCAGCGCCACACCAGTCCCGCAAGGGTACAGCTAATTACTGGTCTTGCTGCCAGGCGTGTCTCAGTCCTGGGTGTTCATCCCCTTGGACGGTGGCCGCCTGTCCAGCTGAGGTCTCGTGGCAGAGCTTTTTCTTCCATTTTTTAGGACAGCCAATGAAGTGCAACCTTCACATGAATGGGAACGTCATCACTTCGGAGCAGCCCATCCTGCTGTAAGTTCCGGAGACGGGCAGGTGGGGCCTCTGCGGCCCGCACTGCACATGCTTGGTTCTTCTCTGAGGGCTGGCTGCCAGCGTCCTATGTCTGTCCCCTTCCCTCTGCTGACAGCAGGGCCAGGGGCTTGGCCCACGGGGACTACAATGAAGCCCTTGTTACCTGCCTTAGAATTAGACGTAGAGAACCCAGAAGAAAGTGGGGGGGGGGGGCGGGGCAGGGGCAGGCCACCTGTGTTGTTTTAGGCGCACGCAGTTGCGTGGATCATTGGTACGAACAGAGAATTGACCTTCCTCCTGGTGGTCATTGTGTGCTGGAGAGAGCACAGGGCTGTCCATAGCACCCACACCAGGCCATCGGGCCTGACTCAGGACATGGCATTTTGGAGCTCAGAATTCGGCAGGTGTCTACACTGTCAGGATGTGACTACATAGGTGGGCGACCCAGGACAGCAGGCAGCCCAGAGGGCCAGGGTAGGCGCAAGGAGATGTGGACATTTAGAGACCGGAACTGAAGCCTTGGGGAGGGGGTGGTGGTGTGCTCTGAAAAATGGGGTTTGTCATCTTCTAAACTTGGGTGCCATCAAGTTAGAAAGAGTTGGATTGATTTCTTCAGACTTTCTCAGATCCTGAGGAACACGCAGGGCTTCCTGACTGAGCCAGAACACAGGCTGTGCCTGCCTCCTCCTGGAGGAAGAGAAAAGGCCAGATCTGCTCCAGGGTTGCGCAGGGGGTGCCCCGTTCCCCGAGAAATTGAACAGGTTCCAGACTCTTCTCTGTCCACAGCCGGCTGAGCGACAGCCCCATAGTGAAGCGGGAGAGTGAGCTGCCCCGCAGGGCGAATCCCGCCTCCTTGGCCCACACTCCGCCTGAAGTGGATCCTGACACCATCCTGAAGGCGCTCTTCAAGTCCTCGGGCGCCTCTGTGGCCACTCAACCCACAGAGTTCAAAATAAAACTTTGAGCAGGGCCAGCAGCCCAGAGCGGGGGCAGAGCGGGGCTCTGCTTCCCCCAGCAACACTTCTGACCAACGGGCCGTGGGACTGAGGCCCGAGCTGCGCACAGGCGGGTGATGGGTGGGGCCCCCTGTGCTGTTTTGCCCCGTGCTGCTTGGCACTCGTTCCCATAGTGTTTTTCTCCCCTGCCTCGTCACCCAGGTAGGTTGTGTTTCGATTGTCGCCCAGCCCCTGACACATTTCAGCCCTGTAAATGAAGCCCTCAGTCCTCAGGATGGCTTTCTAGTGGCCCACGGATTGTGGGAGGCCGTTTCAAGGGTACTAAGGATTCTGCTTTCTCCAAGGGGAAGGAGCTGTCTTTTGGTTTTGGTTTTGAGTTTTTATTTTTTTGTTCGTTTAAACCTTTGCAGACAAATCTAGGAGTGTATGTCCTGCCATCGTGGTTCAGGTCACATCAGCTCGGGAGCAGTGTGAGGGGTCTGGGTGGATCTGTCACCGGTGGGCCCCTTGTCCCCTGACCATAGTTGACGTCACACTGTGTGGGCTAGGGAGCGCCCATTGCAAGGGCAGGGTTCTGCTCTTTCCTCGCTGGAGGGCTCAGACTGACACAGAGCTTGCACTGCCCTCCAGCTATGCCAGGGGACCCACCTCTCTGGGCCTCACTCGGCGTACCCTGGCTTGTGATCGTCCTCCACTTCCTCGGGTGGCCAGTTGGGATTGTGCTGATGACAGATTTGGCCTGCTCTGGGTCTTCTGATCTGACCTCAGATGTTTGCATGACAGTAGTTGGGAGGCCGAGAGACATGTCCAGCTGCCACCTAGAGGTGCCACTTAAGCCCATTCCTGTTTGTGACTCCACCTAGCCCAGAGGGTATTGTATTTCTCAGCCAGGCAGTGGGAGGGGCAGGCAGGTAGCAGCCTTCCAGGCAGCTGGGGAAAGCAGTGGCCCCAGGACTGAGTGCCAGGACACTTGAGTCATTCTTCCTGCTGGGCCATCTGGACTGTTGTGGGAATGCAGGCCCCTGAGAGAGAGGAACAGTTCGGACAGCAGTCTGGGCTTGTTTCAGAATCAGCCGCAGTTCCTGGGAAGGTTATCGCTCAGGAAAGGGGACCCTGAACGCTCAGGGACTCCTGTGACCTGCTGGCGGCCAGTGCAGCAAAGAAAAATATGGACACTCCTGTTTGTGCAGAGTATGCTGTCAAGCAGTAAGCTGGCAGGGTTGGCTTCCTGCTCTGAGGTTTTCCAGGCCCGGGAAGCTCAAGGAATGTGGCTGCTGCTCCACTGGTTCTGTGGGAGAGCTTCTTTAGCTCTCTGCCTCCCTCTGAGGGGACAGCTGTTTTCAGCCGCTGGCAGATACTCTCTGCTCGGTCCTGGGCAGTAAGAGCACCTAAGGCAGCGGGACCTGGCTTCTCGGGTACTGGGGAAAGTGGGGGGTGGTAGATGTCCTGCCTGCATGGCTCTCTTCCGGCTCTGCCCAGGCTGGCCACGCTGGGTGTGAGGTGGACCAAACCATCTTCACAGAGTGGCCATGGGGTACTTTGTGGGATGGTGTGTGTGTGTTTCCCCGCTCTACAGGATGGCATGGCAGGCAGGGAGGAGAAGGCGGTGGGCTAGTCCTTGCACCCTCCATACCCCACCCCACCCCAAACATTCCCATCAGTGTGTCGTGCAAAAGGAAAGGAAGAGGCATTACTGGATGGAGACTTCGTGTTATTTACATTTCTGAATAAACGTTTGTTACTCCTACCTTTGAGCTGTTGTTTCTTTTGTGTGTGGGCCACACTCGTCAGTGCTGAGGGCTTCTAGTTTATGTGCTCAGAGATTATACTTGGTGGGCTTAGGGCACAATAGGGAGTGCTGGGGATCGAACCTAGGTTGGCTGTATATAAGGCAAATGCCCTACCTGCTGGATGGTCTCCACTGAGATTCCCTTCTCTCCCTTGTGTTTCGTTGAAATTTTCAACTCTAAAGATTCTTTTTTTTTTTTCTTCTTTTTGGGTCACACTCAGCGGTGCACAGGGGTTACTCCTGGCTTTGCATTCAGGAATTACTCCTGGCGGTGCTCGGGGGACCCTATGGGATACTGGGAATCGAACCCAGGTCGGCCCCGTGTAAGGCAAACACCCTCCCCGCTGTACTATCGCTCCAGCCCCTCAACTCGAAAGATTCTTTTATCCCTGCAGTAACAGCAAGGAATCTAAATTTGGTGTCATCCAGAGTCCCAGGATACATGAAAGTGGAGCTAAAATGTGGCAGAAAACGGAGGGGCCAGAGAGATTGTACAGTGGGTAAGGCATTGGCATTGCACATAGCCAGCTCTGGTTTGATTCTGGGCACCCTCTCTAGGTTCCCTGAGAACTGCCGGGAATGATCCCTAAGCATCCTGGGTAAAGCCCCCAAAACAGTAATGTGGTCAAGTCCTTGGAAATAACAAAGAAAACCCTGGGATCATAGATTCAAGGAGCTCAGAGAACCAGAGAAGAGCTGGCACGTGGGTAGGGCACTTGCCTTGAATGCAGCTGACCTGGGTTTGATCCCTGGCACCTGTAGGGTCCCCTAAGCACCTCCAGGTGTGGCCCCAAAACATTCACACTGGGGCTAAGGAGATGGTTCAGAGGGCCAGAGTAGGTACCCTGTAGGAACCTGAGGTGATTGTCAGTACTGCAAGGTCCCCTTAGCACAGCCAGAAGTAGGCAATCCCCTAAACTGGCTTGCGCACGCCTCTGCTGGCTTCTGAGACTCCTCCCTGGGGCCACACTTGGGCTTGCTCCTGGTCCTAGATCTTGCCCCACAGTATGGCACCATGTTCACAGTGTGGTTACTTATAGTTAGCATCCATGACTGGGCATGGTGTTGCGGGGTAATCTGGAGTCACCTGATTTGGTGACTTTTGATTTGGTTTTGTGGTTGTAAGGATCAAACCCAGGACAGCACACTCAAGGCAAGTGTCCTCCATGGAATTCCCAGCCCCAGCCCATCCTGCTAGACCTCAGAAATGGCTTTTTGAATAGTGGGTGGAAAGGTGACCCCAGGAAACCAGAGAGATCAATAGAGTGAACCTGGCAGAGAGGAGCAAGAAGTCATGGATCAGGTGCTGGAGCGATAGCACAGCGGGTAGGGCGTGGCCGACCCGGGTTCAATTCCCAGCATCCCATATGGTTCACTGAGTGCAGAGCCAGGAGTAACCCCTGTGCATCACCAGGTGTGACCCAAAAAGCAAGAAAAAAAAAGTCATGGGTCTGCCCAGTTTTCTGTCACAGCTGGTGGTGCTGGGGGCTTACTCCACCATGGGCCACTCCTGGTAGTGCCAGGGAATCGCCTCCACTCTTTGGCATCCTGGCCTACACTTCATAGGTAACTGAAGACTGGCCAGAGGCCTTCCTTAAGCAGCAGTGGCAACTGGAGAAGATACAGCACCGATCTCGAAGGCCAGAGATGGAATGGGTGATGTGGAGCTGGCCAGGGCCAGCAGGGTAACGAACGTTGCAAAGGAGGGTCTCGCTGGCCAAACTGCCAGAGCAGGAGCAAGACAGGGAGCTGGACTCTGCAGCCAGCGTCCCCAGGACCACGGCAAGCAGCATCTTGCCTGACGTGTATCAGAAACGGAGACGAGGGGCTAGAGCAATAGTACAGCAAGTGGGACTTTTGCCTTGCATGCGGCCGACCCGGGTTTGATTCCCAGAATCCCATATGGTCCCCCAAACACTGCCAGGAGTAATTCCTGAGTGCAAAGCCAGGAGGAACCCCTGAGCATCGCCGGGTGTGACCCCCCCAAAAAAATGGAGACGATCGACAGCAAGTTGGTACCGTCTGCTAACGGGAAAGCTCAACCCTGCGCTCCCTTCCCAGGTCCGGATGGCTTCCACAGCCAGAGGTCACAGGAGAAGGCAGCAGCGTGCCTCTGAGTGGATCCTGCCTCTAAAGGGTCTGCCAATTGGCAGTGGTGGCAGATGCCCCATTTCTTCCCTGGAGAGATGTATACTGGGGAAGAAGGAACAGCTGTTGAAAGCCGAGTGCCTTCACCGGCAGGGGCAACTGAAGTCTGGGATGTCTGCCATGTTCCCGGCGCGATGGCATACTTTCTAGCTTTCAATCACACCCATACGCTGCCAGTTGGGCTTCCTGGGCCAGCCTCTTCCCAGTCTGTCTCCAGTCTCCACCCAACATCTCAACGCGGGTCCACTGTGAACCCTGGGGTCTGCCTATTTGCCCTGACAACACCATGTAGCAGCTCAAACAGCTAAACCTCAGCCCCCTGGATTTCTCTTTCTCGCTCTAAGCATCTGATGTGCCTGTCAATGCTACTGGGCTTGTTCCAGAACAGAGCCGGGACCAGAGACGGCACAGCGAGGAAGGACAGCACCTGCCTGACACGCAGCCTATCCTGGTTCCATCCCCGTTTCCACACATGGCCCCCGGGTTTTGTTTGGCCTCGAAAGCTAATGGGACTGGGACTGGAGTGATAACACGGCGGGTAGGGCGTTTGCCTTGCACGCAGCTGACGGGGGTTCGATTCCCAGCATCCCATATGGTCCCCAGGGGTAATTCCTGAGTGCAGAGCCAGGAGGAACCCCTGTGCATCGCCAGGTGTAACCCAAAAAGCAAAATAAAATAAAGCAAATGGGACGGTGCCTGGGGGCCAGAGGGATGGTATACAGGTAAGGCACCAGCCTCCGGTGCAGCCCACCTGGCTTGACCATCCCCATACACCCCTAGCATCGCCCGGAGTACTAGGAGTCATCCCTGAGCACCGCCGGATGTGGCCCCTTCCCCTCCGCCCCAAACAAAAGGGTGGGGGACAGTGCCCCAAGTGCTGGGGACCTGGATGAACGACTGAAAAGTCCCTCCCACGTTTATTCGCGCCCTTCGCTGACGTTCTTCGGAGCCGGTGGGTGGCAGTCACTGGCAGCGGCCCTGGAGGAGAGAGAGAGAGGGCGGGCGGGGCTTGCGCGCGTCGGCGTCGTCATGGAAACGCGCCGCCGCCCCGCGCGCCGAACTACAACTCCCAGCAGCCCCCGCGGCTTCCGGTCGGCAAGATGGTGGCGCGCAGAAAGAAGCGTGCGGCGCAGCCGGGCGCCGAGCCCCCCGGGGTCCTCGCGAGCCCGCCGGGCTACTCAGGTGAGGGGCTTGGGGGACGCGGGGCCCGGGGAGGGTCCGGCTCAGCTGGGAAGTGGCCCCGGAAGTTCGCGAGACTCGGGCAGGCGGCGCCGTGCCCGTCTCCGGCTGCTCTGCGGAGTCCGGCCCCGCGTCGCCAGCGGCTCCCGGGGGGTGGGGGGTGGGTGGGGGGTCCCAGCGTGTCGCGCACGACCCCCCCGGGGCGCCCCCGTGTCCGTGTCACCCTCCACTGGTCCTCACCGCGGCGGCTCCTGCTGTGCGTCTGCCCCGCTGCCCGGGCCCGCCCTCCTGTCCGGCTGCGGGAGCTCCCCTGGCAGTGCTCGGGGGGCCGGGGCCGGGCATCCAACCCGCAGTGCGATCGCCCCGGGACCCCCAAATCCCGACTTCTTACCGCGGGCCTGCGTGGCCGACAGGCTCTCTGCCCCTCCGCCTTCCCGCGCCGTCACTCAGCCCTGCCTTGCCGCTCTGCTTCCAGCTTTTGCTTCTTTTTTTTTTTTTTTTGAGGGGGGAGGGGGGAGGGGGGAGGGTCCCACCCGGCGGTGCTCAAGGGTTTATCCCGGCTCATGCACTCAGGAGTCACTCCTGGCGGTGCTCAGGGGACCAAGTGGGATGCTGGGAACCGAACCCGGGTCGACCTTTTTTGTACCAGGCAAATGCCCTCCCCGCAGACAAGTGGGCAGGGCCCACGCGGCCAATCCAGATTCGGTTCCCGGCACCCCACATGGTCCGTCCCCCCCACCCAAGCCGTCCAGGAGTGCTCCCTGAGCACCACCGGGTAGGGCCCCCCCAAACAAAACGAAAATATATGGGAGTGATGGTGATGGTCCAGATAGCCCCTAAAGATACGAGCAGAGGGGCTGGGGCAATAGCACAGCGGGTAGGACATTTGCCTTGCATGCGGCCAAACCGGGTTCGATTCCCAGCATCCCATGTGGTCCCCTGAGCACCGCCAGGAGTAAGTCCTGAGTGCAGAGCCAGGAGTAACCCCTGTGCATCGCCGGGCGTGACCCAAAAAAAAAAAAGTGAGCGGAGGCCCAGTGAGAAGTGAGGACGGCACCTAGAGGCCCAGAGGGGTGACGGTCGGTCCAGGGAAGGTCAGGAAAGGGCCTGGCCGAGGCTGGAGGTCACAGGTGCCGTCAAACTTGTGATCTTCACCCCCAAAAAACAGCCCCAAGTGGCCTTTCCTCATGCTTGATCCCCACCATAACAGTTGACCCCTTCCCCCTGCTGCCATGAGCGACCCCTCCTGGGCCTGGGCAGGGTGTGGCCTGGCACCGGGCGGCTGAGCAGGTGACCCGCTGGCCTCCCCTGCCTCCTATCCTAGCCGTCCCCATCAAGTTCTCCGAGAAGCAGCAGGCGTGCCATCACCTCTACCTGCGAGAGCACCGGGTCCGGGAGGGTGCCCGCTCGGCCTGGCCGCAGAAGCGCACCCTCTTTGTCCTCAACGTGCCCCCATACTGCACGGAGGTGAGTCGAGGGCTGGCAGGGCCCGCGGCACAGCTGGGTACCCCAGCACCGCCAGGTGGTGTGGCCCCAAGTGTGATGAGGTGGGGAACTTCCCGAAGGGGCGGTAGGGGAGATCTCTCCAGCCCTCTCTTGGGAGGGGTGTCCCCTAAAAATAACAGCGAACAGGGGCTGGAACCATAGCACAGTGGGGTGGGCATTTGCCCTGCACACGGCAGTCCTGGGTTTGATCCCCGGCATCCCGTAGGGTCCCCCGAGCACCGCCAGGGGTAATTCCTGAGTGCAGAGCCAGGAGGAACCCCTGAGCATCGCTGGGTGTGACCCAAAAAGCAAAAAAAAAAGCAATAACAGCAAACAGCCCTTCACTGAGGGTGGGCTCCTGGGGGCTTCTCACGCGCCTTCCCTGCGGCAGGAGGCCCTGGGCCGCCTCCTGGCCCCCTGCGGGTCCGTCCAGTCTGTGGAGCTGCGGGAGAAGCCGGACCTGGCCGAGGGCCCCCAGGAGCCCAAGTCGGTGTTTTTCCACCCCAGGCCTGTTCCGGTGAGGCTCTGGGTGCCGGGCGGGTCCCTCATGGGCAGGGCTGGGGGCGGGGGGGGGGGTCTGCCTCCCGCCCTGCCAAGGCCCCCTGTGCCCCCTGGTCCTCGCGCGGGGCTCTTTGTGCCCACCGGCAGCTCACTCCTGTCCCCCTCCCAGGGCTTCCGGGTCGCCTACGTGCAGTTCCAGAAGGCGCAGGGGGTGCGGGCCGCCCTGGCGCTGCAGGGCCCGCTGCTGGTGTCCACCGAGAGCCACCCCGTGCCCAGCGGCGTTCACAGTCAGTGTGCGGGGGGCGGGGGGGCGGGCGGAGGCGAGGGCCCGGCCTGCCCGGGGAGGAGGGTCTCCGGGGACCCCCAGGCGCGCCCCGGCAGCCCCGCGCGCGCCTGCTTCTGAACGCAGAGTGGATCCGGGACTACGCCGACTCCGTGCTGGACCCCCAGGCCCTGCAGGCGGAGGTGGACGCCTTCATGGAGGCCTACGACCGGAAGACGGCCGAGGTGGGGCGGGGGGCGCCCCTCGGCTGGGGGGGGGGGGCGGCGGGGGGCGGCAGGCCAGCCCCCGCCCATGCCCCGCGTGCCCGCAGGAGGAGGCCCAGGCCAGGGCGGAGGAGGGCGTCCCCGACGAGGAGGGCTGGGTGAAGGTGACGCGCCGCGGCCGCCGGCCCGGGCTGCCCCGCACCGAGGCGGCCAACCTGCGCGTGCTGGAGCGCGAGCGGCGCAAGCGGGCGCGCAAGGAGCTGCTCAACTTCTACGCCTGGCAGCACCGCGAGTCCAAGATGGAACGTGAGCGCGCCCCGGGCCGCGGGCGGGGGCACCTGGAGCTGGGGGGGGGCGCCGAGCAGCGGGACCCCGGGCGGGAGGTACCCAGGGCGCGGGGCGCGCAGAGCAGCGGGACCCCGGGCGGGAGGTACCCAGGGCGCGGGGCGCGCAGAGCAGCGGGACCCCGGGCGGGAGGTGCCCAGGGCGCGGGGGGGCGCCGAGCAGCGGGACCCCGGGCGGGAGGTACCCAGGGCGCGGGGCGCGCAGAGCAGCAGGTCTGTGACGGGGGGGGGCACCCAAGGCGCGCGGGGGGTACAGAGCACCCAGGGCGCGGGGGTGGGGGGCGCAGAGTAGCAGGACTGTGACCCTGGAGGGGATGGGAGGCACCCAAGGCACTGGGGGAAGGGCGCAGAGCACCCAGGGTGCCGGGGGCGCCAAGCAGCAGGACCCCGGGCGGGAGGTACCCAGGGCGCGGGGCGCGCAGAGCAGCAGGTCTGTGACCCAGGGGGAATGGGGAGCACCCAAGGCGGGAGGTGGGGGACGCAGAGCAGCAGGACTGTGACCCCGAGGGGGAGGGGAGGCACCCAAGGCGCGCGGGGAGGCGCAGAGCAGCGGGACCCCGAGCGGGAGGTCCCCAAGGTGCAGGGGGTGCAGAGCAGCAGGTCTGTGACCCCTGGGTGGGGGGAAGAGGAGGCACCCAAGGTGCACAGGGGCGCAGAGCACCCAGGGCGCGGGGGGCGCCGAGCTGCAGGACCGCGACCCTGTGGGGAGCCGGGCACCCCGCTGCCCGCTACTGGGGCGCCCGGGCCGGGAGGTGGGCGCTGCTGAACCCCCCTCCCCCATCCCCACGCGGCGGGTGATGCCTGGGGTGCGCGGGGCACTCGGGCTGACCCGGCCGTGCCCTCTGCCCCCCGCTCCCCCCCAGACCTGGCGCAGCTGCGCAAGAAGTTCGAGGAGGACAAGCAGCGCATCGAGCTGATGCGGGCGCAGCGCAAGTTCCGGCCCTACTGAGCCGCCGCGAGTGGCCGCCAGGGGCCGCGCGCCCAGCACCGAGACTCCCCGGGGCTGCCCGGGCCGGACTGTTGGGCGCCTTTGCCCCCAGGTCCCTGAGTGAGGCCTCGAGAACGGGACGGGAACTTTATTGTCATCCCCCAGGGGTGGCAGGGGCCAGGGCCAGTCTCCCTCCAGCCACGCCCCAGGACCCCCGCCTCGGGGTCCGCCCTCACTCCTTGCTCTGCAAGAAGCTGCCCACGGCCCCCGCCACGGCCTCCGGCTGGTTCATGTGCACGTAGTGGTTTCCGGTCACTTCCACGAACTGGAACCGCTGCAGGATGAACACGTGGTCAGTCAGCGGGGCGGGGCAGGGGGCCACCGGCCACGCTCTGCTCCGGCCGGCCACAGGCCCCTCAGCCCCCCCCCCCAGGCGTGCCACGCTTCTGGGGACCCCAACACCAGGCCGGAGAGCAGGTGTTCTTTGGGGGGTGGGCGGGATGCAGGGACCCATCCCCACCCTGGACAGCCCTTGGGGGGAGAGCCAACCTCCCCCCAAGCAGGGACGCAGGACAGTAAACTCGGGCACTGCCAACAATAGTGTGTCCTGTGCTGATTGTCTCAGGACACCCCCCCCCCCAGCGTTCGGGGCCTGCCCCCCGCGGCCCCACGCCCCCACCTCTCTGAGGATGGATCTCAGCGTCTCAAGCATGAACTGCATCGGCTCCCGGTCAGTGTCGTGCTCTCGCCTTACGTCATAAAAGCCCTGGGTCGCTCTGGGGAGTGGAGGGGGGCAGGGGTCAGTCCTGACCACAGAATGAGGAGTGAGTCCCGAGCACAGCCAGGAGTGAGCCCCGAGCACAGAGCCAGGAATGAGCCCCGAGCACAGAGCCGGGAGTCACCCCTGAGCACAGAGCTGGGAGTCAGCCCCGAGCACAGAGCCAGGAGTCAGCCCTGAGCACTGCTGGATGAGACCCAGAAACAGAAGGAGCTGGGGAGGCGGCTTCCATGGTTGGAGCACATGCTTGGTGGGAGTTGGGGCTTGGGAGGGAGTGGACCCCAGCCCCAAGACCACCGCGTCCCCTGAGCAGAGCCAGGTGTCCAGGGCACACATGCACAGACCAGGCACAGTGACCCAGCCCGTCCCGCGGGGAGCAGGGGACCCCCACGGCAGGCAGCCCCGGGGGTCAGCGCAGACCTACTTGATGAGGAGGAGGCGGGCCTGAAGCTTCCCTATGGCCTGCACGAACAGCTCCCGGCTCACGAAGTCGAAGCTGTGCTCTGGCTGTGGACACGGAGGCAGCTGAGCCCTCCCCGCGAGCACCGGAAGAGCGAGCAGGGCTAAGCCCTGACCCCCCCCCCCCCAGGCCAGAGATGGCCTGGCCCCCACCCGCCCTCCTTCCCGGCTCCCCTACACTGGAAATTGTGCGGCTGCTCAGGGTTCTGAGGCCCCACCAGGAGCGACCTCTCAGCAATGCTGGATGTGGTCCCCAAAACAAAACTTCTGATGAAAACACACACACACATCCCAGCCATTGTCAGTTAAAGTGACCCGGATGCTTCCCCTGAGATTGTGCCCATAGCACCCGCAAGGTCTGATGACCCCCCAGTGGCTGGACAGATGCCCCAGGAAGCCAGTGCAAGGGTTAAACAGGCGCCTCCAGAAGATAATTACGTGGCGGCTGGAGCAGTAGCACACCGGGTGGGGCGTTTGCCTTGCACGCGGCCGACCCAGGTTCGATTCCCAGCAGCCCATAGGGTCCCCTGAGCACTGCCGGGAGTGATTTCTGAGTGCAGAGCCAGGAGTAACCCCAG
Source organism: Sorex fumeus (assembly GCF_029834395.1). Classification (NCBI taxonomy): domain Eukaryota; kingdom Metazoa; phylum Chordata; class Mammalia; order Eulipotyphla; family Soricidae; genus Sorex; species Sorex fumeus. The sequence goes on along the minus strand of NW_026606182.1, from coordinate 5,601,210 downwards.
TGCATCGCCGGGTGTGATCCCCCCAAAAAAAACGGGGGGCCGGAGCGATAGCATAGTGGGTAGGGTATTTGCCTTACATGCGGCCAGCCCGGTTTCGATCCCCGGCATCCCATATGGATCCCATGGATGTATGTATCCCATATGGAGCAATTCCTGAGTGCAAAGCCAGGAGTAAGGTCTGAGCATTGCTGGGTGTGACCCAAAAAGTAAACCAAAAAAAAAAAAAAACCGGAAAACAATTACGAGTCACTGCCAGCAGCTGCCAGGAGAGGGCGGCAGACCTCGACTCCGCAGGGACCATGGTGGGGGCCAGGCCCTGCCCACTGCACTCACTGCCCACCGCCCGCGCCCCTTTTGCCTCTTCTGCTCAGCGCTTCACAGTGGACTTGCTGGATCTCACAGCAGTCCCCATTCGGGGCTTGGGGGATGTGGGGGGGGGGCTACTTCCAGCGGTGCTTTGAGTCCCAGCTTCAGGTGCTGGAGACCACAGGGGTCACCCGTGCACGGCCAGCACACGGGGTTCAGGGGTTACGACACCTTCACCCGGGTCACTGCGCTCCTGCGACCTTGAAGAAGCGTTGCGCAATGTCCCCACTGTGGCACCCGAGTTTGCACCCGGTGATGCCACCCACGAAAAGCAGAGTCAAAGGGACCCCAGGGGTCAAAAATGAGCCCAGGGACTGGAGCAATAATAGTACAACGGGTAGGATATTTGCCTTGCACACAGCCGACCCAAGTTCGATTCCTAGCATCCCATATATGGCCCCCTGAGCACCGCCAGGAGTAATTCCTGAGTGCAGAGCCAGGAGGAACCCCTGAGCATCGCCGGGTGGGACCCAAAAAGCCAAAAAAAAAAAAAAAAAAAGAGCCTGACCACGAGGGGGCGCTGAGGGGCTCCACTTGCCCGTAAGAAAGATTCCTGAGCACAGGGCCAGGAGTAAGCACACTCTTGAGCACCGCTGGGTGTGACCCAAAACGAACCAAACCACCATGCCCAAAGGGGAAGAATTCAGGCACAGGAAAAAAGGGAAGTTTGGACCCACGCAGGGCAAGCAGTTGAGGGCTTGGTGGGGGGGGGCCGGAGCCTTGACCGGGGTTGGTAAGAGGCTGGAGGGCTGTTCCAACACCACCCGGCTCAGGCCAGCTGCCAGGGGGTGAAAATCAAAAAAACCCCAGACCAGTATACAGGGGTTGTTGGGGGTAGAGAATGGGCACTGGTGAAGGTGCGGGTGTTTCATTGTCTGGCTGAGACTTAGACCCGAAAGCTTTGTAACTGCTCTCACAGTGATTCAATAAATAAAATTATAAAAAAAATTAAGGTGGAGTTCATGCACAATTCAATCAGCTAATCGGTGGCTGAATAAATAGCAGTACCCCTACATAAAAAAAGAAAAAAAATCCCCCAGACCTGGCGCTGACGGAAGGCAGAGGTTTGCACCTGCGGGCGCAGAAGCCAAGGAGACAGGGTGGGGAGCCGTGGGCGCATGTTGGATATTAACCCCGAGTACTTTAGGCTTAGTCAGTGAAATTGCTCTCTTCCTCCTCCCAGAGAAACTTACAGTGCTCTTAACAGCGCCTCCAACCCCCTGGGTTTATCTTGAACCTTTCCTTTGTCGTTAGTTACTACAGCCCTCAAGTCTGCCTTGGTTACCTGTAAGTCAAAACTTCTGGTGATTCTGGACTTCGTATTTGCTTTTCTATTTCCCCTATGACCCTTTCCTATTTTTCACTCTAAAGCAATGTTCTTTGCTTAAGCACGAAAAGACCATTAATGCTGTGCATTAATTAGTTGGGAGTAACTGACTGAAATATATCTACTTCCTGGGCATCTGTCATAATTACTTGACTCAGGCCTCGGTTGCCATAGTTCCTAATGCCCCACAAGGAGAGGTCCCGCTATGGGATAGGGACAGGTCTGGGGCAAGTGGCGAAGCTACCCCAGCATCGAAATGGAACAATCTAGAAAGCATAAAAGCAGATCTTGGTGCAAGCTGCTATGACTTAAGAGACAGGAACAAATTTGTAAGTCTACAACTGTACCTCATTGGTGTTTCACTAATAAAAATTAAAAAAAAAAAAAGAGGATGGGGCCGGAGCGATAGCATAGCGGGGAGGGCGTTTGCCTTGCACGCGGCCGATCTGGGTTCGATCCCCGGCATCCCATATGGTCCCCCAAGCACCGCCAGGAGTAATTACTGAGTGTAGAGCCAAGAGGAACCCCTGAGCATCGCTGGGTGTGACCCAAAAAGCAAAAAAAAAAAACAAAACACAAAGACAGGACCCCCATGAGGAAGGAAGAGCTAAACCGGCCTGAGGACCTAGTCCAGGATTTACGATAGAAGCCCAGCCTTGTGGGATGGCCTTGCCCTCGGAGCCCAGAGAACCAAGTGTTGGAATCTTTGTCTCTTACTGTGTTTATCCACATAACTGCAAGTATTAAGAAGAGGAGACAGAGCGTCTCCTTGAGTTAATCCCCCCCAAAAGAATTGTCTCCACTGGGGCTGGAGCAACAGCACAGCGGGGAGGGCATTTGCCTTGCACGCGGCTGACCTGGGTTCGATTCCCAGCATCCCATATGGTCCCCCGAGCACAGTAATTCCTGAGTGCATGAGCCAGGAGTAACCCCTGTGCATTACCGGGTGTGACCCAAGAAGAAAAAAAAAGAGAGAATTGTCCCCAACTGCTTTGCCCCTGTAAATGATCAATCCATGTGCAGCCCCATACCTCAATCCCACCCTCCCAGATGTCCTGTAAGTATGCCAACAGCCCTGCACTAAACAGGTCACTTGGACCACCCGTCTGTGGTCCCCTGCCCCTGCTCCTCTGCTGGGGAGGCCGGGGAGGCGGGGCACCGGACGTACATGTCGTGCACCCACCCATGAACTCACAGCGGGGGAGAGTGGGCAACAGCTGTGGGCACTTTGGGGAGGGGCAGGGAGCAGCCGTGGGCATGGGCGCCGAAGGGACAGGCGGGCGGGGCAGTGACTGTACTCACCAGGGCGATCCTGCGGTCTCTGTTCAGCACCACACCTAAGGACGAAGCACAGAGCATACTCAGTGACAGCGTGCGGGGGGGGGGGGGGGAGAGAGGGGAGACCGCCCCCCCCATCCTCCTTCTGTAACTGCACTTGGCGCAACTCCTGGCGTATGTGAGGGGACCCACCCTCGGCGCATGTCCTCTGCCCGCTGACCCCTCCCCACAGCTGGCCTGGCCGCAGGACAGTGCACCCCAGCGGGGGACAGCGGGGGTCAGTCGGGAGGGGGTCAGACACCTGCAAGCGAGAGTTCCTAACCCTTGGACTGTGGTTTGGGGAGCACAGCGGCTTCCGGCCTGGCAAGGTCTCAGGCACCCTCCCGTCCCTTCTCGGAGATGTTTATTTGGAGCTGCGGCCCCAGGGCAGCCTGGAGGCGGCCCAAGGCTGCGCTCACACCTCGCAGGTCTGCGGTCTGGTTCAAGGCCACGTGCGGCCCATGACCAGAGCAGCAGCCGTGGGACCGGACGCGAGCTCCCACACCAGGGCGCAGACACTGTCCTCCAACCTACGCCCCCCCCCCGAGCCCCTCAAGCTCCCCACACACGCCACAGCCTGGCTGCCGCCTCCCGTGACGAGTGGCGTCTGGGCCCGGGTCTCTGGCCCACCCTCCCCACACACACACACACACACACACACACACACACACACACACACTCTCCCTGCAGCCACGCTCTGCAGGTGCACTAATTTTGCTTTGTTTGTTTGGACGACCTGTTTGGGGTCCCACCCAGCTGTGCTCAGGGCTTACTCCTGGCCCTGTGCTCACAGGGGCTCAGAGGACCACACGCAACACAAGTGTCAGCCGCGTGCAAGATGTCTTAACCCCTGAACTTTGGATTCTGGTTTGGTTTGGGGGCCACATCTGTCAGTGCTCAGGGATCACTCCTGGTGGGACCATATGAGGTGCCGGAGATAGAACCAGTGTCAGCTGCTTGTAAGGCCAGGTGCCAGGCTGGAATAGTAGTACAGCGGCTAAGGCGTTTACCTTGCGTGCCGTCAACTACAAGGATTCAAACCCCCCTTCCCCATGAAGTCCCCCGAGACCTGCTAGGAGTGAGCCCTGAGCACAGTCAGGAGTGAGCTCTCAGCACAGAGCCGGGAGTGACCCTGAGCACAGAGTGACCCTGAGCACATAGCCAGGAATGATCCTGAGCACAGAGCCAAGAGTCAGCCCCGAGCACAGAGCCAGGAGTCAGCCCTGAGCACTGAGCCAGGAGTCAGCCCTGAGCACTGAGACAGGAGTCATCCCTGAGCACGGAGCCAGGTGTCAGCCCCAAGTACAGAGCCGAGAGTCAGCCCCGAGCACAGAGCCGGGAGTGAGCCCTGAGTACCACCAGGTATGGCCCCAACACCAAAAATTCCCCAAAAAAAGAAAGACAAGGGCTGGAGCGATAGCACAGCGGGTAGGACGTTTGCCTTGTATGTGGTCGACCCGGGTTCGATTCCCAGCATCCCGTAGGGTCCCCCGAGCACCACCAGAAGTAATTCCTGAGTAGCATGAGCCAGTAGTAACCCCTGTGCATCGCCGGTTGTGACCCCCCCCCCAAAAAAAAAAGAAAGAAAGACGAATGCCTTAAGCCCTTTCATACTGCTCAGGTCCTAGTCCAACTTTTTACAAGAGGTGGCTGGAAGCTGTCAGCCCCTCGCTGCACCGGGATCCAACTGGTGTTTCCCAGAGGACCGAGCGGTGCCCCTGCAGACCCCTAAACCTCCAGGGGGAGCTGGGACCTGAGCGCTGAGCCGCTGATCGGCTCTTCTAGCCGGGAAGGGCTCAGTGTGGATTAGCCCGTTGCTAGCCCTTGCCCGGGCCCTCCTCTCTCCAGGAGGGGTTGGCGGGGAGGGGCAGTAACTCAGATCCCAGGAGCGGGAGTCAAACTGGCAGCCTGAGGCCCCTCGCAGGTCAGAAATACAACATCCTGCTTCTCTTGAACGACAGGAGAGCCTGGACTGTGGGAACCGGCACTTGGGCCGCGTGCAAGGCCAGCGCCCTCCCTGCTGCCCCAAGGCTCTGGCCCTTGCATGTTCACATTAAAAAGCCTCCACAGGGCTGGAGCCATAGCACAGCAGGGAGGGAATTGGCCTTGCACACAGCCGACCCGGGTTCGATTCCCAGCATCCCCTAGGGACCCCCGAGCACCACCAGGAGTGATTCCTGAGTGCAAAGCCAGGAGGGACCCCTGAGCATCGCCGGGTGTGACCCCCCCCCAAAAAAAAGAAAAAAGTCTCTGTGGGGGGCCAGAGTGACAGTCTAGCGGCGAAGGCATTTCCCTTGCATTCGGCCAACTCGAGTTCGATTCCCAGCATCCCATAGGGTCCCCCGAGCACCACCAGGAGTGATTCCTGAGCGCAGAGCCAGGAGGGACCCCTGAGCATGGCCTGGTGTGGCCCCACCACCCAGAAAAAAAAAAAGCCTCGACAAAGCCATTTAGTGCACAGTCACTCCCAGTGACCAGTGAGTGCAGCTGTGCCTCAGTTTCTCCTGCATTCAGAGGAAACGGCACGGACGGTGGCGGCGGCTCACCTGTGGCCACCTGGGTGGTCCCCCTTTTCAGGAGGAGCTCCCCACTCTCCTTCCCCACGTGGCTGTTGTTCTTCAGGAACCTGCGGAGACAGGCCCGGGAGAGGGAGGGGGGCTGGAGGGAGGGTGGAGGGAGGGCAGCCCTCCCCACCAAGGGCCCAGATGGCACCCCCAGGGGCCAACGGCTGGGCTCATTCACAGGCACCAGCCACCGGCATCACCCCTGGCCTGGGGCACCCTGCCAAGCGCCGGAAGTACCAAAGCAAACACTGCGGTCACAGGCGGCGTCACCTGCCAGGGAGATGTCACCTGCCAGGGAGGCGGCAGCTGCCAAGGGGGCCCGGCCAGGCAGAAGGAGCCCCGGGAGGGGAGTCAGGGAGGGTCAGGACAGAAAGCTGCAGAGGTGGGGGGGAGCCAGCAGGGGTGCTCACATGCTCCCGCGCGTGTGCTGTTTGTCAGGAGGGACCTCGGGGACCCCGAGGGGCAGACACTCACCCCTGAAGCATCTCCTGGGGGCTGAGCACGCTGGGTGGCCTCGGGGACGCCTCCACCCGCAGCATGTGCTCCAAGGCCTTGCGCTTATACGTCAGCAGGTTCCCCATCTCCTGCGGGTGGGGGGGCTCCGGTGGGCGGGCTGGACCCCTGCATATGCCTCCTACCCAGCGCCCCCCCCTCCCCGAGTCCAGCCAGCCCCTCCACCTGCATCCTCGGGGCTCATTCTGTCCCCCCCACCCAAAGGAGGCCGGTCACCAACCATGATTCGGGGCACGCTGTCAGCCCGGGGCAGGGAAGGCGACCCCCTCCCCCACCAAGCCCCTTGCACTCCCGCCCTGGACAGCCCGGCTGCTATTCTGGGGCTCCCAGCTGGCTCCCCTGTGCTGGGGCTGACCCTCTTTCCCAGGCCGCCCTCCCCCCGGCTGCCGGCCCCTCATAGGAGATGGGGCCGCGTTCTTACGTGACTGTCCAGCACGAACGGCGAGGAGTCCAGCAGCACCAGCTTGTCCACCATCTCCGGGAAGATGCAGGAGAACTGGGCGCACAGAGAGCTGAGCCCGAGCGTGATGCAGACCCAAGCTCCCAGCCACAGGGGACTCTCCCGGGGAGCACGGCCCTCTCGGGGACCTTCCCAGGGAGCACTGCACTCTCAGGGGACTCTCCCGGGGAGCATTGCACTCTCAGGGGACTCTCCCAGGGAGCACTGCACTCTCAGGGGACTCTCCCGGGGAGCACTGCACTCTCAGGGGACTCTCCCGGGGAGCACTGCACTGTCAGGGGACTCTCCCGGGGAGCACTGCACTCTCAGGGGACTCTCCCGGGGAGCACTGCACTCTCAGGGGACTCTCCCAGGGAGCACTGCACTCTCGGGGAGTGCTTCCAGGGAGCACTGCCCTCTCAGGAGACCCCCCCCCACGTCCACACTCATCATCCCCACATTCTGCAAGGCAAACTGGCCTTAGCAAGGGAATAAGCGGGTGGCTTAAAACTTGGGGTGACGTCCCCTCCACTCCTGCACCCCACCTGCAACCGATCGCTGGTGACTCACCATTCCGCCCACAATGCCACCTGCAGAAGAGCAGCAGGCTGACATTCCCAGGCACCCCCAAAGCTGGCGGCCCCCCTGCCCCAGCCCAGGGACCTGGCCTCCTCCCCCACCAGTGCAAGAGGTTGTTAAACTTTGGGCATCCCCCCAGGGCGGTGGCCTGGCCCGGGAGAACTGCTTGAGCTAGACCTGGGGTCGAGGGTCCGACCTGAGGAGGCCCTCTCACTCCACAGGGGGGCAGAGGAGTGTGGGAGACCGCCCCGGGGGAAGGGGGCCCCGGTTCCAGCAGGGGGCCTCACCAAAGCTGTGGCCCATAAGGGAAGCACGGTCCCACTTCAAGGCTGCAAGGACAGAGCATGTCGGGGTCAGCCCTGCGCCCGGGTGGTCGGAATCGCTCCCCAGCATGCATGGAGCTCCCGAGGTCAGCGGAGAGGGGCCCCGGCTCCAATGCAGAGGGATGGGGGGTCCCCAGGAGAAGTGCGCTCTTCTTGGCAACCCTCCCGAAATCAGCCAAGTCACCCACAAACTTCCAGTACACCCAGGTCAGGCCAGCGTGGCCCTTTGATCAGCACCCCAACTCCAACGACCAGAGGGGATCTCTGTCCCAGAGCAACCCCACACACATGCACACACACAAACACACATGACACACATGCATGCACACATGCACACAAACGCATGTGCTCACACACACATGTACAAGCACACACATATACACGCATGATGCACACATACACACATGACACACACATACATACACACATGCACGCGCACACACATGCACTCACACGTGTACTTGTGTGTGCACACACACACATACACACGCGCGTGCCGGGTTCCCAACTCACCAGCCATGACGCGCCGGACCTCACTCACAAAGTTTTGGTGATAATACGGTAACCCTGGGTTGTAATGGGACGAGAGCCCGTGACCCCCGAAATCCATGGCCACGTAGTAGAAGTCTGGGACAGAGATAAGGCGGGGGGAGAGGCGTCTGCTGGGGTCCCTCCGGCCCCTCCTCTCTCCCGCGGTCCAGCCCCCTGGCCCAGCCCCACCTTTCGGGAGCAGAGGGATGAGTCTGTCAAAGGAGTTGGCGTTGTCCAGCCAGCCATGCAGGCAGAGAACCGGGGGGCTCTGCTGGGAGCCCCAGGCCTTGGCCGCGATGTGGCCCCAGGGCACGGCCAGCTTCAGCTCTGAGATTAGACCTGGAAGAGAGGGTCTCTGCTCGCTCCTAGGACCCCCTCTTTGTGCATGAAGCCGCACTTCCCCAGCCCCTCCTGTAGCTGCTGAGGGGAGCCCAGGGGCCCAGAGGGAACCTGGGCAGAGCTTCCTGGCAGAACTTTCTAGAAAGGGTCAGGAGGGTTGGTGGGCCCTGGGCTCTGCCACTTGCTGGCTGTGTGACGTGGTGAGCAAGACACTGAAACTCCTGAGCCTCAGTTTCCTTTTCTGTCACACTGGAATAAGCAGGAATAACCCAGGCCACCACTTTCTAAGCAGCTGGGGTGGCCGGTGCCCTGCGATGTGGTCAGCTGGGGCTGACCGGCTGGGGAAGGTGAGGCAGAGGAAGGGGCGGCCGCACCCAAGGTCACGCGGGAATCGGGGGAGGAGAAGCCAGCCCGGGGGGAGGAGCCCGACATGGGGGGCCTGGCAGCCAGCTGGGCGTGCCAGCTCCCGCACTCCTGCCCCGGGAGTCCCCATACCACGTGCGGCCACCCCACCTCCACCGCGGGCCTTCATCCGCCCCAGGGGCGGCCCCCCATCCCGCCTTCTCCAAACAGGTGGAGGGTGGGGAGCAAGTTGTGCGCGCCCGCCCCGCAGCCCACTCCCGTCTAAAAGTCCCTGGAGGGAAAAACAAGAAAAGGTCCACGGCAGTGGCTTTTCACCCATTGCTCTCGTCCAGCAGTCTCACTCCTTGCTTGACCTGCAGATCACGCCCTGGGAAAGGGACAAGCTAAGCCCCGGGCCCCGCCCCTGCCGGCCGCTTATAGGCCCAGCTCCTTGAACGGCCCGCCCCTTCTAGCCGTCCCTTCCGGCCTCCGATAGGCCCGCTCTCTGGACGGCCCGCCCCCTCGAGGCTCCGCCCCTCCCCAGTCTTTTCCCCTAGGCCCCGCCCTAGCAGAGGCCCCGCCTATCCTGGCCGGCTCCGTCTAGGCTCCGCCCCGCCCCTAGCAGGCCGGGTCTAGGCCCCGCCCCAACAGATCCCGTCGTGCGGGGGCCGGCCCCGCCCACATGCAGGCCCCGCCCCCGCCGCGGCCGGGCTCGCTCGGGCGTGCAAGCTGCTGCCCGGCTGGACCCCAGAGGAACACTGGTTATCCCGGGAACGCTCTCTGCTTTGGTTTGTTTGTCTTCTTTTGGGGGCAGGGCTTCCTCCTGGCTCTGCACTCAGGACTTGCTCCTGGCGGTGCTCGGGGGACCCTCTGGGGTGCCGGGGATCGAACCCTGGGCGGCTGCGTGTAATGCAAACGCCCTCCCCGCCGGACTATTATTGCTCCAGCCCGACGACACTCTGTGCTTTGGGAAGTACGCTGCTGTGGCCGGGTGGAGGCCGCTTGGGCAAGGGTGGCCCCGGGGGATCTGGGGGGCCTTCCCAAATTCTGGGCTCCCCCAAGGTGTTGTGTCCCTTCTCTGACCCCTGTGTGGTCCCGCGGTAGTGCCCTGGACACCCCCACCCCCGGCTCTGCACAGGGCTCCCCACTGCGCTCCTGCTCCTAGTCCCCCATTCCTCCGCCTTGCTAACCTCAGTTTCCAAGGTCAAAGACTTTTCTATTGTGTCCCTCCGTAGACGCGGCTTTGAACCTTGTTCCTGTCCCTTATTTCCCTGACTCGTTTCCAGCCTGGCTGCAGCAAACCGACCTGAACTCCTGGACTTCTAGGCCCACTATTTCCATTTTAAAATACTTTTGCTGGGGCTGGAGCAATAGCACAGCGGGTAGGGCGTTTGCCTTGCACGGGTTCGATTCCCAGCATCCCATATGGTCCCTTGAGCACCGCCAGGGGTAATTCCTGAGCGCAGAGCCAGGAGTAACCCCTGTGCATTGTCGGGTGTGACCCAAAAAGCAAAAAGCAAAAAAAAAAAAAATACTCTTGCTCCAACCTGAGCTTAGAGCACAGTGGGGAGGACTCTTGCCTTGCACTCCCGAGGGTTGATCCCTGGCACCCCATATGGTCTGAGCATCACGGCCAGGAGTGATTCCTGCGTGCAGAGCCAGGAGCAACCCCTGAGACCGGTCGGGTGTGACCCAAAAGCCAAAAATAAAAAGGACATAAAAGTATCCTTTCTCTTTCACCTCCTTCCCCCACTGATTTTTTTTCTTTTTTCTTTTGGTTTTGTTTTTTGGCTTTTGGGGTCACTCCCAGTGATGCTCCTGGCTGTGCACACAGAAATCACTTCTGGCGGGCTGGAGAGATAGCACAGCAGGTAGGTCGTTTGCCTTGGACACGACCGACCAGGGTTCGATTCCCAGCATCCCATATGGTCCCCTGAGCACCGCCAGGAGTGACTCCTGAGTGCAGAGCCAGGAGTAACCCCTGTGCATCGCCAGGTGTGACCCAAAAAGGAAAAAAAAAAGAAATTACTTCTGGCGTTGCTTGGGGGGACCATATGGGATGCTGGGAATATAACCTGGGTTGGTCACCTGCAAGGCAAATGCCCTCCTGGCTGTACCACTTTACAAAGAAAAGCTCGGCCCCTTAATTTCTTTTTTACTTTTTTCTTTCTTTCTTTTTATTTTTTTTTACTTTTTGGGTCACACCTGGCAATGCACAGGGGTTCCTCCTGGCTCGTGCACTCAGGAATCACTTCTGGCGGTGCTCAGGGGACCATATGGGATGCTGGGAATCGAACCCTGGTTGGCCGTGTGCAAGGCAAACGCCCTACCCGCTGTGCTATCGCTCCAGCCCTGCTTTAATTTCTTAGAATGCCCAAAGAAACGCCCAATTTTTATTCTCTGTGACATGGATACTGATATAGGCAAGTAGACAAGGAAGGGCCATGGCAGTGGAATTTCTAAGATGTAATAAAACCATCTAGCCCAGGAGCCAGAGGGATAGCACAGTGGGTAGGGAGTTTGCCTTGCACGTGGCCGACCTGGATTCCGGTTCGATTCCTAGCATATGGTCCCCTGAGCACTGCCAGGAGTAATTCCCGAGTGGAAAGCCAGGAATAACTCCTGTGCATCGCCAGGTATGACCCAAAAAGCAAAATAAATAAGTAAATAAAACCACCTAGCCCATGGACCATGGTGATAGGAAGTTTGCCTTGCACGCGGTCTGGCATCCCATATGGTCCCCCCAACACCACCAGGAGTAACCCCTGAGCATTGCTGGGTGGGACCCAAAAAAGAAAAAAAAAAGAACACCTAGCCTTAAGGCCGCCTGGGCCCACCTTGTTGAGCACAGGAACTAAAGCCTGATCAGGCTTCGCCTGGTGCCAGTAATAGACACAGAGAAGGCTGGACCCCCTTCCAGAGACTCTCCGGCAGGAACAAAAGGCCAGGAAAGGAATTTCAAAGAAGGCAACCGACCACTCCCTACTCTACCCTCCTTGGCAACTTCCCTAGCAGCGGACTTTTACCTAGGTAGAAGCCCCACGTGGGGGCAGCTTGGAAAAACCCTATAAAAGCCACCTGGGACTAAGGGAAGGAGCACATGCTGCCCGAGCCCATGTGCTGCTTGTGCCCACGTGGCCAAGAACGTGTATTGCCCGCGTCTCCCCTCTTAGTTCCTGTTTCCTGCAAGGTTGGCTTTGGCAACTTCCGGGCTATTATGTCCCGGGAAAGTTACTGCCTTGGGAGGGGCTTTCCCTATCTGCCCGCCTGCCTACATCATATTGTCAATAAAATTGATCCTCACTTCCGGGCCTGAAAAAAAAAAAGAGGAAGAAAGCAAAGAATTGGTATCAGAACTGAAATGGATGTTCTCACTGCAGATACCTCAAATAGGAATAGCTGCGAAAAACGTGGACGAAACTAATCCACTCCTTGAAAAGAACAAAATTACCCAAAATAAAATTAAATAGATTACCCAAAGTGTGGGCTGGAGCGATCGTACAGCCGGTAGGGCTTTTGCCTTGCACACAGCCGACCCGGGTTCAATTCCTCCGGTTCTCTCAGAAAACCCGGCAAGCCACCGAGAGTATCTCGCTTGCACAGCAAAGCCTGGCAAGCTCCCCATGACGTAATCGATATGCCAAAAACAGTAACAAGTCTCACAATGGAGACGTTACTGGTGCCCGCTCGAGCGAATTGATGAACGGGAAGACAGTGGTACAGTGCTACCCCAAGTGTACTAAAATGTTTTTTTAATCAAGAAAAAGTTTTATTATTATTATTGTTTATTTAATTTAGCTCTTTGATCACACCCAGTGATACTCAGGGATTACTCCCGGCTCTGCACTAGGTAATTACTTCTGGCAGTGTTGGGGGGTAATTATGAGGGTAGGGCTGGGGGACCTTGTGGAATGCAGGGATCAAACTCTGGTCAGCCCCATGCAAGACAAGCCCTGACCCGCTGGACTATTGCCCCAGCCCCGGAAAAAAAAAAAAACACGTGTATTTTAAAAGCACCAGATAGGAATTTTAGAACAAGAACACAGTACCTAAAAAGTAAAATTCCGGGGCTGAGCACTTGAACAGGGCTTCAGGCTCTTGCCTTGCCTCGGGCCAACCTCAAACCAAACCCTGGCACCACACATGGGACCAGAGTCCCACCAGGATTGGAACTAGGACATTTGCTTTAGCCTCCCTGGGCCCTGGGCAAGATCAACAAGATGAACAGCAAGTCCAGGGGGCCCCTTAGGTGGGTGTAAGGATTAAGGGCACTTGGAGCTCAGCCTTAGAGATTTGCTTTGTGGGTCCCGGCGTCCATCCTAGCACCCCAAAATACACACACAGAGGGGCTGGAGAGAGAGCACAGAGGATAGGCCACTTAGCTTGCATGTGACTGGCCCGGATTCAATCCCCAGTCTCCCATATAGTCCCCCGAGCACCACCAGGAACAATTCCTGAGCTCAGAGCCAGGAGGAACCCCTGAGCATCGCCAAGTGTGGCCCAGAAATCAAAAACAAAACAGAAAGGCACTGGTTCATGTGAGCTGGGAAAACGCAGCCCACAGTTCGGTCATTAACACATTCATCTCCGCACTGGAAGTAGGAATTGGGCGTCTCGGAAGGGGGCGGCGGAGAATGACTTTGCCAGACTTCACCAGCTGGGCAAAAGGCAGCAGGAAAGGTACCCAGGACAGAGCCGGGCATCGGCAAGCGGCACTTGGGGTTCCCAGGTCACCCCTCACTGACGAGCATGGCACCCTGGCACCTTCAGAAAGCAGCTGAGGGCTGGAGCGATAGCACAGCGGGGAGGGCGTTTGTCTTGTACGCGGCCGACCTGGGTTCGATTCCCAGCATCCCATACAGGTCCCCCAAGCACCGCCAGGAGTGATTCCTGAGTGCAGAGCCAGGAGGAACCCCTGAGCATCGCTGAGTGTGACCCAAAAAGAAAAAAAAAGAAAGAAAGTGGCTGAGTGTTTCTTTCCTGGAAAAACATCTTTCTTTGCCCTCATCCCAGAAGAATTTGCCCAAACAAGGGGTTGTGGGTGGACCTTGGCCTCCCCCCACCTTGGTACTTGGAGGCTGCTACTTAGTTGCCGTTGGCATGCCCTAGCTGTGAGGATGCGACTGTCGCAGTGGCTGCGGCTTCTGCAGGCAATTGGCTACCTCCTGTCCTCTGCTTCTGTGTGTTTGGTTTGTGTGTCTCTGTGCGTGAGTTTGTTCTCACCACCAAATGCTGGTTTTTGTTTTGTTTTGTTTTGTTTTTGTTTTTTGCTTTTTTTTAAAATTTTTTTAATTTATTTTTTTTTGTTTGTTTGGGGTTTTTTTTTGTTTGTTTGTTTTTTGCTTTTTGGGTCACACTGGGTGATGCTCAGGGGTTTCTCCCAGCTCTGACCTCAGGAATCACTCCTGGCGGTGCTCGGGGGACCCTATGGGATGCTGGGAATCGAACCCGGGTCAGCCTTGTGCAAGGCAACAAACACCTTCCCTGCTGAGCTATTGCTCCAGCCCCTAAATGCTTTTTTTTTTTTTTTTTTTTTTTGCTTTTTGGGTCACACCTTGGCATTAAAATCACCCACAATGATCTTGTAGAAGGTGTGGTCTTCTTTATAGAACTTCTCTAGCTCCATGTAGAACTTCTCGATTTCTCTTTCATCATAATGAGATGTTGGTGCGTAGACAACGAAGATAGAAACTGCAGGCAGTGAGCCACATCTATTCAAATGTAAACGTCCGATTGTTAGGCATTCGAATGAATCAATGCTCTTGGCCAAGTTTGTGTTGACAAGGACCCGACGCCTCCAACACCTCTTTTATCGCATGTTCCGAGGAACAATTCTTCTCCAGTGTCGAAAACGGCATGGTGAGATTCGTGTCTTCTTGTCTCGGTCAGACCAATGATGTCGTACTTGATCATTCGCGCTTGTACCATCAGGTCCTCGATGGATGCATCTGATGCTAGCGTACGTGCATTGAAAGTACAGACGATCATTTTTGTCTTCCTTCGTTGTGGCAGCCTAGGTCGGCCTTGAGATTTTGTCGGCCTCTCCTTTCTCATCCTTCTCAGTGCTGCCATGTCGGTGAAGCCTTCAGGGTCAGGTGAATGAGACCAGTTGTAGTTACTGGTTTTGGCATATCGAATACACAGCGGATAGCTTGCCAGGCTCTTCCGTGCGGGCGGAATACTCTCGGTAGCTTGCCAGTCTTTCCGAGAGGTATAGAGGCTTTTGGGGTGACCTCTAATCACCCTTGTAGGTGTTACCATATTTGAACCCTATCAAATATGGTACGACAATTCCAGAAGACGGGTATTTAGTGTCTTATGATGTGTCGCGCGGCCGCAAGCGGCCGCGCGGGTCCAGAAAGCGTCCTGGAGTGTGGCGACGGCTGGGTAGTGGAAGTAGTGTTTTTTTTTAATGCCAAGATAGGACCGAGAAGATCAGCTGAAGAACTTCACATCGGGACCCATGGCCTAGAATGGAACGAACAGGGTGAGAGACTGTCTGAGTTCATCATGTCGACCAAGACCATTCATGGTAACTCACAGTTCCAGAAGGCAGAATCTAAACGATGGACATGGGAGTCTCCCGGTGGACGATTCCATAACGAAATAGACCACATCATATTCAATCGACGGTTTTGCCTGACTGATGTCGCTGTTGTCCCAAAATTTCGAACGGGATCGGACCACCGTCTCCTTCGTGCAAAATTCTACTTCACAGAGCGGGGAGAAAGGGCTGCAAAGTTCAAAAAGAGAACTCCCAGAACGACCACCAACTGGGAACTCTTTGGTACTATTGCGGCAACATGGGAAGATGCCATTGTTGACAACATTGACGAGGAATACGATCGACTGGTTCAGCACCTCCATGAATGTGCAAGGAACGCCAAGAGAGAGATAGCCACAAAAAAACGCCTGTCTTCAAAAACTCTTGAGCTAATTCGCCAGCGTGGTTTGGCGCATGCCTCAGGCAACCGCAAGCTAACGTCCGAGCTCGCAAAGCAGTGCAGAGATGCGATCAAGGAAGACCTCAAAGAGAGAAGAGCAGAAGTACTGGTAGATGCGGCAGAAGCCGGGAAAAGTATTCGTAACGCCCGCCTGTCCTTCGCCAACTATAAGACCAAGATGACTGCCCTCCAACGTCCTGATGGATCCATCACATCCTCCAGAACGGCAATGGAGAAGATTATCCATGACTTCTACTCAAATCTCTTCGATAGCCGTGTCCACTTGCCGATATACCAAATTCCACAGGATGGATATGTCGTTCCCAACGTTCTCCCTTCCGAAATCCGACACGCCATTTCATCGGTAAAGAAACAAACAGCACCCGGCCCAGACAAGGTCAGACCTGAACACCTGAAGAACCTGCCGTCAGTACTCATCAATACACTGGCTCGGCTCTTCACTCGCTACCTGTCTGAATGCAAGGTTCCGTCCCAGTGGAAAACCAGCAGGACCGTACTACTGTTCAAGAAGGGAGACATCCATGACATTGGCAACTATCGCCCGATCTGCCTATTGTCTGTCATCTACAAGTTGTTCACTCGAGTCATCCTGAATAGGATTGGCAGAACACTAGATGAAGGACAACCATGTGAGCAAGCAGGGTTCCGCAAAGGATTCAGCACCATCGACCATATCCACACGGTAACCAAGCTCATTGAGGTTTCTCGGGAGTTCAAGATGCCGCTCTGCTTAACGTTCATTGATTTAAAGAAGGCCTTTGATTCTGTTGAGACGGAAGCGGTCATTGAAGCCCTAGCCAATCAGGGCATTCAAGCCCAATACATCAGGATCCTCCGTGAGCTGTATTGCGGATTCACTACCAGGATCTCACCATTCTACAAAGAAGTGATCGTTGATGTCAAGAGAGGGGTGCGGCAGGGTGATACCATTTCACCGAAACTCTTCAGTGCCACCCTCGAGAACATCATGCGACGACTGGAATGGGAAGGAATGGGAGTGAAGATAGATGGTCGGCAACTACACCACCTCCGCTTTGCTGATGACATTGTTTTAATAACACCAAACATCAGCCAAGCGGCACAAATGCTGGCTGACTTTGACCGTGAGTGTGGAAAGGTAGGACTACAGCTGAATCTTACGAAGACAATGTTTATGAGAAACAGCCTTGTTCCTGACGCCCCATTCGCTCTCAACGGAACGACCATCTCCGAATGCAACAGCTATGTGTATCTAGGTCGAGAGGTCAACATGACAAATGACCTGGCACCCGAGCTGCGCAGGAGGAAGAGAGCGGCTTGGAACGCCTTCAAGAACGTCGAAGAAATAGCTAAGAGGACGAAGAACCTCCGGCTCCGGGCACATCTCTTTGATTCCACTGTTCTTCCTGCATTAACATATGCCTCAGAGACCTGGGCCCTACGCAAACAAGATGAGAACGCCATTCAGGTCTCCCAAAGAAGAATAGAAAGAGCTATGCTTGGAATATCACGTTTCACTCAAATGAGAGAACGAATCCGGAGTTCTGACATCCGTCGACGATCAAGGATCAGGGACGCTGTCTCATTTGCCAAGGTGTCGAAAATCAGATGGGCTGGTCACGTAATGAGATTTAAAGACGACCGTTGGACTAGAGCTGTTGCCGACTGGATTCCACGGGATGTCAAGAGACCGCGTGGCCGCCCACCTACCAGATGGTCAGACTTCTTTGTCAAGGTCATGAACGATCGGTTTGAGGCCCTCCATGTTCCCGGAGCGAAGAGATGCCATTGGGCTACACTAGCACGCGACAGGGACAAATGGAGACGTTACTGGCGCCCGCTCGAGCAAACCGACGACTAACGGGAAGTTAAGTGATTAAGTGATTAAGTGGGTCACACCTGGTGATGCCCAGGGGTGTCTCCCAGCTCTGACCTCAGGAATCACTCCTGGCGGTGCTCCGGGGACCATATGGGATACCGAACCCAGGTCGGCCACATGCAAGGCAAACGCCTACCCGCTATGCTATCACTCATCACTCCGCCCCTCCTCCCCTCAAATGCTTTTTTATTCATCTGGAATCTCAGGATTTAGGTCTTATTATAAACTCAACACTGGTTTTTGTGTGTGTGTGTGTGTGTGTGTGTGTGTGTGTGTGTGTGATGGGGGAAGTAATTGGGCCACACCGAGCGGTGCTCAGGGCTCACGCCTGGTGGGTCTCGGGGCGGGGGGCAGGGAGGACCCTCTGGGATGCTGGAGATTGAAATTGGGCCAGTCGGGCGCGAGGCAAGCCCCTACCTGCTGTGCTGTCGCTGCAGCCCCCAGATTCCATGATTTATGTTGCTTATAGGAATTCTACTTGCAGTGAGTCTGGGCTTCTCACTGACTTGAGCCCCCAAAGTTTCTGGCTGCCAGAAGACTCCCGGGCCCGTGCATGTCTTAGAAGACCGGGCCTCAAAACCACACAAGGCCCAGATGAGCTTTTTTGTCTGTGGCTGCAGGCTGGAAGCCAGGCCTCCGGCAGATAAGGAAAATGCTCTGCACTGAGGCTGCAGTCCTGCCCCCCAGTCTGTCCCCCTCCCCCCACCCATCCCGGCCTGCGTACCGGCCCGGCCCTCGGCTCCGTGCTGTGGCTCAGGACCCCTGGCACAGACCCCAAGAGGAAAGGTCACCCAGGCCTCCTTTGTCCTGACACATGAGCTCCTAAGAAATCTGCCTTGGCAAGAAGCCAGTTCCTTTTTTGTTTTGGGGCCACACCTGTCTTTGTCTGTGCCGGGGGTTCACGCCTGGTAGGGCTCAGGGACCATATAGGATGCCACGGACCGAGCCTGGTCAGTTGTGTGCAAGGCCAGTGCCCTCTCTGCTATCGCTCCAGTTCAAAAGTTTCTTTTCTTTTTGTTTGTGGGGGAGTGAGGGTTTGGGCTACACCAGAGATTACTCCTGGCTCTGTGCTCAGGGATTATTCAGGTCACCAGGGCTCCAACCCAGACCAGCTGCAGGCAAAGCAAGCCCTTACCCACGGTATTGTCTCTCCAGCCCTTGGTTTCCCCCCGCTTTTTTTTTTCTTGCGGTACATCGGGCAATGCTCAGGGGTTGCTCCTGGCTCTGCACTCAGGAAAGACTCCTGGCAGTGCTTGGGGACAATATGGGATGCCTGGGATCGAACCCCCATGAGTCCCGCTATATCCAGGCCTCCTTCTGCTCCCAGGCCCTCCAGGACTCTGGCTGAGGGGGGGATCTTGTGGCCATAGCTCTGAGAGCTGACATTTCAGCCCTACCACAGTCGGCTGTCAGAGGGGGTCTCGCTCCTGTGCAAACTGACCCCGCTGCGGAGCCCAGGGGCTATACCCGCCGACACCTGTAGGAACCCTGAACCGCAGGCTACCCCCTCGCCACCACGCACCTCTGCAGCTCTGCCCCGACCTCTCACCTGCCCACTAGCAACTGTTCCCTATGGCCACCTTCCTTGTCTTTCTGAAAATTTTTTTTCTTCTTTTTGGGTCACACTCGGCCATGCACAGGGGTTCCTCCTGGCTCATGCACTCAGGAGTTACTCCTGGCGGTGCTCAGGGGACCCTATGGGATGCTGGGAATCGAACCCGGGTCAGCCACGTGCAAGGCAAACGCCCTCCCCGCTGGGCTGTCACTCCAGCCCCTCTGGAACCTTCTGGACTAGGGTCTGCTTAGGGGAAGGGGGAGACGAGGAGATGCAGGGGGTGCTGGGACGATAGAGAACTGCATCTTCTCAGTGAAGGAGAGGGGGAACAGGCCGATTAGCATCCAGCTTGGAGAGAAACATGATTTCTCCTCTCCGCAATAAAAACTGACGACTGGGGCTGGAGCGATAGCCCAGCGGGGAGGGCGTTTGCCTTGCACGCGGCCGACCCGGGTTCGATTCCCAGCATCCCATAGGGCCCCCCGATTAACCTCAGGAGTCATTCTTGAGTGCAGAGCCAGGAGGAACCCCTGAGCATCGCTGGGTGGGACCCAAAAAGGAAACAAAACAAAACAAAACAAAAAACAACTGATGGCTTCTTTGGAAGATTAGTGGGGGGAGCCTTGGGATGGGGACAAGTTTCAGAGGGGACCCATGGGGCGCGAGGGGAGGACTCAGACAGCCTGAGCCCGCAGGGCCCCCCACCCGCCACTCTGCCCTTCCTTCCTGCTCAGCCTGAGGAGGAGGAACTGCAAGGGATGCTCAGGGTTGGACCCGGAGCTCGGAGCGAGCTTCCCCAAGCGCTCGTTTCCTCTGACCTGATCTTGAAAGGGGGTCACGTGGTGCCTATTTCTGGGAGCAGGGTGGTCCGGGGAGAGGCGCCTCCTGGTCGCGCGTTCTGAGTGCTGGTGAAATTGCTCTGCCCTGGGGTCTCTCCACGCACATTGAATGGATAAGCGGGTGGAGGCCGGGGGCCGGGCCTGCTGATGGACAGGCCCTTCCTGAGAGCTGCCAGGTAATTCGGTCTATAAATCAGCGCTTATAAACCGGAGCGGATTTAATGGGGCTCAAATTCAGTGGCTTTAATAGCAGAGGACGTCCAGAGGAAAGGGGGGCCGTGTGGGGGGCAGGCACAAAGCAAGCAGCACTGGCCGCCAGCCTGGTGGGGAGATACTGAGCTTTTAGAAAGAGAACCATTGTTTCCGAAGGTATAAGGCGGAGAGGGAGAGGGAGAGGGAGAGAGAGGGAGAGGGTTAGGGAGAGAGAGAAAGAAAGAAAGGAAAAGGGGAAAGGGAAAGAGAGAGGGAGAGAGAGAGGGAGGGAGAGAGGGAGGGAGAAAGAAAGGGAGAGAGTGGGGCTGGAGCGATAGTACAGCGGGTAGGGTGTTTGCCTTGCACGCAGCCGACCAGGGTTCGATTCCCAGCATCCCATATGGTCCCCTGAGCACCGCCAGGGATAATTCCTGAGTGAGTGCAGAGCCAGGAGTAACCCCTGTGCATCTCCGGGTGTGACCCAAAAAGCAAAAAAAAAAAGAAGAGAGAGAGGGACAGAGGGAGAGAGAGGGGAAGAGAGAGAGAGAGGGAGGGAGGGAGAGTGCAGGGGTTAGGCACTTGCCTGGCCTTTGGAGGGCACTGTCCTGGCACTTTGGAGGGCACGGGCCTGGCACTGTCCCATGTTGATTCTGAGCTCAGAGCCAGGAGTGAGCCCTGAGCACTGCCGGTGGTGGCCCTAAAGCAAATAAAACATAAGCTGGCTCTTATCTTATTTGCTGAGCAGAGAGGTGTTGGGTGGTGGCACTCCAGCAAACTCCATCCTGTCCTCAGGAGCCATCCAACCATCCCATCCGTGGCCGTGGCCGCAGTTGGGGGACCACAGGCAGGGGGCTGGGGCTTGACCAGTGGTGTGTCAGGGGTGTGTCAGACCACTCTGACTCCGAGAGTAGCTTTATGCGACCGAACCGGGTTCGATCCTCGGCATCCCATATGGTCCCCTGAGCACCGCCAGGGGTAATTCCTGAGTGCAGAGCCAGGAGTAACCCCTGTGCATTGCCAGGTGTGACCCAAAAAGCCAAAATAAATAAATAAATGAAAATAAAATAAAAAATAAAGTGGAAGGCAATCAATCTTAGAGAGAAATGTATTTTCACATATAGATAAATAATATATATATCAGCACACAAGGCTCAACCCTTAGCAACATGTTAGTGATCTCTTATAGACGGGCTTAATGGCTTCTGGGTGAAATACAACCATCTTCACACACTCTCCTCTAAGGAAAGTTTTTTGGAGCATTTTCAGCAGTTTGTTCATAACAAATAATACAAAATAAATTATTTCAGTTCTGTTTTGGGGCAGGGGTTGGGGTTCATGATGGAAACATCCAAAATATGATGGTGGGACAATGTCATGGTGGTGGGATTGGTGTTCGAATATCAAATGTAATCAAATATTGTGAACTACTTTATAAAA
Source organism: Sorex fumeus (assembly GCF_029834395.1). Taxonomy (NCBI): domain Eukaryota; kingdom Metazoa; phylum Chordata; class Mammalia; order Eulipotyphla; family Soricidae; genus Sorex; species Sorex fumeus. The sequence goes on along the minus strand of NW_026606182.1, from coordinate 5,579,724 downwards.
ATAAAGACCCTCCCGTTGATCGTCGATTTTCTCGAGCGGGCCCAGTAACGTCTCCACTGGAGACTTTGTTGTTACTGTGTCTGGCATATCGAATACTCTCGGTAGCTTGCCGGGCTCTCCGAGAGGGGCGGAGGAATCGAACTCGGGTCGGCCATGTTGGCTGCGTGCAGGGCAAATGCCCTACCGCTATGCTATCGCTCCAGCCTTGAGTCTTACTTGTCATCTTGCAAACCTAGAGTCATTTCTGGCACATACTCAATAAATTTTCATTGTTAATATTGCTATTTGGTTTTCTGGCCTTATTTTTAGCTCTGACTTGTCAGCATGACATAAAAACATAATAGAGCTGAGCTATTAAAAACTCTCAAGAAAAGATAAAAAGTAATGGCATAGGGGCTGAAGCGATAGCACAGCGGGTGAGGTGTTTGCCTTGCATGCAGCCAACATGGCTGACACAGGTTCGATTCCCAGCATCCCATATAGTCCCCCGAGCACCGCCAGGAGTGATTCCTGAGTGCATGAGCAAGGAGTAACCCCTGAGCATCGCCGAGTATGACCCAAAAAGCAAAAAAATAAATAAAAATAAAATTAAATTAAAAAAAAAAAAGACGTGTGTAAGACCACATGTCACCTCCTGGTCTTTCTCTCTGGCCCTGCGGAGCTGATTCTTAAGTGTCCCAGTAAGGGAAAACAGCTGTCACGGCCCCAAATTATGAACAACTTCATGCCAAAGTGACTTTCCTCACATACACAGAGCTGGTGGGTGCTGGTGCCTTCCCCTCCGCCCCCAGATTTAGGGAGCTGCACCCCCTTGTCAGCTTTGGCCTCGTTCAGGGCAAAGAGAGAGGTCAGGGAAAGGATATCACCCCATTTATTTATTTATTTATTTTGCTTTTTGGGTCACACCCAGTGATGCACTCAAGAATCACTCCTGGTGGTGCTCGGGGGACCATATGGGATGCTGGGAATTGAACCCGGGTCGGCTGCATGCAAGGCAAATGCCCTACCCGCTGTGCTATCGCTCCAGCCCCAACAGTTTTCATTTTCAGTGGGCTGGAGCGATAGCATAGCGGTAGACGTTTGCCTTGCGTGCGGCCGACCCAGCCGAGCCGGGTTCGATTCCTTTGCCCCTCTCGGAGAGCCCGGAAAGCTACCGAGAGTATCTCGCCCGCACGGCAGAGCCTGGCAAGCTCCCCGTGACATATTCAATATGCCAAACACAGTCACAACAAGTCTCACCATGGAGACGTTACTGGGCCCGGCTCGAGCAAATCGATGAACAGTGGGAGGACAGTGCTACAGTGCTTCATTTTTTTAATATTCGGTTAAACAAAATACATCTTCTGTAAACAAACCCAGCACAAGGCCAACGAAAAAAAAAAAGGAACCAAAGCAAGAACAAACAAAAAGCCTTGGGTTGCCTTTATTGGGCATCAGGGTCAGGGCAGGCCCTGTCCGTCCTAAGCACCAGATTGGATGTGAACAGAAGCCAGCCCTGAAGTGTTCGCGCTTCTCTCTTCCCAGAAGATGGCTTTGCTCTCCCGGACGCTGCTGGCCTGGGGCTGGCGGGCTGGTGGTGGCTGGAATGTCAGTGCTCAGGGTCAGGAGCTCCCTGGGGTGCCAAGCAGGGCTGCTGTAGAAAAGGGGGCGGCAGCACCCAAAAGGAGAGAGAGAGAACAAAAGGGAATGCCCTGCCACAGAGGCGGGGTGGGATGGGGGGGATGGGGGGTGGGAGGGATACTGGGACCCGTGGTGGTGGAGAATGGGCACTGGTGGAGGGATGGGTACTTGATCATTGTAGAACTGAAGCCCAAGCACAAAAATTTGTAAGTCTATGGGGCTGGAGCAATAGCACAGCGGGTAGGGCGTTTGCCTTGCACGCGGCCAACCCGGGTTCGATTCCCAGCATTCCATATGGCCCCCTGAGCACCGCCAGGAGTGATTCCTGAGTGCAGAGCTAGGAGTAACCTCTGTGCATCGCCAGGTGTGACCCAAAAAGCCCCCCCAAAAAATTTGTAAGTCTACAACTGTACCTCATGGTGTTTCACTAATAACATTTTTTAAAAAACTTTAAAAAAAAAGGGTGCGAAAGAGACTATGGTCAGTTGCTGTGAGGATGTAATGCAGTGGCCAGCCGGTGGCCTCAGCATAAAAAAACGGCCTTGTGGGGTTGAAGAGCCATGTGGAGAGAAAGGAAGCAGCTTTATTTAATTAATTAATTAATTTATTTTGCTTTTTGGGTCACACCTGGCGATGCACAGGGGTTCCTCCTGGCTCTGCACTCAGGAATCACTCCTGGCGGTGCTCAGGGGACCACGTGGGATGCTGGGAATCGAACCCGGGTCGGCTGCGTGACAGGCAAACGCCCTCCCCGCTGTGCTATCACTCCAGCCCCAGAAGCAGCCTTATTTACCATTGCTGTTTTGCTTTGCTTTGCGGGAGGCCACCTCCAGCAGTGCTCAGGGCTGACTCCTGCCTCTGTGCTCAGGGGTCACTTCTGTGGGGCTCAGGGCACCGTCTGGGGTGCTGGGGATGAAACCCGGGTCAGCAGCGCCCTCCTGGCTGTGCCCGGGAAGCAGCCTCGCGAACCTGGCTTGTTCTAGAAGGTGCTGAGCCAGGGTTGCGGGCAGGGAGAGAGAGCATTAGGACTAGCGAGCCCCCCCACCGCTTCCCTCTCCCGCCAGCAGGGGGCACTAGACCTCCATCTGGGAGGAGTCTGGAGGCTCACATGACTGAGCCCCAGGACACAGATGTGCTGAGGTGGGGTGTGGGGGAATGGGGGGGGGCTGTGGGGAGCACAGAACCCACGTGACATCAGGCACAGGCCCTGGGGTTCCCGGCACCCCGGAATCACCACATTTTCACAAAATGGATGAGGGGCTGATGAAACAGATCTTGGCGGCCGGCCGAGTCCAGCTCCTGCAGGAGGGAACTGAGGCCAAGCACCCGACAGTGTGTGAGGCTGGACGGGAGCGTCACTGTCCGTGTGTCCGTCCACCACACCTGGGCAGGGTCCAGGGAGGCGCCTGCCACCCCGAACCAGGCCAGGGGTGGTTTGCAGGAAAAGCCACTTTGGCATGTGGCCTAGATTCCTGGTCCCTAAACTCTGCCTCTTTCCGGGTTGCCATCACCCCGGATGGAGCTGGCTGGGTCCCGGGTGCCCAGACAATGGGGGCCTTCCTGGGGGTCCCACCCACTGGCTCCCCCTTGGAGACTCAGTGCTCAGGTCCCGCAGGGAGGAAGAGGGGCCGAGCTTTGAGCTCTCGGCTCTTGAAGACCAGGCCCAGCTGTGCAGGCTTGGGAGGGAAAGTTCCAGCACTTTCCTGGCGTCTCCAGGAAGTGTCTGGAGTTAGTAAAAACCCTTCCCGCCTTCAGCCAAACCCCCCTTTTTTTTTTTTGCCTCGAAATCCTTGATTTCCAGGTGTCCCCGTATCCTGTGTCTGGTGTGTCTGCAAAGGTTAAACGCACTTAAATCCCTCCCGGCCCTGGGCCCCCTACTTTCCATTCCTTTCCTTTCCTCTCTCCTTCAGGAGGGCCAGGCTGTGAGCACTTGGCAGGGCGTGAATCTGGGGTTGCGTTGAGCTCGGGATTGTGGGGTGCGTTCCTGTTCCCCCACGCAGCTCGGAGCCCCCTCCTCGGGGGTCCCTGTGGCTTCACTCCACACCCCAACCATGGAGGAAGGTGAGTCTGAGGTCAGGTGAGGTCAGGGCGAGACGCTCGTAAACTGCCTGGCTGGACCTGAGCTGCGACAGCTCGGAAGACCCCCGCAAGGCGTCAGCAGCTGAGCTGGGCTGGGCGGGGGACCTGGGGGGCCGTCCTCGAGGCAAAGGTGCTGTGCAGAGGCTGGTGGCATCTGGTCCGCGCAGACAGCAGGAGGCACGGGGACACACACCTCAGGACAGAGTGCGCCGGACAGACGGACGAACGGACAGATGGATGGTCATGGGGTGGTTTTGTTTTGGTTTTGTGGGTTTGGGTCCAGCCCAGTCCCCGCCCCGCCCAGCTGGTCCTTGTTATGGGGTTCGGGATCCCTGATTGCTCACAACGGGAGTCAAGGTGATTTCCTACCTGACTTTGGCCTCCGGTTGTGTTCTTTTGTGATTTGTTTTGCTCTGTTTGGGGCCACGCCTGCCTGCGGGTGCTCAGGGCTCATCCCTGGCTCTGCGTTCAGGAATCACCCCTGGTGGGGCTCAGGGGACCCTGTGGGCTACAGGGGGTTGCGTGTAAGACGAGCCCCATCATTCGATCCCTGAAAAACTTTCTGGCCGGGACAGTGGGTCTGCTCCGGGCTCACGTCTCAGGGTGTTGGGACCTGGACGGTGGGAGCAAGACCTGGCGGGGGGACTGTCCACACCCACAGGAGAGTCCAGAGAGCGTGAGGCAGAGAGCGGAGCTGGGGCGAGGGGCTGCACCCACCTACCTCCCCAGCAGCGGCCCCCTGACCGTGGGCAGAGGGCCGGGGTCTCCTCCTCCTACCCCAGTCCCCCTTCTTGGCAGCTCCCCACTGATCTCCTCCATAACCACAGTTCCTAGGGGCGGGGTGTTCGCCACCAGCTCTGCCCATTGCTCAGAGGCTCAGGAGAGCCTGAGGCCAGACAGGGCCTTTCCTCGTGCCCGGCCCTGGCCAGAGCTGCCGCCATCTGCCTCCACCCTTGTCAGCTCTGGGTGCTGCGTGCCCCCACCCCCAACACCAACCACATGTGGATGAGGACATTGTCCCCTTCATGCCCTCCTGGACTGGCTCAGATTTCCTGGTCAGGTCACTGTGAGCACCACCAGAGGGAGGAGGGAGTGGGAGGAGGGAGATCAGGAAGAGGATGGGAGGGGGAGGAGGGAGTGGGAGGAGGGAGATCAGGAAGAGGATGGGAGGGGGAGGAGGGAGTGGGAGGAGGGAGATCAGGAAGAGGATGGGAGGGGGAGGAGGGAGTGGGAGGAGGGAGATCAGGAAGAGGATGGGAGGGGGAGGAGGGAGTGGGAGGAGGAAGATCAGGAAGAGGATGGGAGGGGGAGGAGGGAGTGGGAGGAGGGAGATCAGGAAGAGGATGGGAGGGGGGAGGAGGGAGTGGGAGGAGGGAGGTCAGGTAGAGGATAGGGGATGGGAAGGAGGGAGTGGGAGGAGGGAGATCAGGTAGAGGAGTGAGGAGGGATTAGGGAGAACAGGAAGAGGATGGGAGGAAAGGGAGGAGGAAGTGGGAGGAGGGAGAACAGGAAAAGAATGGGAGGGAGATGGGGAGGAGGGAGTGGAAGGAGGGAGATCAGGTAGAGGATGGGGGATGGGTAGGAGGGAGTGGGAGGAGGGAGATCAGGAAGAGGATGGGAGGGGGAGGAGGGAGTGGGAGGAGGGAGATCAGGAAGAGGATGGGAGGGGGAGGAGGGAGTGGGAGGAGGGAGATCAGGAAGAGGATGGGAGGGGGAGGAGGGAGTGGGAGGAGGGTGATCAGGAAGAGGAGTGAGGAGGGATTAGGGAGAACAGGAAGAGGATGGGAGGAAAGAGAGGAGGAAGTGAGACGAGGGAGAACAGGAAAAGAATGGGAGGGAGATGGGGAGGAGGAAGTGGGAGGAGGGAGAACAGGAAGAAGATGGGAGGGAGAAATGGGAGGAGGGAGAGGAGAAGGGAGCATGAAGGGAGGTCCCTCCCCTCACAGGCTCCTCCAGGCTGCCCAGCCCCCCAGGCAGTTCCTTTGAGCAGCAGAGCCCATCCTTGAAAATGCAGAAACCTCTTTCCCCAAAGCCTCAGAGAGCTGAGAGGTTGGAGGGGCCTGAATCTGCGTAATAACTGACCACACGTGCACACAGGCCTGCCCCAGAGAACCACAGAGCAGGCCGGGCGGGGTTTAGCTGCGTTTATTGGCTGAGTCACTGCAGGGTGGGGGTGAGGGGGTGCAGTTACCACTGGGGGGAGGGGACCAGTAAGGGCTCTGGCGGGAGGCCCAGAGTTTATTCCGCGTGCTGGAGAGATGGTGGGGGCCGGGGGACGTGGGGAGGTACCTACCGTGCATGTAGCTGTCCGCGTTTGATCCCCGGCACTCCATGTGACCCCCCAACCCCTGCCAGGAGAGATCCCTGAGCAGAGCCGGGAGTCAGCCCCGATGTGGCCCCAAACAGGTTCATTCACAACCAAGCAGCTTCTCAGAGCAGAACAGATCTCTGCAGGAGGAGGGGAGGTTAGGTGGGCGTGCGGGGAAGGGTGGGGGTCCGACCATCACTGTCACCTACCTGCTCCTTTCCACGTGCCCCCCACCCCAGCACCGCTGCTCCATTGGGGTTTAATTTTACACACACACACACACACACACACACACACACACACACACACCCTGGGGGGGGGAGTGATCCTGGGGGAGGGTGTCCTTGCAATAGCCACCAGGGGGCGCCACGGGCACGAGACAACCTGGGGGGCCCCTGGGCTGGTCAGGGGGGAGCAGAGGGGCCGTTGGCACAGGACCCTCGTGACTCTGGCCTGCAACGATTCGGGTCTGAGCCCGGGCTTGGGTACGGAGCCCCGAGGACTCCCGCGGTGTGGACGTGGGTCCGTGTGCAGGAAACGGGGCTACCTTTGTTTCCTGTCTTCCTCTTTCCAGGTCTCGGGTGGGAGGTGCTGCGGCAGGAGCCGGGCAGGGGGCGCTGGCACTTCGCGAGCTGGGCCAGCTCTGGGCACGCGGCCAAGGGAGAACCCGGCTCGGGCCTCGAGAGCCAGATCCCCCCCTGCGACCTCCTGCCGGGGCCGTGCTCCGCTTCACTCAGGATCTGAACCTGCCAGACGGGGGTTAGAACCCCGGCCCTGCAGGGAGGGCCGCGCGGGGAGGCAGGGGCCGCCGGGTGATGAAAGGAGCAGGCACGGGGGTCGAGCTGTGTGGTCACAGGCAGGTGGCCGCCGCTTTCTGGGCTTGTTCTTCCTCTGTTGAGAGCAGCTGCTCCGGGGAGGCAGGGCGGGCGGCGGGCCAGCAGCCTTTAGACCGTGTCCAGCTGAGAGAAGGCTAAGTGGACGGGCAGGAAGCCGGGCAGCTGGATGGGAGAAGGGGCCAGGGAGGGACCCAGCCAGGCTTGCAGCCCATCCGGAACATCCCGGCACACGGCAGAGTGGTGTGGCCCCTGGGAGCACTTGCACACCTCCAGTGACGGGGAGCTCACTGCCAGGCAAGGGGGTAGGGGGCCAGGGCATGGGGGCCGGAGCTGCCCACAGTGAAGTGAAGTCTGGGCAGGTTGCTGCCTCTGTGCGGTTGGGGAGGGGTGTCTACCTTGGAGAGTGGTGGTGGGAGAAAGCCAGGAGCTTATCCGGTGCAGGGGGGACTCGGGAGGGGACTCAGCCTCCAGGGGCCTCTCCTGGGCTGGGCTGTGTGAGGGGGACAGAGGTGGCCTCTGGGGACAGGAGAAGGGACATTTCCCACTGCAGCTGCTTCCTATGCCAAGGGAGAGAGACAGGAAACAAAAGCCCCCCACTGCCCTCTCCCCCTCCCAGAAGTCCTGTCTGGGGTCAACTTTCTCCCCTGGAGTGTGAGGAGCTGTCGGCCTTGAGCCCTTAATCAGTGCCGGTGGGCCTAAGCTGGAAATGGGGGTCCCAGTCCGAGAGCTCCAGTGTCCGGGTACCTCCATGCACCTCCATCTCCTTTCCTGCAGAATGGCCGTCTCCTCCAGGAAGTCCTCTTGGATGTCCTTCAGGCCTCTTTTCTTTTCCACTCTGCCTTCAAGGGCAACTGGAGGCGGGGGCGGCCTCATAGTCCCTCCCACTGGACATGCTTCTGGTGGGGGGGGTCCCCGTAGGTGGGGTCCACCATCACCTCCCTGTGTCTGGGTAGTCTCACCTGGAGAAGGACCATGGTGGCGGCCCGTAGTGGGAACGACAGAAATGAGGACATTGTCCAGCACTCAGCTGGCCATTCCAAGTGGCCTTGGTCTGCCCTAAACGGTCAGCGGGGTCCCCCTGGGCCCTCAGGTGGATCGTGAAATTACTACTGTGTCCCTCCACCCGTGTCCAGAGGAGAACAGGCAGCCAGGAAACTGCAAAGACGGACAGACAGCCTGGACAACCGGACAGCGAATGGGGCTGTGATTGGTGCTGTCCCCGGAGGGTTTGCGTCTGCTGATTCAGCAGAGCACCCAGGCGGAGGGCCATGAGCCTTGAGGTACCCCTGGGGTGCCACCAGCGTCCGTGTCTTCTGCTCCCCTTGGGGCTCGAACCCCCAGCTGGAACTGCAAGTGGATGAGCAGAGAAAACGTCCGGCTGAAAATGCAGTTCCCCAAAGTGTTGGACTTTGCAGAAGGCTCCCAGCATTCCCGGGGCCACCTCAGGGGTGCTCAGGGGACCCTAGGGGGAGCCAGGGATGGAGCCCGGCCGGGCCATGTGCATGGCCAGCGCCCTTCCCGCTGTGTCTCACCCCACTCGCTTACCCACACCCTGGCTCCGAGACCCCCGGGGAGGTTGATTTTGGGGCATCTCGGGAAACTCAGTGATAACCTAGGAGTCCCCTTCTCCCCGCACTGGTCCAGTCTCTCCCCTTGGCATCAGGGCCATGCCAGGGCCAGTCTCGATGCCGGTGCCCGCGTTCCCGGCCAGCCCTGGGGAGCACAGCCCTTGCTTCTCCCGCCTTAGCTGGGTACGGGCTGCGCCCACGCGATGCAGGCTCAGGGTGGGGACTTGGCTGGGAACAGTGGGGGCTGGGGGGCTCGGGGGGCCCGGCGGGTGGTGGTGCTGAAGAGCCGGGGCCGCCGTGGGCCGTGTCTTGCCGGGGTTCCCTCGGCGCAGAAGGCATTAACGTGCCACCTGTCACCATGGCACAGGCAAGACGACTTCCCCTCCCAGGCGTGCAGCCAGCGTGAGGCAGATTATCTGCGTCTCGCGGTGACACGCGCGGTCATGCATCACCGTGATGGATCCGCAGTCAGAGGCACCGGGCCCCCCCCCAATCCGTCTTCCTCTCCGCGCTGCTCCCTGGGGGCCGGGGGCGGCAGCAGGGGGGGGTCTGGCTCTGCTTGTTCAAGTGCAGAGCGGCAGAGGGAGGAGGCGGAGGGCTGAGTGGGGGCCCGTCCCGCCCTGGGGAGAGGCGGGCTCGCACCCCGCGCCCCTGCCCGGCCCAGGTCTGTCTTAGGCTTTTCTCCTTCGCAAAAGAGGGAGGATGACATTTGTGGAGAGAGAGGATGGGGTCTGGGGGGGGGGTGTGGGGAGCACAGCCGGCTGAGGGCAACGTCGTCAGGAAGTTCCCCAGCACCGGAGCCTGGCACACAGTTGGGGCTTCCCCCCTAGAAGGGCTGGGCTCCTGTTTGATGGGAACAGGTTGGGGACAGGCTGGGGACAGGAGGACAAGGCAGGGGACGGGCTGAGGCAGGGCTGGGGACAGGGACAGGCTGGGGACAGGCTGGGGACAGGAGGACAGGGCTGGGGACAGGCTGAGGCAGGGCTGGGGACAGGGACAGGCCGGGGACAGGAAGGGGAAGCAGATATGTTTTTCTGGGGAAGGGGAAGTGTGGGGAGGAGCTGGGGGGGCCTTGGGGGATCTAGGGGCTCTTCAGGGGGACTCAGGGGTCTATGGCGGTTCGGAGGTCGCAGGGGCCGGGCTTCTCTGGGAGCTCCAGGAAGAGAGTGAGTGAGTGAGTGTCCCTGCGTGACTGGCTTTTGCCGGAGCTCCTGGTCACGGAAGTCGGCCTGTGTGAGAAAAGCGAGTGAGGCCTTGGGGGCAGTGGGGGGGGGGGTCTGGGCCCTTGGGGTCACGGGGTCACGGCATCCACCAGCCCCTCCCGGTGGTGCCAGCTCCTGGGTTTCCACCTGCTCCCCCAGCCCCGCCCCGAACCCGCCCCTGCCAGAGCAGTTCCCTGCTGGAGCAGAGAGTCCGGCCGCTCCCACGGACACTCCCTGCCCGCCGCGGCCCCCAGAGGAAGCAGCGGCCCCCATGGGCCCCCCCATCCTGGCCCTGCTGCTGCTCCCCGGGACCCTGCAGCTGGCAGGTAGGGGCGTGAACGGCTTCACATCCTGGGGGGTGGGTACGGGGGTACGTGTGTGTGGGGGGGTGTTGCCGGCAGCCTCCTGGAGCTTTGGGGGGACCCGGGAGATGGTGCTGGGCTGATGTCGCCTCACCAAGGTGCCCAGTGGGGACCCCACCCTGCTCGGTGCGCCCCTAAGTGGGTCTGTTAGTTCAGGATTGTCACCAGGACGGACAGCCACGTCCTCCAGGACACAGGGACTGTCTCCTCGGCCCGGTCACCTCAGGGACCTTCCTGAGCACTGAAGGGTGTGACCCCCAAATAAAATCCCCCTTAATCTGTTTGGAGGGCTGCGGGTGTAGACAAGTGGGGTTCCAACCCAGGCTCCAACTCAGGCCATGCGCTGGCCGGGACCTGAGTGGGGGGCCTCTGTCCCCTGAAGGGCTTGTCCTCCGAAGTGTGTTATTCTGGGAGCCACACCCGGCGATGCTCAGGGGTCACTTCTGGCAGGGGTGCGGGGTATTGAAGCTGGGTGGGCTACATGTGAGGGAGGAGCCCTCCCTGCTGTGCTCTCCTCCCGTCCGTCCGTCCGTCCGGCCACTGAAGCGTTTGTTTGTTTGCTTTTGCTTTTTGGGTCACACCCGGCTGTGTTCAGGGCTTCCTCCTGGCTCTGCGCTCAGGGATCACTCCTGGTGGTGCTGGGGGTGACCCTATGGGATGCCGGGGATCGAACCCGGGTCGGCTGCATGCAAGGCAAACGCCCTCCCCGCTGGGCTTTTGCTCTGCTCCGCCCCCCCCCCCAAGATGTTTTGCTCCCTGGGGATGTGGGGGCCCCGATGGATGGGGTTGGGGGATCTTAGCGCCTCTCAGAGCCCCTCCGGGCCCACTTCCCCAGCGGGGGGTGTGCAGAGGCCGGAGGAAGGAGCCTTCCCACAGTTCCGCCCGGTTTCCGTGAGCTCTCAGCGCGTGGCCCCACAGGGGGAGCATGTGGCTCAGAACTTTGTGGGGTGCAGTTGTGTTGTTGTGGTGAGAACTTTTGTAACCGCCCCCCCCGCCCCCCTCAGCAAAGGCCAAGGCCCCGCCCGTCCCCCCAGTATTGCGGCAGAAAAAGAGAAACTCCCCTTTGGCAATTTCGCAAGCAGAAAAAGTCCCTGCCGCCTCTTGGCCCTGCCCAGACCTTGGAGCCCAGACCCAGCAGTGACGAGGGGCTTAGAGCCGCGGGCCAGTGCCATGGGCCTGGGAGGGCCTGGGGGGCAGCTGGCCCAACCCGACCCTCTGCCCCAGCCCGGCTCTCCTCTCTGGCCCAAACCCGGGCAGGCACGACTTGGGCTCTCTTCCTGCAAGTTCTGCTCTCCTGTTTTCGCGGCTGCTCTAGGCAGACTTTCGACACCCCCAGGGTCCTCGGCTGAGCCCAAAGTGCAGGTCTCCTGAGTCACCGCCAAGGGCTTTGGGCCCAGACGCCGTGGGTTCGAGTTTGTCCTTGTCAACAGATTGCTGTGTGACCTCAGGACGCTTACTTCACCTTGCTGAGCCTTTGGGTCTTCAACCAATCTTCGTCGCTGTTCTCTGGCTGGCCTTCCCAGCACTAGGGAGTTGGGTTTACTTCTCAAATACCCCTCAAGGGGCTGGAGCGATAGTACAGCTGGTAGGGCGTTTGCCTTGCACGCAGCCAACCTGGGTTCGATTCCCAGCATCCCATAGGGTCCCCCAAGCACCGCCAGGAGTAACTCCTGAGTGCAGAGCCAGAAGGAACCCCTGTGCATCGCTGGGTGTGACCCAAAAAGCAAAATAAATAAATAAAACAAAATGCTGAAGGGCCAGAGCAACAGTGCAGCGGGTGGGGCACTTGGTTTGATCCCCTGCACCCCATAGGGTCATCCAAGACCCACCAGGTGTGGTTCCTGAGAGCAGAGCCAGGAGCAAGCCCTGAGCACGGCCAGGGTAGCCTCAAAACCAAAAGAAATTTAAAAAAAAGAGAGAGAGAGAGAAAAAGTAACATCACGATCACGACGATCATGACCATCCTGTTGTTCGTCGATTGCCTCGAGCAGGCCCCAGTAACATCTCCTTCGTCCCAGCCCTGAGATTTTTTTAAAAAGTGCCATATTCAAGGCTCTTTCAGGGTTAGGAGAATGAGACCCATCATTGTTACTGGTATTTGGCATATTGGGTACGCCACGGGGAGTTTGCCAGACTCTGTCGTGTGGGCAGGTTACATTCGGTAGCCTGCCAGGTTGTCCAAAGCAAGAATGAGATAATAAGATGTCGCGCAGTTATGGTCTGGGAGCTGATTTTATAGTCTCTGAGTC